>NW_006795911.1:184695-218732 GCF_000442215.2 Lipotes vexillifer | reverse complement strand
TCAGCAGGAGGCCTGCTGTCAGAGAGAGGGTGGTAGGCAGGAGTCACTGGCTGTCAGCCTGTGAGAATGCCTTCAGGTGGCCACCGCATCCTAAACACAGCCCAGGGAGAGCTGACATCTCCTGGAAGGGCTGCCAAAATATTCCCACACATATATGGAAGCTTGAGCCTTCATTAAGTAGCTTACAGTTTCTGCTTCAGCAAATTCAGCCCACTGCTGTGAAGATACACACCATGCCTTGAAGGTGATGCAAAAAGTTTAGCCAAGGAAGAGAATGTTTTGGGGAATCTTCATTCTAGTGGAGAAGTCACCTGTCCTGCTACCATTATCTCAACTGGGAAACAAAACTGGGAAAAACAGGTAGTTGTGAGTCACTCTCCCTCTTTCTTCCTCTCTCTCTCTCTCTGTATTTGTGAATCCACATTTAACACATAATACTATTTTTAAAAAAATATTAATTTCCTTGATTTAGGAAGGAAAATCTAAGTAGAATTAGCTTGTCAACATGAAAGCATTACTGGTTATAATTTATTTCAGAATGTTGGAAGTATTTGGGGTAAGGAGGCACACTTGGCCAATAATTTGCAATATTTTGTACCCCGTTAATGACCTTTTACATATGGACTTGAGCAGAGTCCATGAGTACAATATATTTCCAGAGTCCCAGTGTGTCAGGCCTAATTGATATCATTAGAGCCCCAGTCCTCTCGCACATGGCCTTGGAGATGTCTCTGTTACTAAGAAAGCTGCTTTTGATTTATTTTGCTTTTCTTCTTCATTCTTTTCCTCTTTCTTTCTTCCTTTCTCAAGTTCTGCTCAAAGGGCAAACTTGTGAAGGTTAAAAACCCACAATCCAACTGCAGGGTTGGAACATTCTGTCTTGCAAATCTGTTTCTAAAGTCGGGACATCTAACGAGATGCCCTTGGCATGTCTAACGGGTAGTGAGCCTTTTTTTTTTTTTTTAAAGGGGGCATTCTATGTGTAAGACACACTAAAACATTTCAGTCATTTCTCAGATGTTTCTTGTTCCTGTTGGAAGAAAAGTATCTTCTGGATCAAGCTGCAGCAAAAATCTTGAGGTCTCTAAATGATCTTATAAAACTTTTCTCTGTTCAGGTTCAAGTTATGTGTCCCCTTGACTCTGATATATGTTTTCATCCTCAGTCTTAAACTCACAATGGAACTTTTATAGTGATTGGTGAAGTTTTTAGGTTTGACTTATTTTTATTTAAGTTAAAACAATCCAATAAATATGTTCAAATTGATTGTGGTAATTAAGCTTATGTGTTTTAGATTATTCTCAAATTTCTCCATCTGTCAAGAAGAGGGATTCTGAAAGCCATGAGCCAGAGATCATGAATTTCAGTGGATTCTGGCAGTAACCAATGTTCAAGTATGCCATCTAATAGATTCAGTTATTTAGCATTTTATTTCTAACAATTGGATTGCATTAAAATATTAAATGCATCATATTTTTATGTTTAATTAAAATGGAGATGTGAAAAATATACCACTCATTGGAATTTTATCCTTGAGATTTTTTTTGGTACTTCTTATATTTATAGAGTACAGGATAGATTACAGAACACTTTCACAAGCTCTTACCTAATTGATGCTCAAAACCATGTAAGGTATGCAGAGAATTCCTGTGTTATGTATATGGAGACTGATAATTAAAGAGGCAAAATTTCAGTAGTTAGCCTCAGTTCACACAGCTGAGAAAGAACAGAGACTAGTGCTCATTCCCAGTCATTTCTAGTTCAGGGCTATGTCTACTACCAATAGCAGTCTGTTTTTGGAGGTATGCCAAACTCATAATGTAGCTTGAAAAGCTGTGCAGAGTCTGTACAGGTCAGCTTCCCATGCCCAGGCTTTGTTTATATCACTTCATGTTCTGCTAAATCAAACTTACCATGACAATTTTTATTTGTTTGTTTGTTTGTGTGTTTCTTTTTCTCTGGGTCTTCTCTGACATTCTTCTCGCTGCCGGAAATATTCTTCTTAGTATGTTACTATATATGCTATGGGGGAAAATAAAGTTACATTCCCCAGTTAGCAAACAGTGTTCTTTATTGCAGGACTTCTCAAGGTCTTTAATAAGCTAATAAATGTTGTCAATGTCCCAGAAGCAGACAGACTATGAAGAGTTTGCCTAACAATCTTGGGAGGTAAGTGATTTGCCCAAGATGGTGCAGCCTAATTAGTGATTCCACCAAGTCAGCCTCTGGGTTCTCAGCCCAGGGTCAATGTCATCATGTCATACTGACTCCATGATTTCTCTAGCAGTCATTTGTCTGTTCACCTTGGTCAGAATATTGTTTGAAAGTAAGGCAATCATAGAAAGAAGATGGCATTGAGAAGGAATTGAGATGGTATAAAAAGATAGAATCTCTTCTCAGCTTCCATACTGACTGGTAATTGAAAGTGAGAGCCTTCTGAAGCAGTGAGGGCTTAAGAACATATTTTCACCTTGATAGCAAGTTCTTCAGATGCAGGGGATTGTTTTAAGTGTTCTCCAAATCAGTAGCAATGACCAGATATAATTTTTCACTCATAGATGGTTCCACATAAAATATTATCATCTACAAGATTAAAATTTGAAATAGACAAGCATACACCAATATCCTGCTCTCTCCTCTCTTATAGGGAACATTTTTCTTTTTCAAAACATATTTTAGAGAACATTAGTACCTCCTAAGTCTTATAAATTGGAAGAGTCTGACCGTTCGTACATTTCAGGAAGAGAAAATAAATGAGAAAAAAATCTGACACAGCAAGAGATCACAGGGAACAGAAACTTTATCTTCAAACTCGATATCTTCTGGGTTCCTTGGCTGCAGACTCTAGTCCATTCTACACCTTTATGCATATTAGAAAAAGATACATCCCTTGGGCAGAAACAACCCCATAGCTAAGGCATCTCTACTTCCAGGAGAACCCAGCCCTCTTCAGGGCTCAGAGATTGGTGAGCTGAACTCAGGCTGGATTCTAGCCCCCACCTCCCCCTTAGCTGGGTGCCCTAGTGCAGTGAACTCCCTGAACAACTGCACAGGGAGCACTGGCTATAAGGACCCACTCCTCTTCTTTCTCCCACTTCCTTCAAAATCCGATGTGTCATGCTCGGGCAGGGAACATAGCATTATTAGGGACCATTACCACCTAATACATTTTTATGGGCAAGGAGTATTCTATAGACTTCCCCCTTGGGTGCAGATCACATAACTATAAATTTCCCCAGGAGCTTTCAATTTCTTTTTATGATGATACATACCCTCTCTACCCCATCGATCCTGTTCTCTGGAATTCTCTTTCTTATTCATCAGGTTTCCCTCTGTCCTAGCTCTCTTTTGGCATATGCACTCTGACCCCCACAACCCTACACATGTGTAAGGTACAAAGAGCTCCTCGGCCATGATCAACAGTAAATAAATCCCAGAGGCAGCATTGAATTACCACAGTTTTATTTCCACCATCATTCTCCCCTGGCTTTGTCCTTTTTCTCAAAGTGTAAAGAACCTTAATGTTGTTGAGAAAACAGATGAGTGGGTTCAGTTAGCAGAGATATAATACTCGCACTGTTTCTTTGGGAGATCTGAGGGCTAAAATGCACAGGAACTTCTCTTTTAGGTCAGGGAAGGGCACCTGAGCTATTTGCTTTAGAAGGTATTGTTGAGAATTAATCAAAATGAAACACAGGTTTGCATTTTCTTGGGGAGAGGTTAGAGCCAGAAGTGAGGTCGACCTGAGACTAAATCTTGGTTTGGTTGCAAACTGCATGGGAGTGGGCCAGATGCTTCATCCCGCGGCTCAGTTTCCTAATCTGCAAAATGGTATCTAAAGCACCCACCACTGGACTTATGGGAAGAAATGGACACAGTGTCTCCTGGGATTCCTGACCCTGCTCTGTCCTGTCTCTAGCTTCTCTCTGGCATTTCTTCCTTTTTCACCTTCCCTCTTGCCAATGGCATCTCTCTTCTTTGCTTCTCCTCTATTCTCTTCTCTTCCTCTTCTTCCACCTTCCCAAAAGAAAGTGGTATTTTTTTCCACCTTATTCTTTAGAGGATTTTCTTTTGCAGGATGATGTCACAGCCTTTCCCCTCCTGTGAATAGAACCATTTTGATCAAGACAAAACCACCATAGGAGCCCAGAAAAGGTCACCTGGATATGCCTTGTATACAACAAGCCCCACAAAGAGACAGCCCATCATGAAGAACTTTTGAATTGAAAAGAATGTTTCTATTCACCAGGACATCTTTCCATCTTAACAAGGGGGAAATTAAAAGACTCTCATTTGAACTTAAGGAGCATCACACTTTACATATCTTGCTTCATTGTAACCCTAGAACAGTAAACTACTCCTGGGAAAAGGCTTTTATGGCCATTGCAAGAGAAATACCCTGCAACTGATTAAGGACCTGACCCAGCTGTAAAGCAAGGGATGAGTTTTTTGGGTGATTTCCCCCCTGGGGTTATTGTCCCTGAGTCAGTGAGAAACCACTTATGTCTAATAGCTTTATATTGATTAAAAGAAAATAACATTCTACCCCATCCACTCCCATCTCCAACCCAAACCCCTTTGGGGCCATCTCAAACCTTGCAAGTGAACAAATTCAGTATTATTTCACAGCATTAAAAAAATTTCCTTTTCTCCCAATTAAAAATATATATACCCCAGATTGAGTGTCTGGACATTATTATGTAGATCTGTTAGAGAAATGAGCCGTGCCAGCATTGTTGGAAGGGAATATAATTTATCATTCCTGTTTCTACCTCTGTCCTAGTTTCTTTTCTCTTTATGCCCTGGACTCTTCTTTCTTCTTGGCCTCACCAGATATGCTGAATTGTGGTAAGCATGTCTGACAAAGCCTCAGCAAAGTACAATTGCCTTTCCAAGAACCAACATCTTCCTATGAATTTATATGTCAATTCAGTTAAATTGTTAAATCCAAGCTGCTTTATTCAAAAGCTGTTTATTCAAACATTTTTATGAAGCAAACACCAAAACCACCCACTGTCAGTTGCTCACATCTATGCACACTTAGACACCTCAATAGCAGCCCACGTTAACCTGACAGTAGGCATGGCTGCTTTATTTTACTAGTCTTCAATACATTAAACATGCTCTACACAAAGAAATATGACGGTAAGAATTATAATAATTAGCACCTATTAAAGGAGGGGAAAAACACATCGCTACCTTATAACAACATACTGAAATCAGTATGCCCAATTTTTCAAGCCTCAGTGCTGAAAGGAAAAATCCCACTCTAAGTTAATATGATATGGCTCTCATGGTGACTCTTGCCAGCACTATGATATCAACAAATGGCTTTTAGTTCTTCTATAACAGGGAGACAATCTTTGGGATTCCTGGAAGGAGGTGAGCTAGAAAGTAGACTGTCCCAGATTCTAATAATTTAATTCCTAGGTTTTGAGGTTTACACTTCCGTTTCTAGTTTAATTTGGTTGTTTGATTTTGTTTTTGAATGCAGAGTAAAATGCACTTATTTGTCAGGATTAAGCCATGTTCTTTCTCTTTCTGCATAGATGTTCCTTTCAGTCCACCCCTGAAGACTATGCAAACTTTAATTCTCTGATATGTCTACTATGATGTAATTATCCTACTCTTATTTTTCACTTAAATGAAACAGCATTCAGTGTGGCTGACATTTCCAAATGCAGAGAATGATTTAATGGAGAGGCCAGGCTTATTCCCTAGCCTCTCCCCCAATTCTCCCTTTGGGTTCACAATGTGGTTTTATAAAAACAAAAATGTATTAAAATAATATACTTTTAGCAGACAGTGAACCCAATCATTGAGTCCTAACTGCACAATTTAAGTTGACAGCAATGGGATTTCTTTATACTCAAGAGTCAACGAAAATTATGAAATCGGGCCCTGGGTAAGTTCAGGGCATTAACATTCAGAAACACTTTGACATTTGCAACAGAAATCGTCCAAGCACTCCGTTAAGGACACCTCTTAGTTCATCATGTAAATTCACCTCTCTTTTCTCTTGATTTCAAAATAAGGAGCTCAATGTCTTTGCTTCATCTTACAGGGCTGATTAGCTGGCTAATGGACCACCTTTCCATGGTTTCAGTTTTCTCATATTTCATTAAATACACAAGACTTCTGTATTGCCAGTTGCTCTCCAGAGAACACCTGTTTTGTACACAAAAGTATTTACATCTCTTCTCTGTTTTCCAGAAATTGCATAATTGTTTTAGTCCTCTAGTCACTGATAAATGTCTAGTCCATTAAAATAGGCCCTGAGCTTGTCCTCCATTCCCCCCAGATTCTCAGCTAAGTGTCAAGGGTCAGTGGGACACTGTGTCCCTGAAGCCACAGGTAACCCTGGTCCCCAGTGATTGCCTACTCTGCCTTGCCAAAGCAAGGGACATCCTTTTGCCATCCAAATGGAAACCTTCACCTGGAACCTTCTCACCATCTCTTCAGAGCTTCACCATCCCCTGAAGTCACCCATATTTCATGGAATGTGTGTTTGAAGCAGTCGACTGGGGAGATAAAGTGGTTTTCTTCTTCTTTTATAATCCTCATGGTAATTGAGTTCATGATTATGATTTCACACACATGGATCTGGAATCTTCTGAGAAGTTGTCATAAAACCCATATAAATGAAAATGTCAAGACCAACCAAAAACCAGTGTGTGTGTGTGTGTGTGTGTGTGTGTGTGTGTGTGTGTGTGTTTGTGTGACCTACTTATCAGCAGCCATTTCTGGGCACATATGATTTTGGCCAGTTGTGTTGGTAAGCATCACATGGAGATGTGTGAATCATGGCCCTGACTTCCAGGACTTTAGAATCATGGCCCTGACTTCCAGGACTTTAGAATTAGTCATGGCCCTGACTTCCAGGACTTTAGAATTTAGAATTTAATTCTAAATAACCAGGTTATTTTCTAATTCCTAAATAACCAGGTTATTTTCCTGGTTGCAAGGCAATGAGTAATATATCACCCAAATTCAGGAAAACTTAATTTTCTCACAGATGAAATGAATGTATGGCTATTTCTTGGGAAATGACTCATTGCCCTCTCAAGGCAAATAGCAATAAGGCCAAAGTTAGAAAAAAAAAAAAAATGGAGTAAATAAAACTCCAGTAAATAAAACTCCAGTTTTAAAGGCATTGAATAGTAGAAAGATTACTGAATTAGGTACCTGAGTTAGAAATTCTAATTTATTCTTGACACTGAAGAGATGCATTATTCAATGAGTAACAGAAGAAATGTTTCTCTGTCTTTCTCTCTATATATATATGTATATATATAATATATAAATTATAAATATTTATATAATATATATATTATATTATATATAATATATATAATATATATAATATATAAATTATAAATATTATATACAATTATATATTATTTAAATAATTATATAAAGTATATAGTTATTACCTGTTATCATAGAAATATTAAAAAGTAAAGAACTACTGTATCAGCTGGCCTTTTCACTACATATTGATAAGCCAACAAACAAACAAAAAGGCCCCGGAAACTAGTAGCTAATAGCTAGGCTGCGTACTGAACATACACATTCCACAGAATGTCAATAGTAATTAAACAAGGTCACTCTGAGATTGTGATGAAATTTGACAAAAAAAGGTCACTCTATACCTGAATATACAGCAAAGACAAGGACATCATACAACAAAAATAACCAAATTATCTTTCTCTATTGGTTAATATCAGTGACTAGGACAGCAATGGCAGCTTCATTTCTTCCATCTACTAATAAAAGCCATTAAAATACCCAATTCCCAAATGCCCCTATTTCAAGAGAGCACCCAAGATCAGGATCAAACCTCACTTTCCTAAGCCCTTTCCAAAACTACCCAACAGAAGCCCAAACCTTATAACAAGCCCAGCTCAACACCCCATCACTGAAGAATACCTTGTGTGCATTTTCCTGTGTTGCAAAGAGTTAATATAACTTCGACTACAGGTATACTCCCTGTGTCCTTTGTCTGGGGCATTAAAAAAATACACAGTGTACATAACTTTTTTTTTTTTTAACAAAATAAGAATCATGGTTAAGGCCTATTTTTAAGCAATTCTCATTTTATCAGTCTTTGCAAAGATGATTTTTAATGTCTGTTTAGTATCCTATCATATAGATGTTATTCCCTTTGAAAATATATAAAATGTAAGAATTATACAAAAGTGTTATGCTTGCCAATTTATAAAGTATGCCACAAAATTGTCTACTTTTTCTCCCCAACTTTATTGAGATATTATTGATATATAACATATGTAAGTTAAAGTGTATAATATGATGATCTGATACACCTACAGACGTCCCTTGGTATTCTCAAGGGATAGGTTCCAGGACATCTTACAGACACTGAAATTCAAGGATACTCAATCCCTTATATAAAATGGCACAGTATTTGCATATAAATTAGGCACATCCTCCCTTATACACTAAATCATCTCTAGATTACTTACAATAACTAAAGCAATCTAAATGCTATGTAAATAGTTGCAAATACAAATGCAAAATCTATGTAAATAGTTGTCTGTGTGTGGCAAATTCAAGTTTTGCTTTTTGAACTTTTCTGGAATGTTTCTTTGAATACTTTTGATCTTTGGTAGGTTGAATCTGTGAATGCAGAACCACGGATACGAAAGGCCAACTGTATATATCTATTTTGCAAAATGATCACCACAATAAGGTTAGTTAACACCCCATCTCCTCACATTATTATCATTTGTGTGTGTGTGGTAATAATATTTAAGATCTATCCTTTTAAAGACTTTCAAGCATAATGCAGTACTGTTAATTATAGTCACCAAGCTGTGCATTAGGTCCCCAGAACTTACTCATCTTACAGCTGGAAATGTGTAGCTTTCCACTAATATCTCTCCACTTCCCCCATCCCCTCATCTCCTGGCAACCACAAATCTATTCTCTATTTCTATGAGTTTGGCTTTTTTATATTACACATGTAAGTGGGAACATACAGTATCACAAAATTTTCTCATAATTTTATCCATGCAACAACTCTGTAAGGTAAGTATATAACTATATATATACTTAGCTCCTTTTAAAGATGAGAAAATTAAAATTTAGTAAAAAAAAATGACAACATACCAGTAATTGACAAGGATTGGACTTCATTCCATGTAATTTAGTGTTGTTGATGCCATGCAATATAATATCTCCCCTAACTTAAAAATTCTTCAGGGTCTAGCTTGCCTTTTTGTATATAATATGGTTTATATATTATTATAATGTGGCTCATAAATCTGATATTTCATAAACCTGATCATTCATTTGCAATGGTTTAAGACCTCAAGTGTGGCAAGATAATTTGTTGCATTAAGTGAACAGTGTAGAGGTTAAGAGAATAAACTTGTGTCAGACAGCTTGGGTTAGAATCCTGGCTCCACCAAGGCTTAGCTAGCCTTGGATGTTTCTTTAAATGTATTTGTGCCTCAGCTTCTCTTATGCAAAAATAGAGATAGTGGTATTTTTCGCAAGATTGCTGCTATATTAATTTTTTAAAAAAATTCCTGCCTGTTTAATAAAGTAAAACTTTCCTTTTGGGCAGAAAATTACATTTCTGAAGACATTGTAAATTGCTTCATAGCTAATAAGCAGTCCAGTCTGGAGTTCTACATCCCAAACGTGTATGATGTTTAGTGAATGACTTGGCTACCTCTCAGGTTCATGTCTCCATCCAAAGAAGGAACATAAATGCCCAGTTACCACAGGGCAAGAGTCACATTATTTCTGAGACCTCAGATCCTACACAAGTCCTGAATGAAATTGTCTCAATGAAGGACTCCAAGATGAGTCCCAGTGTTCCTCCACTGTGGGTGTAGTACAGGAATGCACTCAAGAATTTGGATAGAGAAAGATAAATGACAACGAATAAGTTTTTAGGCTCAAGTAGTATTCTAGTGCTTGCTGGAGAAATACATTGGTACAAACATCAGGCTTACTGCAGATTTCAATATTTACTATTTTTTAATTAATGAAATTTAAACATATAAGAACTGTGTCACACAATGGAGGTCCTATTCTCAATGTCACATTAAAAGAAATATATGAAAAACGTGAGCCTTAGGGAATAATAACAGAATAACACCTATGTATTTACCTAAAAGCTAATCCTCCCATGGAGGTATGCTCATTAAATACAGTTCAGAAAATTAAAGAAAGTTTAATGTTATTTGTAGTACCATGTATAATTGACCACCATTTGAGGGAAGCAAGGGAGTTGGGGATTTTTATGTTTGTTACTCCCTGTAAAACATCCTATGTGGGATTTTGAAATAACATATTAAAAGGAAAATCAAGGAAAAACATGTAAAAATAGGTTCATTTAAAGAGATGGTGACAAATTATACAATTATGATGGCACAATTTATTCATTTTGTTACCAGCCAGAATTTACCTCTGTCCTCCAAAGGCTACAGTGCCCTCACTTCCAATCTCCATGTCCAGGGCAGGTGCACTCTGTGCAAGTGAAAGTCAGTTCTGATGCGGGGAGAGTTCACATAACACTGTAGGTGCTAATGCTGTATTTCTATGTTCATCATGCCCATATTATATATATGTGTACATATAATGTATTTTTAGGTTGTGTATATAATATTAGCTTTATTTTATAAATTTTATAAATTTATAAATTGAAAATTGAAGCACTTAATGACTTGGCCAGTGTCATGCACTTAGAAAGTCATAGGACTTCACATTACGATGCCCAGAAACAGAAATTACTGACCTAAATTGAGGTTTATTTCCAATAATGTTAGAAAATTTGATTGTATTATTCATCCAAATGAAAGAATTTTATAACTAGAATAACTAGTTAAATAGTTTATTAAATTCCTATTGAGCTATTAAATAAAATTACCAGGGTGTTTATACAAAGATGTTTGTTTGTTTTTTTTTTCCCTGTTGCATTATCCGACAAAAAAGAAGAGATTTCCCTTTCGATAGGGCAAAGCCTTTTGCCTTGAAGGTAATTTGCCTGAGAAGGCAGTCATCTCAGGCCAAAAACTTGGCTGAAGGCACTGAAAGAGTGAGGCCTCAGCCTTATTTTGTATTAAAGAAATTATTATAATGCAATGTTACTAGTCCTCTATTTAACCCATTAGAGCTTTCCCTTATTTTACTCAAAGGAAGTAATTCCAGTCAGTAAAGTATTTTAGTGAATCCTTGTCTATTTGAAGAGTATTTTTCTTTATCAAGTCTACAGATTCTGAAAAGAAACCATTTTGTAAAGAGTAAATATTTTTTAAACTATGAAGTATAAGAATTGTGAGAAATGAAGGATTCTGATTACATGTTCTCTTTCAGCAGGGAAAGTGGGACACGTGTGCCATTCAAGGATGACGGCAGGTATAGATGCACCAAGGAATACCAAGGATTGCTGGGGCTGCCAGAAACTAGGAGAGGGCTGGAACAGATTCTCCTCAGAGCCTCCAGAAGAAACCAACCTGCCCACAACTTGATCCTGAACTTCTAGCCTCCAAAACTGTAAGAGAATACATTTCTGCTGTTTTAAGCCAACACACTTGTGATACTTTTGTACAGCGACCCTGGGAAACTAATACACTAAATAAACTCATTTAAGATCTATTTTTTTCCTTATTCTTTTTT
The DNA here is from genome assembly GCF_000442215.2 of Lipotes vexillifer. NCBI lineage: Eukaryota > Metazoa > Chordata > Mammalia > Artiodactyla > Lipotidae > Lipotes > Lipotes vexillifer. Next base: position 207,083 of record NW_006795911.1, on the reverse strand, counting down.
TTTTTTTTAATGTGGTACATGGACCTCTCACTGTTGTGGCCTCTCCCGTTGCGGAGCACAGGCTCTGGACGCGCAGGCTCAGCGGCCATGGCTCACGGGCCTAGCCGCTCCGCGGCACGTGGGATCTTCCCGGACTGGGGCACAAACCCGTATCCCCTGCATCGGCAGGCGGACTCAACCACTGTGCCACCAGGGAAGCCCTCTTTATTCTTTATGAAAAAAAAAAAAAAGACCTTGAAAAGTGAAAATGTCAATTGTCTTCAATTTCTTATTTGTCTCTAATAAATAAAATCTTGTGGACTACATGTTACCATGTTTGATTCCATGTAATAATTTATTTTATTAAATATATTTGAAGAGTAATTTGTGCACTTAGACAAGTCACTTTTCCATTTTCTAAGTCTAGATGTCACTTAGGAATTTGGTAATTATCAGGAAATCAATTAAAGTAGAGGTTTATAAATTTGGAATGATAATTCATAGAGCAATGGAATTTAGAATGAAATATTCAATACTCCAAATCTAACACTCTATCTTAAAGATAGTTAACCAATTCAGTTGCGGGGATTACTACACTGTGTAGCTATTAAGACTGGGGGACTCTGGAGACTCCAGAGCACTTCTATGTGAATGGAAATCTGTGTTCCCCAGTTTTAGTCACGGAACTTGGACAAGTCAATTAACCTCTGTATGCTTCAATTCCCATTTTCATAAATATGGAAATGATAGCTGTCTCATTGGATGCTGTGGATTAAATGAGTAAGTACATGTAAAGCTATTAAGAACAGTGTCCAGCATGGATTAAGCTTTGATGTTTACTATTACTGGGGTGACTATGTAACTTACCCACTTTCAGTTGTGAAAGTGGGTGGTGCTCTACTATAATTAACCTGGATGATGTAATCTAAGTGTCTGGGGTACCTGAAGCATATGATAACAGAAAGTTTTAATAGCTCTATGGACTGAAAAAATTCATCACAAAGAGTTTGATATAATTTTGAATAAAGTTTTAATAACTTCCTTAGAAAGTCCTTATGGATTTCCAAGTCTGCAGTCCTTTCTGTAATTCTGAAATCCAAACAAATCTGAAGGCCAAAAGTTGTGAAAGCTTTTCTTCATTTGTTTTGCTTTTCATAAACCTGTGAGATTGTGAACTTAATTTGGACAACTTTTTGTCTTTATTTATTCCACTTAGAAAGAATGCCATTATATTCCATGGCCTGAAATATTAATGTATTTAATACAAAGGGCAGGTGAGCCTAGCTGGGTGCACCATTTTTCCTTTCTAAAATCAGAAATACTCTAAATTCAAAACACACCTTGCTGTAAAGTTTTCTGTTAAGGAAATGTGGACATGTGTTATTTAAATTCAAATGATTGTTAAAATTCTATTCTACAAGTTGGCCAATTTTTTAGGCATTGTAATGTGCAATTAAAAGTAACTTAGACATAGTCCAAGGAGGTCAGAAAAAACTTTTTAATTACTGGAGGAAGGAGGCACATAAGCTTTCATCTGTGATACAAAGCACGTTGTCTAGTTGTTCAATGGAAATACAAACACTGAAGTTTGGACATGAGAACTTATCAGGGAGGGCTGCAAGAAAGAGGAGCCATTTGACCCAAGTTTTGAAAGATGATTAGGATTTTATTAAACAAAAAAATAAGAGAGTGCTTTTGATCTCAGGAACCAAAACATATTTGATATGTTCAAGGCATGCCGAGTTTTGAATAGTATGACCAAAGCAAAGGATGATGACAGGAGGTAGTAAAATCTCCTGAAAAGATTAATTTTTGATGCCTGAAGAGAAAAATAATATTATTTTAACTCTTTTAAAAGATAGTTCTTTCCCCTGTTATTAAGAGAAGTAAAAAGACAATTTTGGGTAGATATTTTGTGTGAAATATTTCTTTTCTAATAAAATTTTGTATTTTGAATGGCAGAATGTGGCATTTTTGTTTTGACATTTTGAGATTGCAGAGAGAGGTAACAAACAGATAGAAACTTTAAAGCCTATCAGCAATACCATTTCATAGAAGACATGGGATACTGGATATAGAGTTTTGTTCCTCAGGAAGGTTAAGATTGTAGAGTAACCAACTCATCTGCTATGGTGGCCAGTGTAAGCCAGTCTTTGTGGACCAGGAGGTAGTTTTCTGTTTCTGGAAGCATTAGAGTATCCTCATTCCTGACTGGTAAACACAGGGTATAATATAGGAGGGTGATTTTTCTGTTATACCAGGGAAATACATACGTGGGCAACCTAGGTAGCCTTATCATCACAGGTCTCCACGTCTTACAGATTGTAATCTGAGTGGATGAGGGAAAGTAAAGATGCTTCATGTATTAGTTGAGCTTCTTTGGGTTTCAAGAATTGGCAACCAACTTAAACCAGCATTAATAAAAGTGACAATTGTGGGTATGATCTTTGAATATTCAGTATAGAAGTCAAGGGGTCTCAAAGAATCCCAAAGTTTCATGCTATATGACCGCAGAAGGGATTGCCACAGGGAATTAGCAAACCCAGACAACCTGTTCTTCCTCTTGCTTGTCTCTTAGTTGTCTGCATCTACTTCTTTCTTTTGTCAAGGCAAACTGGTTGTCTCTGCTTCTTGCTTCTCAGCCTTCATGGTAGAAGATGACTATCCCACAATGCCCAAATTGCATGTTTCTCACCACCAGTCACGCACAGGACTAATTTTCTCTGCATTCCATTCCCCGAATCCAGAGAGCTTAACAGATCAGTCCAGCCAGGTTGGCCCTGATGGAAATCCCTGAGCTAGTCAGCGCTGGCCTGGTATATGGAGAGCAGGATGGTATCACACAAATATAGCTGCTAGTTCACATGCATGTAGGAGAGGCTGAGAGAGCAGAGCATTTGCAGTGGCTGGAGACCTAGTAAGATATCTTGAAGAATATCTACTCAATAATTTTATTAACTTCTTTGGTTCTTTGGACGATATTGGGGAAATGATATTAAAAGTACAGTTTATCTTTTGTCAAATCCTCACCGTGTATATAAGTCAACCTGTTGTGCAATGTTGGTGCCACCACTGGTTTTGGTAGCAGACAGACCTGTGTGCCAGTCAGGCTGTACAATTTTGGGATGTGTATTTTTGACCTAGTTCCTTACTCTCTTCTACACTCATTTTCCTCATCTGTAAAATGAGGATGACCAGGCCAACCATACAGGGTTGTAGTATGCATAAAATAAAAAATGCAAAAAAATTCAAAATAAAATACTCAGCATAGTATCTGACAAAAAGTAGGTGCTCAATAAATAATAATTTGTTTCCATACAAATTGTGAAAATTTTTGTTCTAGTTCTGTAAAAATGCCAGTGGTAGTTTGATAGGGATTGCATTGAATCTGTAGATTTCTTTGGGTAGTAGAGTCATTTTCACAATGTTGATTCTTCCAATCCAAGAATAGGGTATATCTCTCCATCTATTTGTATCATCTTTAATTTCTTTCATCAGTGTCTTATAATTTTCTGCATAGAGGTCTTTTGTCTCCTTAGGTAGGTTTATTCCTAGATATTTTATTCTTTGTGTTGCAATGGTAAATGGGAGTGTTTTCTTGATTTCACTTTCAGATATTTCAACATTAGTATATAGGAATGCCAGAGATTTCTGTGCATTAATTTTGTATCCTGCTACTTTACCAAATTCATTGATTAGCTCTAGTAGTTTTCTGGTAGCATCTTTAGGATTCTCTATGTATAGTATCATGTCATCTGCAAACAGTGACAGCTTTACTTCTTCTTTTCCGATTTGGATTCCTTTTATTTCCTTTTCTTCTCTGATTGCTGTGGCTAAAACTTCCAAAACTATGTTGAATAAGAGTGGTGAGAGTGGGCAACCTTGTCTTGTTCCTGACCTTAGTGGAAATGCTTTCAGTTTTTCGCCATTCTTATCTTTGTTAAAGGAGGCAGGAATGTACAGTGGAGAAAGGACAGCCTCTTCAATAAGTGGTGCTGGGAAAATTGGATAGGTACATGTAAAAGTATGAGATTAGATCACTCCCTAACACCATACACAAAAATAAGCTCAAAATGGATTAAAGACCTAAATGTAAGGCCAGAAGCTATCGAACTCTTAGAGGAAAATATAGGCAGAACACTCTATGACATAAATCACAGCAAGATCCTTTTTGACCCACCTCCTAGAGAAATGGAAATAAAAACAAAAATAAACAAATGGGACCTAATGAAACTTCAAAGCTTTTGCACAGCAAAGGAAACCATAAACAAGACCAAAAGGCAACCCTCAGAATGGGAGAAAATATTTGCAAATGAAACAACTGACAAAGGATTAATCTCCAAAATTTACAAGCAGCTCATGCAACTCAATAACAAAAAAACAAACAACCCAATCCAAAAATGAGCAGACCTAAATAGACATTTCTCCAAAGAAGATATACAGATTGCCAACAAACACATGAAAGAATGCTCAACATCATTAATCATTAGATAAATGCAAATCAAAGCTACAATGAGATATTATCTCACACTAGTCAGAATGGCCATCATCAAAAACTCTAGAAACAATAAATGCTGGACAGGGTGTGTAGAAAAGGGAACATTCTTGCACTGCTGGTGGGAATGTGAATTGGTACAGCCACTATGGAGAACAGTATGGAGGTTCCTTAAAAAATTACAAATAGAACTACAATATGACCCAGCAATCCCACTATTGGGCATATACCCTGAGAAAACCATAATTCAAAAAGAGTCATGCACCAAAATGTTCATTGCAGCTCTATTTACAATATTCCAGAGATGGAAACAACCTAAGTGTCCATCATCGGATGAATGCATAAAGAAGATGTGGCACATATATACAATGGAATATTACTCTGCCATAAAAAGAAACGAAATTGAGTTATTTGTAGTTAGGTGGATGGACCTAGAGTCTGTCATACAGAGTGAAGTAAGTCAGAAAGAGAAAGACAAATACCGTTTGCTAACACATATATATGGAATCTAAGAAAAAAAATGTCAGGAAGAACCTAGGGGTAAGACAGGAATAAAGACACAGACCTACTAGAGAATGGACTTGAGGATACGGGGAGGGGGAAATGTAAGCTGTGACAAAGTGAGACAGTAGCATGGACATATATACACTACCAAATGTAAAATAGATAGCTAGTGGGAAGCAGCTGCATAGCACAGGGAGATCAGCTCAGTGCTTTGTGACCACCTGGGTGGGTGGGATAGGGAAGGTGGGAGGGAGGGAGATGCAAGAGGGAGGAGATATGGGAATATATATATATACATATAACTGATTCACTTTGTTCTACAGCAGAAACTAACACACTATTGTAAATCAATTATACTCCAATAAAGATGTAAAGTAATAATAATAATAATTGGTAAAAGTATTGTTTATTTGGTATATGCACCATTATTACAATAAGTTCTTGCACCAAACCCATTATTAGCATTGGCCTCACATTGATTGATATTCCCATGGTCAAACTGTCAGTTCCACATATTCTAATGAGGTGTTGTGATGGGATCAATCAGCTAATTCTACTGCTCATTTACCCTTCTACAAGGCCCCTCCATACAAAAAGGAAAAACTGCAATTAAATGGAAGAGTCACCTTGGCAGGTAAACAGAGGATATCATCCATATTTTCTGGTTAAATGTTGTAAAAAAAAGTCAAAAGCAGATTGTCAAAATTCAGCTAGAAACAAGAATCCCCAATTCATATATTGACTCACTGACGATATCACAAAGGGATCAAGTGATGAACCTTCCCCAGATGAGTTCAACCCAGAGCAAGAAGGAGATAACATTGAGTAAACATTTTTTAAAGGGAAACTGTCTTCTACACTCAATAAGCTTTGTGCTCTCACCCCCCAAGAAATGGAGGAAGAAGGGAAGAACAGTAAAAGATAACGTGCTGGCATAACTAGTGGTTTCTGTTTGCTTTGTGTTCCAGGATGTAGCCAAGACAAGTCATCAGGTCTCAGAGTGAATTTTCTAGTTACCGCGGATGATGCATTCAGTCAGCTGTGGTGACGGATTGTTGGTATTAGTGGACCTGAGTGTGATTAATAAGGCTGCTCTGTCTCTGACAGAGTGGGAATGGCACCACTAAAATTGAATGGAGGCAATCCTACTAAAATCTGTTAGGGATGCTCCTTAGAGAAAAGAAAATGTTACAAGGGAAGTACCGGGAGTAGAATCATCAGTTCATCAGCTGTAGCCCCATAGATCAAAGCAAGATGTCAAGGTCCCATTAAACAGTAGAACCCTGTGCTTCTCACTTGGTCTTCTTAACAATGAACAAACCTGGATTCCTTACCCCTTTCCACAGAGGCATACATTTATTTATAGCAGGGTCATGTATGTACCAGTGTATATATTTGTGTGAACTGTTACCTGTATGGATGGAAGAAGAAAATCAAAACGATAATACATTTTTTATTGAGTATATTTTTGTTTTAAAATGTGTCAACTGTCAGGTTTAAAATAAAAAGAGAGCGAGAGGGAGAAAGAGAGAGAGAAAGAGAGTCAATCTTTGGTCTATTAACAGATGTGTTTAACATTTAGATACTATAGCCAGGGTTTTATATGACATGAAAATATATTCTCTTATGACAGTATACCTTTCATCACCATTAAAATACAATAAAACTGTACAATGGAAAAGAGGAAATATTTGAAAAGCTGGGTGAGGCTGTGTCATATATTGAGTTAATATCTGAGAGTTATGTTTCTGGTTAAGCCTGTATCAGGAGACTTAAAAGGAGTAAAATATACCTTTATCCATCTCTCAGAGTTTCAGAAATTGGAATGTGTGCTTCTAAAATCAAAGACAACTGTTTTTATTGATAGTCTATCTGGAAGAACTGACAGCAAAGAGCTTGCTACTTTGCTGGTGGGCAGAGTAGTGGGGGCTTACAAGGTGCTATTACTGATCAATTGCCTTGTATGATCAATGTGGACTTTTGAGAAATGTCAGTACTATCTCAATACAATTGTCCCTCAAGGGTGGTGGAGTCTTGTAGAGCAAAACCTTTAGTGGCAACATTATCATTCATAATGAGGGTCTACAAGATGCTAGATGAGCTTCTATTTGTTCCACATAAAATAAACACAACTCTAATGGTCTGGACCTTTAATTCTAAGCAGACACTCTGGAATATTTTACTTTTATAAATAATTATTATTTTGTTATGTTTACTTAATATCTTTTTAGTTGCAGTTAGGACAATTTAGCAATGGAAATAATTTATATCTTTATGACAATTTACAACTTACTAAATACTTTGTACACGTAATTTTATTTGAGCATCACAACTTTTTGAAATATATTGGGCTTTTTAAATATTTTTTCCCCTTTTTTCCCCCACACAAGTTATTGAAGTCTGGGAGAAGGAATGGAGAAAAGTTGAAGATTTATATTCCCAGAAGATGAAGATGATCTGAGATTTGGAAGTTGTTCAAGGGTAAATTAAATAATGAGACAAGTAAGATGTTAATTCTATATGTTTTTCATCTTTCAACTGGTTATTTCAGCATCATATAAATGGAATTCATATTTTGCTTAAATGATGGAGATGTGATGCTAACTCATTGTACCTGGTGCAATACCCATTTTCTTGCAGATGTGGAGTGTGTTTAATAAATTTCTTATTATTTACTTGTTTGCTCATTTCTTTGTAAACACAGTTATAAACCTCATTCTTGTCACACACAACCTTTCCTAACTGTAAGATCACATCAAATACTCAAGAGAGCAACATGCAGCAGGTGGGCTTCCCTGGTGGCACAGTGGTTGAGAATCCGCCTGTCAATGCAGGGAACATTGGTTCGAAACCTGGTCTGGGAGGATCCCACATGACGAGGAGCAACTAGGCCTGTGAGCCACAACTACTGAGCCTGCGCATCTGGAGCCTGTGCTCCGCAACAAGAGAGGCCACGATACTGAGAGGCCCGCGCACTGCGATAAAGAGTGGCCCCCGCTTGCCACAACTAGAGAAAGCCCTCGCACAGAAACGAAGACCCAACACAGCAAAAATAAATTAATTAATTAACAAACTCCTACCCCCAACATCTTCTTTAAAAAAAAAACAACAAAAAACAGTTTCTAAAGATATAAGCAGATTCTGTCAAAAAGCTGTCCCTGTATCAAACTCGGGTATGCACTCAATTCTTATAAACACATTTATGTGTTTTATTAAGTCCGAAATAGTTGATATATATTTAATACTTCAAGTGATAGAAATATAAAGATTTATTTTAAAATTTTTCAATAAATACAGGTATATAAATGCATGTGATTTAAAAAAAAATGTACCCACCTACAATACACCAATTATCAATCAGTATCTATATTTATAAATTAAATTCTTGGTTTCCATGTCACCACTAAACGCTAATACATCCTCATGCTACAGTTATCACGAAAGCAACTAGTCCTTGTTAACCTTCAGTGATTTAATATACATAGAAGAAGAAGCTAGAAGGTGGTTTGCAAGAGATGTCAGCCAATCTCACTCTGGTCCCCTTCCACATAACCAGCACGGTGGCCCAGGCATGCTGAGGCGGAGGTACTGTGTGTGAGTATGGAGGATGACTTAGTCCAAGTGCCCGAGGTGGTCAGAATGTTTATTCCAATCTAGGTGGGTCTGCATGTAATGTGTAGGTTGGTCATAGTGTTACAGGGAAGAGACCCAATCCTGTACAGAGAATAACCTACTTTCTCTTTTTTTCCTACATCACAATCCCTTAATCTATGCCCACAGCTGTGCTGGCTTAACAGAAACTAAGGCATACGCCACAGAAACAAAATCACAGAACCAGTCTCAGTTAGAAAGCCCCAAGATGGCAACAGCCAACTACCCTGAATGAGTTCCAGCCTGACCACGAGGACAGCGCTTGCACAGATGAGACCCAGTATCCAAAAGTTGCCTTTGCCTCATTACCATGCTAGGATCTCCACCCAAAGTGGGGACTTGCCCTTTGCTAGGCATAATTAGTACCATGTGCAAAGGAGCACAAAGTGCTGTGCATGCTTTGGTTGTTTCTGGAAATCACCACCCCCTTCCTGGAATTCTGGTGGCACACCCACCTCTAACTGCTTAAAAGTTTCCTGCTTCCCTTCCTCAGGGGGAAGGGATTTTTAGAGCACTAGCTCTCCCTTCCCCATCTTTTATCTACAAATAAAGTTTCTGTTCTGCTTTGCTGAACCTGGTCTCATTCAATTGGTCTGAGGGGTACTAGGTAAGGAAAGGTCCCAGTTGTGGTCCCATCTGATCCAAGAGGGTCAGTAACAAATAAGTATCGGCCACCTATTTCTCTAAAAGTTTCCTTGGACGAATTATTAATCCTCAAACAAGGAATAAGATTTCAGGGTTGCTTTGGCCCATGTGGAGGTGAGGCAGGTAGTAGAAGATGGGCTTCTATGGAAACTCCCGTTGCCTCGGCAGTTTGCCACCTACAAGTAACTTGCACCTTAGAGGAGTCACCCCTAGCATGGGAAGAGTGCCACTGCCAAGGACCTGCCCAGGGTCCATGCCACCAGTTCTAATTCAGGTTATTCAAACACAGGAAATGGGAGCAGAGCCTAGTCTTAGAGGGCTCCTCCTCTTCCCTCAGGCATCCCTCTCTACCTCTGGCCCTTTGGGCAGCAAAAGTCCCTGTGACATAGTTTAGGGGCTAGTATCCCATCAGCTTTAGCAAAATTGTTTTTTTAGAGTTCTAGCACTGATTGACTGAAAACTCTTGGGCACAAGGCACCGATATACTTTGAACTTTAATTTCCTCATCAGAAAATAAAACAGAGGTAATAATAATATATACGTTGTTTTGTCAGAGGAAATAAGAATGTTTTAAAATGAGTAAACTCAATAAATGGAATTATTAACTTAAGTCGTCATTAGCATGAATGTGTAAAATCTTTATATATATATTGCTTCAAAGGTTAATCTGGTATTTTTCCTCCACTTGATGTTTGTTTATCGCATGAACATACACTTGATATACATGCATAAATAAACGTTGGGGAGACAAAGAAAACCATCCTAGTGGGACTTAAGGAATACATAACAAAATAATCCCATCAAAAGCATTTGTATTGTTTGTAATTCAGTCATCCTCATTCAGAGTTTTATACTGTGCAATAAGTGGTCAAATTGATCGTTACTCTCTTTGAATCTCACTTTGACTAAGTTTTTTTTGTTTTTTCATACTGATTATGATTATTGCTTATTGATTTTTTCTATTAATTATTCTTGATTTTATTTGGTATATAGCTGCCATTTGTTGGAATTCTTTGCCTTATTTCTAGGCCTGTGGACTGTATTTGCGAAGTTCCCCCAAGGAAAGGCTCATTTTGTTCAAGAAAAGAGATCACTTTTTTTTTTAAAATTTAACATCTTTGTTGGAGTATAATTGCTTTACAATGTTGTGTTAGTTTCTGCTGTATAACAAAGTGAATCAGCTATATGCATACATATATCCCCATATCCCCTCCCTCTTTCGTCTCCCTCCCACCCTCCCTATCCCACCCCTCTTGGTGGTCACAAAGCACCAAACTGATCTCCCTGTGCTATGCAGCTGCTTCCCACTAGCTATCTGTTTTACATTTGGTAGTGTATATATGTCAATGCTACTCTCTCACTTCGTCCCAGCTTACCCTTCCCCCTCCATGTGTCCTCAAGTCTATTCTCTACATCTGTGTCTTATTCCTGTCCTTCCCCTAGTTTCATCAGAACCTTTTTTCTTTTTTTTTAGATTTCATATATATATGTGTTAGCATACGGTATTTGTTTTTCTCTTGAAGAGATCAACCTTCTCTGAGATCAGGTCATCTCTCACTGTTCATTCTTGATGTTACCCAGTATCAGAAATTATCAGCAGACAGAAAAATAAAACAATTTAACACATACTAAAAAAAAATTCTGTCAAAATGTCAAAACGGGTATGAATCATTCCTGAAGCATTAGCTAGGGTGAGACAAGAGCCAAAAGAAATTGAATTGAAAAGGGAAGGAGGGATCCTTAAATATCCATGCTTAGGTTAAGACAAAGACATATAGGAAAAGGAGGGAAAATCTGTTGTATTCATGAGCTGCAGATACTCCAACTGAGCAAGAAGAGAGTATTACTATCAAACTTTCTTATGTATGACCACAGATTGTCAAATGGAATAGTAGAATATCCACTGGGCAGGTGAACAATAAAAGACATTTTGGAAACTCTGCTACTGTGCAAGCTTCCTTTAAGAAAGCTAGTGCTAAATTGCCGAAACTGCACATAAAACAATTGTTTAACTGGATGTACTGGACATACCAGAAGATAAATATAATACTTGGGTCTATGTCCAGAGCAGAAATATTGATAGTTGAGAGACCTTAGAATTTTTATCATCATATGCCTTAGACCACTGAGTTTAGATACAAGCATGTAAAAAATTAAAAAAAATGTAAAGTAAAGCTTATAAAAAAGGGAAGAACAAAACCCCTCTCCTGGGCAAGGGATCAGGTGGTGACATCTCTCAGGACCAGTTTTAACAGGAAGTGTGAAGGCATAGTTAGGTTAGTGGACTAGACAAACCCAGTGGAATGTGCTGAAACAAGATGAACAAGGCTGATCATTGAGTTGGACACCAGGTTTTATACCCCAGCAGATTTCAAAAAGGTCTTTTAAATAGAGAGCAGACAGGGAAATATCAGCAACAAAGAGTTGAGGTAGAAGGTAGAGAAAAATGAAATAGGTAAGCCAAGGTGGGTCGAGTGAAGTGGGAAGGAAGGTGTGGTCTTGAGCAACTGCTTAGGGCAGGCTCTGTTGTTTCTGATGCATTTGGAAAACAAGCAAACAAACAAACACATAAAAAAGTTTGGTCCAAATCAAATGGGGCATGCTTTCTGTGTAACGAAATCATTTAACTCACACTGGTCTTCAAACTTACATTCAATGAAGAGATTTCTTATTGCTCTTGACTTGCTCAGTTTTACCTGTATTAAGCACAAGACAATGAATCCCAGTGGATTACATCTTGCTTCTTATTGCTTCTGAACATCTCAACAGAAGTTGGAATTAACAGAGATGCTGGGACTGGAATTAATATCTTATTAAGTTGTCTATAGATTCCATGACACAAAAAAGAAAAGCAGACATTTTTTTCCCCCGAACAGTGCTGCTAAAGGATAGCAGAACTTTGTCCAGCCAACTTTTGACAGGAATGAATTTCCTGAAATAAAATCAAAGAAAACTTTTGGCCTCCCATCTCGTTTTTTGAGGAGGATGAATGTATTGTGGTTGTTTGATAGTGCAATCAAATGCTAAATGATGGACAGCTCAAAAAGCATTGTGAACCTACTAGGAATACTTGTTGGTGGAATCTGTTTTTGATGCTATTTGAATAGTTATGAATTTCAAAGATAAGAATAACTAATATTTATTGAGACTACTCTAACTCATGACTTTTCTCATGCTAAGGATTTGTCATTGGATTGGTAATGTCATTCTATCATCATAGCAAATCTATGAGTTTGTTCTTTTTTTTGTGTGTGTGTGGTACGTGGGTCTCTCACTGTTGTGGCCCCTCCCGTTGCAGAGCACAGGATCCAGACGCGCAGGCTCAGCGGCCATGGCTCACAGGCCCAGCTGCTCCGTGGCATGTGGGATCTTCCCGGACCGGGGCATGAACCCGTGTCCCCTGCATCGGCAGGCAGACTCTCAACAACTGCGCCACCAGGGAAGCCCTATGAGTTTGTTCTTATCCTCACTTTACAGATTTTCCAAATTTATACAACTAGTAAGTACAATACCATGAAGCTTTCTTCTACCAGATATCAAGAACTGCTTTTTTATTTTATTGATAGCCTTTATGTTTAAAACATTTATAGGTTTACAGAAAAATTGAGTAGAAAGTACAGAGAGTACTTATGTACTCCCTCCCCCTGTACACATAGTTTCCTCTGTTATTATTATCATGACTTAGTGTGGTACATTTGTTACAACTTATGCAGCAATGATGAAACATCATTATTAACTAAAGTCCAAAGTTTATATTAGGGTTCACTCTTTGGTATATAGTTCTCTAGGTTTTCACAAATGTATCCACCATTACGGTTTTATACGGGATACTTTCACTGCCCTAAAAACACTCTGTACTCCACCTATTCATCCCTTCTGACCTCTCCTCTAGCTCTCAGCAACCTCTAATCATTGTATTATCTCTATAGTTCTGCCTTTTCCAGAATGTCATATAGTTAGAATCACTCAGTGTGTAGTTTTGTCAGTCTGTTATCTTACACTTAGTAAAGTACATTTAAGTTTCTCCATGTCTTTTCATGGCTGTATAACTCATTTCTTCTCAGTGCTGGGTAATATCCCATTGTATGGATATATCATAGTTTATCTATCCATCACAAATTGAAGGATATCTTGGTTGCTTCTGTGTTTGGGCAATTTATGAATTATAAAAGTACTGTTTTTCATCTATTTAATTCTGATTTGCATTATCAAGTTTTTATCATATCATCTTGAATCGTGTACCTATGTGTGTGTGTGTATATATATATATATATAATTGTTATACTATTCTATTAAATAATCTATTAAATACACAATTTCCAAATCTATAGTTTGATTTTCAGCATTTAAAATTTTCAGCTTAAGACATACGGAATTGAATTGACAGGTGCAAAAAATTGGATGGCCAAATAAAAGTATCAACTAATTCTTACATTTTCAAAAATTTCAAGTTAAAGGTGAATGGACAATTATCATTTGATAATAAAGAAAACTGATGCTAAAAGTGTTTAATATAGTAGTAAAAATACTATAAATGAAAATTTTTCTAGTCATGAAAATTCATATTTAGAATAAAAACCAGAGGAAAAGCCATCTATTTTTCAAGGGATACTTGATAATAATGTAAATTTAGCTTGACAAATTTAGGAAAAGATGAGGAAATTTGAAGAGGAAGGAAAGGATGTTATAAAAACATGAAATAATTTGTATTTATAATGTCAGAATAATTCTGACAGTCATATTTCTCTGTGTAGAGTATCCTTAATGTATCGAAGATTTAGACACCTCACAAACTGTACCTTTCTAGGTGTGGAGGCAAAGATGTCATTTTACTGATTAAAGATAAACCAGTGCATAGGGGGAATACGTAGTTTGTTTTCAGAAAAAAATACCTTTATGATTGATGCCACTTTTTATGAGGATCAAAAACCAAATCAAATAAACAAACAACAAAACAAAAGAAAAATCTTCACAGACACAACAGGGAGGATACAAATCTAATGATTTCTACATAATGGTAGCAGGTTACTGACAAAATGTCTAGATATGTTTTCCTTTAGATTCTATACTTTCTATCATGGAAATAACTCATTCCAAATGTTTTTACAAGTAAGAAAATAGCATATTGATACATATACCCCAAATACAGTGAGAAAGATAGATATATTAAACCAAACACAAAGTAAACTCAGTATTTTCTTCACATTCAGGTCAAATCACAGTGATTATTTGGAGATATCAGCTGATATCTGATATCAAGTTCACATACAATTAGATTAAAATTGTGAAGTGAAGTCATTTTTTGCATTCACTCCACCTTTACTGGAAAAATAGTGAGTGCTCTCTGCTTTCTTCATCACCATATTCCTTGTGCCTAGATGAGAGCTTGGCATGGAATAGGCTCTCACTCAGTAATTAATTAAATTAATTGTTTCTACACTAGTACAATTCTCAGAATCATGGAGACAGAGGGGAGAGGCAGTGTGTACTCTGCCTACTGGACCCAGCAACGTGTCCTCACTGTTACCTTCAAATTAGGAGTGCTATATAGCTTCACAGAGTACTGGTTTGCAAAGTTATTGGTAAATATTCAACCTGTCCAAGCTATCTCTGATGTGAATAAAAGATGTGCAGTCTTTCTAAGCTGGTAAAAAATAATCTGAAATTATAGACTAATGGATATTGTCCTTGTTGCTCACTGCTTTCCAAATGCAGATCTTGGCTAAATATCATGTGTGTATACGATAATCATATGCCCACACATAAATGACATCCAATTTCTAGTATAAGCACTCACACAGTAGCATCTGTCATTAGAGGAGATAGCTTCAGGGGAGGGAGGAAACACAATGTACCATGCTGGAGAGGATGGGGACCTTTGACCTAGTGTCCTATGGCTGTGTTATCATGCTCTCCCCATTTCTCTCTCTCTCTTACACTCACTGTCTCTAGGGATCAAGACCAATTCACAGAGTGGTACTGGCTTTAGGTAAAAAAAATATCAGTGACCTATTCTCTTGGTCAGAGCATGAAACGTTGTGATGGCAGTCAGCACAGCAGGAGATGGAGAGGAAAATGAAATAAAAGGATGCAATATTAAGGGATGGGGGATATAATTATGCTTGCAGAAAAGTATGTTCAATAAGCAGATTGCTGGGGAGTGGCAGAGGCTAGCTTTTCATAAATATGAAATTAGAATTGGGTTGAAAAATTAGGACACTGAAGCTCTTTCTCTGAGTAAGGAAGGCATGATAATAGAGGTTATTTCTACCTCCACTGCTACCTGCCATTTGTCAGTCACCTAATTACACTTTGTAGAGGAGGCTATGGCCAAAGTTCTCTATTGTGCTGAAAGCCTGGGTGAGACTTCTGTGGGACTCATTTGCTTTGTTTTAGTTTTGTTTTTTGAAGTTGAACAGTTTCTAGGGAACTGAGTAAGAAAAGAAAAGGAAACAAGGAAGCGAGGCAGTGAGGAAAGGAGGAAGGAAGGAATGAAAGAAGGAAGCATGGAAGGAAGGAAGGAAGAACAAGAAGGAGAAAGAAAAAAGACAGGGAGAGACCAGAACAGGCTGTTCATGTCTGGGAGGAGAAGTGCATCTGGCTCAGCACAAGCTTTGGGAACTCGGCCACTCCCCTTTAGTCATTACAGAAAGAGACCTGCCAAGATGAGAAATTACCACAGGAGGGGCTGGATATTAGGATTAATTGTCTTGAACCAGAGCAGTGGAGCAGGTACAGAAGGCATATCCAGGTGGAGATAATGACACCAATGAGCCGCCCTTACACCTTTTTTTGCCTAAAGAAAAGAAGAAATTTAAGTAGTGGTACTAACATTATCACCACAATTTCAGGAACTTGAAGTAAGACAAGATGATGGCTTTTCAGTGTGTTAATGAATTGCATTAAGGGAAGGTGCATCCTTGAGCAGTTTGAAAGGTCTGCAGTGTTAATTGTACATCATCATCTCTTTGTTCCCCCACCTTGCCCCTAAAAAAATTGGTTTTGATATTTATATTGACCACTGAATTATACCTTTACACATTTAGGTCCCTTTAAATTTTTCTAACCAAAAGTTTCAGGAAATTACTTATGGACGAATTGATACTTTAGAGTCATGGATATCAAGGCTGAAGGATGAACCTGGATGTGCTGTCTGTAAAATGTTACTCAGTTGAAAATTGTTAGTTTACAAATGAAATAATGTTCCATGTAACTGAGATGAAAAAGAAAGGGATCCAGGTGATATATGTATTCTGTTGTGTTATCTATTTTTATTAAGGTTAACCACAAAGTTTCATGTAGCCACCTGTTAAAAAATGTGTGCTGCTCCCTAAAATCCCTTTTCTCTTTTTCCTGATATTTTTTCACTTAGAGTCAAGAGTAATGACTGAAACCATTAGCCAGACTCATCAAGAAAAAAAGGGAGAAGACTCAAATAAATAGAATTAGAAATGAAAAGGGGGAAGTAACAACTGACACTGCAGAAAGACAAAAGATCATGAGAGATTACTACCAGAAACTCTATGCCAATCAAATGGACGACCTGGAAGAAATGGACAAATTCTTAGAAATGCACAACCTGCCAAGACTGAATCAGGAAGTACAAAAAATCATGAGGGATTACTACAAGCAACTCTATGCCAATAAAATGGACAATCTGGAAGAAATGGACAAATTCTTAGAAATGCACAAACTGCCAAGACTGAATCAGGAAGAAATAGAAAATATGAACAGACCAATCACAAGCACTGAAATTGAAACTGTGATTAAAAATCTTCCAACAAACAAAAGCCCAGGACCAGATGGCTTCACAGGCGAATTCTATCAAACATTTAGAGAAGAGCTAACACCTATCCTTCTCAAACTCTTCCAAAATATAGCAGAGGGAGGAACACTCCCAAACTCATTCTACGAGGCCACCATCACCTTGATACCAAAACCAGACAAGGATGTCACAAAGAAAGAAAACTACAGGCCAATATCACTGATGAACATAGATGCAAAAATCCTCAACAAAATACTAGCAAACAGAATCCAACAGCACATTAAAAGGATCATACACCATGATCAAGTGGGGTTTATTCCAGGAATGCAAGGATTCTTCAATATACGGAAATCAATCACCATGTTACACCATATTAACAAATTGAAGGGGAAAAACCATTTGATCATCACAATAGATGCAGAGAAAGCTTTTGACAAAATTCAACACCCATTTATGATAAAAACCCTGCAGAAAGAAGGCATAGAGGGAACTTTCCTCAACATAATAAAGGCCCTATATGACAAACCCACAGTCAACATCGTCCTCAATGGTGAAAAACTGAAAGCATTTCCACTAAGATCAGGAAAAAGACAAGGTTGCCCACTCTCACCACTCCTATTCAACATAGTTTTGGAAGTTTTAGCCACAGCAATCAGAGAAGAAAAGGAAATAAAAGGAATAGAAATCGGAAAAGAAGATGTAAAGCTGTCACTGTTTGCAGATAACATGATACTATACATAGAGAATCCTAAAGATGCTACCAGAAAACTACTAGAGCTAATCAATGAATTGGGTAAAGTAGCAGGATACAAAATTAATGCACAAAAATCTCTTGCATTCCTATACAATAATGATGAAAAATCTGAAAGTGAAATCAAGAAAACACTCCCATTTACCATTGCAACACAAAGAATAAAATATCTAGGAATAAACCTACCTAAGGAGACAAAAGACCTGTATGCAGAAAATTATAAGACACTGATGAAAGAAATTAAAGATGATACAAATAGATGGCGAGATATACCATGTTCTTGGATTGGAAGAATCAACATTGAGAAAATGACTATACTACCCAAAGCAATCTACAGATTCAATGCAATCCCTATCAAACTACCACTGGCATTTTTCACAGAACTAGAACAGAAAATTTCACAATTTGTATGGAAACACAAAAGACCCCGAATAGCCAAAGCAATCTTGAGAATGAAAAACGGAGCTGGAGGAATCAGGCTCCCTGACTTCAGACTATATTACAAAGCTACAGTAATCAAGACAGTATGGTATTGGCACAAAAACAGAAAGATAGATCAATGGAACAGGATAGAAAGCCCAGAGGTAAACCCACGCACATATGTTCACCTTGTCTTTGATAAAGGAGGTAGGAATGTACAGTGGAGAAAGGACAGCCTCTTCAATAAGTGGTGCTGGGAAAACTGGACAGGTACATGTAAAAGTATGAGATTAGATCACTCCCTAATACCATACACAAAATTAAGCTCAAAATGGATTAAAGATCTAAATGTAAGGTCAGAAACTATCAAACTCTTAGAGGAAAACATACGCAGAACACTCTATGACATAAATCACAGCAAGATCCTTTTTGACCCACTTCCTAGAGAAATGGAAATAAAAACAAAAATAAACAAATGAGACCTAATGAAACTTTAGAGCTTTTGCACAGCAAAGGAAACCATAAACAAGATCAAAAGACAACCCTCAGAAAGGGAGAAAATATTTGCAAATGAAGCAACTGACAAAGGAATAATCTCCAATATTTATAAGCAGCTCATGCAGCTCAATAACAAAAAAACAAACAGCCCAATCCAAAAATGGGCAGAAGACCTAAATAGACATTTCTCCAAAGAAGATATACAGATTGCCAACAAACACATGAAAGAATGCTCAACATCATTAATCATTAGAGAAATGCAAATAAAAACTACAATGAGATGTCATCTCACACTGGTCAGAATGGCCATCATCAAAAAATCTAGAAACAATAAATGCTGGACAAGGTGTGGAGAAAAGGGAACACTCTTGCACTGCTGGTGGGAATGTGAATTGGTACAGCCACTATGGAGAACAGTATGGAGGTTCTTTAAAAAACTACAAATAGAACTACCACATGACCCAGCAACCCCACTACTGGGCATATACCCTGAGAAAACCATAATTCAAAAAGAGTCATGTACCAAAATGTTCATTGCAGCTCTATTTACAATAGCCAGGAGATGGAAACAACCTAAGTGTCCATCATCTGATGAATGCATAAAGAAGATGTGGCACATATATACCATGGAATATTACTCAGCCATAAAAAGAAACGAAATTGAACTAATTGTAATGAGGTGGATGGACCTAGAGTCTGTCATACAGAGTGAAGTAAGTCAGAAAGAGAAAGACAAATACTGTATGCTAACACATATATATGGAATTAAAAAAAAAATGTCATGAAGAACCTAGGGGTAAGACAGGAATAAAGACACAGACCTACTAGAGAATGGACTTGAGGACATGGGGAGTGGGAAGGGTAAGCTGTGACAAAGTGAGAGAGAGGCATGGACATATATACACTACCAAACATAAGGTAGATCGCTAGTGGGAAGCAGCCACATAGCACAGGGATATCAGCTGGTGCTTTGTGACCACCTGGAGGGGTGGGATAGGGAGGGTGGGAGGGAGGGATACACAAGAGGGAAGAGATATGGGAACATATGTATATGTATAATCGAATCATTTTGTTATAAAGCAGAAACTAACACACCATTATAAAGCAATAAAAAAAAAGATTAATGACTGAGATGATCAAGTCATTATGCTCTTTTCCAGCTTTTTTATTAAGATGACTTGTGGGTAACCTGGGTGCTTCAAATTCAGATGAGCTGTAGATCTTCTTCTTTGTATGACTTATCAGCAAAGTTTTCCAATTCCAATTTCTTCCTGGAATTCTCATGGAAATTAAATACTTGTTGATGAAACTCTCTGTATACCTGTATTGGTTTCCTATTGGTTCTATAACAAATTAGTGGCTTAAAACAAAATACGTTTACCACCTTACATTTCTGAAGATCTGAAGTCTATAATGGGCTGGCAGGGCTATGTCCTTCTAGAGGTTCTAGGAGAGAATCAGTTCCTTGCCTTTTCTAGCTGCTAGAGGCTGTCCTCATTCCTTAGCTCATGGTTTCACACCAGGCAAACTTCTGCTGACATCCTCTCTGACTCTGACCTTGACCCTCCTGCCTTCATCCATAAGGACCCTTGTGATTACATTTGGCCCACCCAGATAATCCAGGATAATAATCTCCTAATCTAAAAAATATTTAATTTAATCATAGCTGCAAAATCCCCTTTGCCATGTAACACATTCATGCTTTAGGGTGTGGACATTTTTGGGGGGTCACTTTTTTGCCTAGCATAGCACTCAACATTCAAATAAATAAATGAGTTTTTTTTCTTATTTAAACACATTCTGTTAAGAAGAAAAAGGGTCTCTGTTTTCCTTTCAAGTGCACACAAAAACATATTTTAGTTTAGCTTGGTTGAGTTTGTTAAAAATTATGTGACTTTCTGAAGATATAACTTTCAGCATATCAGAAACCATGTATTCAGTGTCTCTGATGTACCCTGAGGCACTCAAGCTTGTGCCTAGGCCTGTCTTGCTCCCCAAGTGTCTGTGGATGCAAAGCGTTTTGATCGTTCATGCTTTTTTAAGGGCATATTAACATTTAAATAAATATAAGGGGAAATACAGCTTTATCTTATTCTAGGGGATCTCTAAAGAACTGAGTGCCTATCACTGCATTCCCAGTGTTTAGTGTAGTATCTGTTATGTAGTAGATTTGCAGCCAGTATTTTCATTAATACACTGATGATTAAATCATTGGTGATTTCACTCAGTTCCCTATGGTCACCCAAAATTCCATTTTAATGATTGGTTGAAGAGAAAGATGGCAAGGGCTTAGAATTATTGGTGTCCTTTGGTGAAGTAGAGCCCTGGGAAAGAAGGAGCCGGGGCTTTGTCAAAAGACAACTCTGATTACTGTCAACTCCCAAAGGCAGGTGGGCATTTCCATCTGAGACCATTCATAAGAGAAATTCCACTAGTACCTGGGACTGGAACCCAAGAAGAAGGAGCTACCAAAATCAGGGCGGCAACCAAATACGATTGGTTCCAGATAAATGCTGAAAAGGAAAGCAAGACTGGAGTTCAGTGGAGTTGATGGAAACGATTCTGGTAGGGGAAGGGAAGATGATATCTCAGTGAGCAGTAGGTGACAAGCAGGCTCTTGCACACTCCCTGGGGGAAATGGAGGTCAAGGTAGGATCAAGCTTGCAGTTTGAATCACTCCATAAAGTTCAGATCAGCTGGGGAAGGCGAAAGTTGTCTTGAGTGCCTTAGGAAGTATTTGTAAATTGCAGCTATGACCTTCAAAGAAAATTTGCCTTTACCTCATTGGGAAAGACAATTTAGAAATGGAATAACCTGGAAACAACTGGTACAGCTCGCCAGGTATTCTGTCATCATCAATGAATAGACTGTCAGAAAGCAAGGGCTACCCTGAGTATATTCAATTCTCACCAAAGCCTTTATTTCTCAAAGCAGAGATGAGGGCGGATGTTGGGAAAAGTGATTTGTTCATATCTTCAAAGTCTGTGCCCTGGATCTTAACTAAAGTCGCTGTCTCTTTAAACAGGCAGTGTGGGCTTAGGCTGTGTCCAACAGAGAGCAGAGGCCTTGTCTAATTTGGAAGAGTGCAGGCATCCTTGTCAAAGCCAGGAGGAGCTCCAGTCAGATTCTCTGTCAGAGCCTGACCCCATCAATCAGAGTGGCCTGTGGTCACAATTTTCTGGGAAGTGTTGAAAATTACCATCTACAGTAAATCTGCTGCCTACAATGTCTTTATATTGTCTATATTTTATTTAAAAAATGGGTGCAGATATTTTATCTCTTTTGTGTCTTTAAACTTTGGTGTAACAATATCTAGTTGAAGAGTAGCTCAACTGATGATGGTTGAAAATCCCCATAAAGGACAATGATTTTTAATTTTTTATTTATTTTGAATAAAAATGCTTGGGATAAATCAACACTGTGTAATTATCAAAAGACCTCATATACAGTCTTTTGAGATATTAGCAGGCATGAGACATGGTGCTGGCCTTCAGGGTCTCTTGGTATTGCCAAAGAAACAGCCATGTTCCTAAAAGCACTGCTAGGGTTTGAGAAGAAGAGAGATTCTGAGGACAAATGGAGGAGAGGAAGTTTTGCAGGCCTAGGTTGCATGGATAAAGGTATGGAGAATAGAGAAGATATGGTCCCTTTTTATATGGACAAGTGGCCTGATGTGGTTA
>NW_006795911.1:180230-184685 GCF_000442215.2 Lipotes vexillifer | reverse complement strand
AGGAATGCCTGTGAGTAGGAAGCAGAATATGAGACTGGGAAAGTAGATTGGAACAAGATTATGTGAGCCTAGACTGACTTGGTGATGGAAGAGTGAGTGCTAAGTGACAAATGGACCTTGGGGTAACTCTAGAATGAGAAGATAATGTCTTGTGGCTACTATCTCTTTGTAGAACTCTATTTCTTGATGTGAAAACACAGTCATCATTTTAAGTTATGTAATAATGCGTGTGGTATTAAAACAGATTCTTAGGATCAGGCAGCACCTTAGTTATCAAATAATCCAATTTAATTTACTATTATTCAAGCCACTATCTGTCTAGTGTCCTGAACAAATAGTTAGCTAGCCTCTATTAGAACAGACGTACCCTAGTTCAGTGGTTGGAATTTGACTATGTTCTCCCTTATATTGAGCTAAATCTGCCTGTGTAGTTTTTCTCCACTCCAGTCTCAGTCCTGCTCTCTGGGATCACATGAATAGTTCTAAATTTTCTCATACATTATAGATCTGTAGTTATTTTTCAAAACTGCTTATCCCTTGGACATATTCTCTCCTCCATGTTGTTGTTCACAAGACATAATTTTGATTTCCTACTTGCTTCTCATGCATTTGTTCATCCATCAAAGTCATTTTCCTTAAAAAGCGGGCCCTAGGGCTTCCCTGGTGGCGCAGTGGTTGAGAGTCCGCCTGCCGATGCAGGGGACACAGGTTCGTGCCCCGGTCCGGGAAGATCCCACATGCCACGAAGCGGCTGGGCCCGCGGGCCATGGCCGCTGAGCCTGCGCGTCCGGAGCCTGTGCTCCTCAACGGGAGAGGCCACAACAGTGAGAGGTCCGCGTACTGCAAAAACAAAAACAAAAACAAAAACAAAACAAAAAAACAAAACAAACAAAAAAAAAAGCGGGCCCTAAAAATGAACAAAGAAACTCTAGGTGTGACCTGATGGAAGAGAGTAGAATGTAACCAATATTTCTCCCCATTTCCTGCTCCCCAGAGAGCTGTATATTTCTGTAAGAACTCAACAGCTATAAATTATTGAGTAGACACCTCAGGACAGGAATAAAAGAGTCATTTACAAGCATGATTATCTCTGTTTTACCAGTGAAGAAAGTGAGTGCCGCAGTGACCATGTAACTGACCTAAGCTCATCCACATAGCAAGCGATGGAGTAAACTTTAAGTCTAAGCCAGCCTCACTTAACGGTCTACCTCTTTTCATCATGCCATGCCATGTTACCTTCCATTTACTTGCCAAGCTCTATCAGCAGGTCTCTGTGCAATGAATGCAGACACATCTAACAGTACAGTAGTCAAATACAAATACAAAGGAATAATCAAAGCCTCTCAGTCTAGTTCATCTTCTAATTACAGTTTGAATTTGTAAGTAATCCTTGGATGTAAGTAGTCATGGCAAGTGAAAATTACACTAATGGTTTTCAGCACGTGGTAATGTCAAGAAAAGCACTGGACTTAAACAGATTGAGTTGAGAGGTTATAAGAAGAAATGGGGCAAGAGGAGGTATGCTATCACCAGTTAAGCAACTAAAGTGTTTTTATTTTTATTTCCAGAAGGATGTAAAAAAATGTGGGCAATTGTTGCTTCAGGCTATTTTCCTTGTGCTGCAAAAGTGGTCCCACGTAGTGGCTAGTGTCCTTTGGCAAGGCCAGTGTGATTCACAATAGACCTGGGGATCCTTCAGCATCCTGAAATTTGTTGTTGAAAATTTGTCCTCAGAGGGTATCATTAGATGACACTTCTATTATTCAATGGTGATACAAGGTAAACCTATTTCTTAATATATTAAGAAAAAAATTTTAAATAGAAAATTGTTTTAGCATTGGCATAAGGAAGCAGAGGCATCACCACTTTTAAGCAAATTATGTGAATATTTTAAGGAACATGTTTGTTTAAGGTATTTTGGAGAACATCCTTTGACCTGTGACCTATCCAAATCTTTAGGGTAATGAGTTGTGCTACAATGAATTCTACTCAACCAGTAAGCATTTTTCTTATCTACTTGACATATAAAGACCAATACAAACTGTAAATTTGTCTTTTTTTTTAACTTATATTTACAATTTCAGAAAACACTATTTTCCATATCCTCAGTAATACACATATTTGTTGTGGTAGCTGTTATTTTGATGAATATTCGTGGGAAAAATAATTATTTCCACTGACTTATCTTGACCTAAAAACACTAACATAATTGATTATAGCAGGAGAAAATTGAGTTATTGGATAGTATGACCCTGTATTGTGTCTGGGATTCTAATATTCCTGACAATTACTGCCAATGATACAAAGCTTAATGTCAAATGAATTTTTTTAAATGCTAGAATTAACATGATTTTGATAGACATTCCCACTTCCACTTTGAAAAGTAATGCCTGAAAAATACAGTGTGTTTTTAGACCAAGCCATTATAGGGAAACTTAAGAGTTAGAACTTTTGCTAAGCTGAGAATGAGTATTTTACTTAATTTTCATCCTGTGTATAAAAAATACAATTCTAAGCTAAGATTTTTTTTTATTTTAAATAAAGATTTTTAGTTTAAATAAATGCAAGCATTTAATGATAAAGGGGTGTTTAATGTGGTAGTATTTATTTGCTGCTTTTAATTGATGGTGTGCTGATAGTCAATAACATCTTTATGTCATGAAAATACAGTGCCTCAAGTAAAGAACAGAAGTGCTAACTCCATTGTGAGTGAGGTAGCTTTGCAAATTGTGAGACCCTTTGGAATTTTTTTCTCTTTATGTATTTAAAGTGGATCCAAATATTAATATTTACCCTTGTGACAGGTGTGTTTTTGTGTTTCTAACAGTTACTTACTGATGGTGACTTGAAAGAATAAGGAGATGTATTCTTCTGGTGAGAAGACCTTGAAGGAGGTGTAATTGGAGGTCCACTGCTGCTGGACACTCTCAACTTTAGGAAAATGTACTGGTTGTGTTAGTTCAGTGATTTCTTGGGAAAGACCTAACCTGGGGAAGGACATATAACAAAAGTGTTTACCCGGGATATAAAGTGAGAACAGCCAGTGCTTGTGCTACATGTAGGGGTCATCTAAAGAAAAAGCTGAGGGTGGATCCCAGCCCTTGCTTTTAAATAACTGCATGAGTCCAAGTGGCCCCACCAGGGTAGTTTTGGTCCTGAACATGGCCCTGTCACACAAGGACAAGGCTATGATTAAGCCTTCAGGAATGTCATCATTAGACCCCCTGGGGAGATGCATTGTTCAAGAGTGGATGTTTCAGGCAGGAAGAATAAGGGAGGATGCCTAGGTAGTTATGTTTAGTTCACCAGAGTGTCCCAACACTAATTATGCCTGAGTAGCTGTTAGGAGAGGATTAACCTTGGGAAATAGTGTGCCCACCAACACCATCTGACACAAACTTTTGTAAATTGTTTTATTTGGTATTGAAGTATAATTGGTTTGCAGTGGCATGTGAGTTTCTGGTGTATAGCAAAATGATTCAGTATTATATGTGTGTGTGTATTCTCTTTCAAATTCTTCTCCATTATAGGTTATTATAAGATATTGAATATAGTCCCCATGCTATACACTAGGTCCTTGTTATTTATCTATTTTATATACAGTAGTGTGTATCTGTTAAACCCAAACTCCTAATTTATTCTTCCACTCTGACACCAACTTTTTTGAAGTTACTAACTTTTCAGAGAAAGAGAAAGATCTAGCTTATATCTCCCATAACTCCCTTAAAAGACACCCTGCATATCCATATAAGCCTTTCTGAACTACTTCTGTTTTTCTGATTTTCTCATATTTCTCTTTTCTGTATTTTTACATGTAACATTTCCCAGAATATATTTTTGCTAATTTTTGTCTGACCAACTTTTAATGATCCTTCAAGATTTTGCTCAGATACACCTCCTGTATGATTCTTTCCCACACCTACTAAAAAAGAAACAGTTTCTTCTGTGTATCTCCATAGCACAGAGGCAGATAGGAAAGAGTAAGCAAAAATATAAAGGTGAAAGACAAAAGTATTATGTGTATGCACAAAATAAAAGCAACAAAAGTTGCTTTCTGTGATGAAATATAGGAAGTGAGTCATGCAGTGATAAAAGATAATGCTGGCAAGGTTGATAGAAACAGTATTATGAAGCATATTTTATGTCATATTGAAGACTTTGGTTTATTCATTATTCAATAGCTTCTAAACAGTGACTTGACATAGTAAAATTGTTTATGCTAAGTGAATGGCTAACATGATGTGTAGAACAGGAAGTAGTTACAATCATTCATAAGAGGAATGAGGGTGTAAAGTAGAGTAGATGATTGTGGAATTACAATTCAGGTGAAAAATATTCAGAAAATAAATATTTGAGGACTAGTTATTTTATTAGGTAGACAGAGAAGCAAAGAGAAAAATCAAAGATGAACCCTCAGGTTTTAGCTTGAATGATAAGTAGCTGTTGATGTCCCAT
>NW_006795911.1:134469-180121 GCF_000442215.2 Lipotes vexillifer | reverse complement strand
AAGAAAGAAGAGCTGATTTTGAGAAAGTGGCATGTTAAGTTTGGGAAATGCTGAAGATGAAGTCTATCTAATGAAGAAATAGAAGTAGGGAGATGCATAGGTCTGAGGACGGTGAGGGGAAGAATTTAGACTACAGTGATAGACTTGGAAGAAATCAGCATATAGATGGTAATTGAACATTTGAAAGTGGATAAACTTAACTGGATAAATGCATGGGTATGAAAAGCAGTGTAATAAAGAACTCTAGAGAGTACTAATGTTTCAGGCTAATACCAAGGAAAGAATGGAGAAAGGTTTGTAAAAGTGATGCAAATAGTACAAGGAGAAACTCAAGAGGTCTAGAAAGTTTATTAAAATATTCATTACACTTGACAATACCATAACATAAGATACAAAAGAGTTGCAATATTAGTCTCTTCCTAAATGTTTTGTTCATTGCTGTATCCCAAGTGCCTAGATCAATGCCAGGCACACAGTAAGCTTTCAATATTTATTAGGAAGTCGCTGATGGCCTCAGGAATGAAAATTTCAATATAGCAGTGAGGTCAAATGCCAAATGGTGAAGCAATAAAGACTCCAGTAGTATAGACTCTTTTTTCAAGAATTTTATATGGTAATTGAAAGAGAGAGACATTGAGAGGACTTGACATAAATTAAGCATTTTTATTTTAGGGAAGGAGAGCCTTGAAATTATTTATAGTCTGAGATAAATTAAAGATTCTGGAGCAAAACAGCTTGAGTACAGGAGGGAAGTTGCAGAATAAAAAGCAGAGAATAAAATCAAGAGCTCAAACAAGTGAATTTTTAACGGAGGGAAAAACACTTCACCATTTGAGAAGACAAAAGGGAAGGACATGGCAAAGGACAAATTTGTTGGTGGATGATGGCAGTACAATATTGAGAATTTTTTTGAGAGCCTTTCTCTTTTCAATAAAGAGGCTGAGAAAAGGGGGAATGAAATCAAGGACAATGCTTCAGAACTTTGTGCTAGAACTTGGAGTTGACCAAGAAGCGTGAATATTAGTGAGACCAGTTGACATCCAGACCATATGTTTAGAGGGTTCCAATCTGCAGAGTGGATGATTTGCTTAATAACCCAGTACAGGTCAGGAAAAGTACATAAAGACATATTTTAAGAACACGCCTTGCTTGAAGTTTGGCTAGTTGCATTGGACACCAAGGGAGGGATGGACAGAGGTAGAGGGTTCTGGCCAGCTATGTGGACCCAACAGAGATATTTTACAAGGGTGAAAACATTGAGGCCAAAGAGAAAATTCAGTGGAAGTGAGGTTATGAGAAATGACATACATCTCTTATCATTCAATTGGCTATTTAAATTTAAAGGTCTGAGATGAATCTGCTGTGGGAGATAACAGAATTTAAATGTGGACTAGACAGGAGCAGAGAAGAAGGGGAAGTGAGGTAAAATGGCAGTAGAAGTATTTGGAGTTCGGAAGCCCAATAAATAAACAAATCATCAGGCAAATAACAAATGCACCTACGTGGACATGTTTTTCTAATTTGGTGGACTATTGAGATACATCAATCAATTTGAAAGACTACAGCTTGGAGGGTGATTAGAGAGCTAAATTTGAGTGAAGAGCAAAATAACTAGTTTTCTCTAGAAGACCAGGAGTGAGTTTCTAGCTCTTTTGTCCTTACATGTGAATATAAAACATTTAGCAGTTTGATCTGAGTATTATTAGCCAACAACTGGAGAGTGCTTGTCTCTAAGTAGATTTGTACCCAAAAAAAGAGATCACATAACCTCATTAGTAACCTTCATGTCCATTTGTAGACCTTGCACAGCACATGCATATTTTAGAGAATGGTGCATCCCTTACATGAAGATATTATCCAATCTCTAGAGTCCTTAATACTTTTGCATGATGACAGGAGCTTCAGTTGTTCCTCTTGGTTATATCTTTCTGAAGCAATTTACATGGAACAGCCTCTTAGCTTTAGGAACACTTCCAGGTTTCTTCTTCAGGCACAGGGGTCTATGAAGCATTCAAAATTATTCTGTGATGGGAGCTATTTTAGCCTCATAAGATGTGCCCTCAGATTTTACTCAACAATTTTTTCCCTTTGAAAAACACTGGCCATAACTATGTTTAATTGGCCAGAAGTCTCTCTGGAGGCTCGATGTTTCATTACTCAAGGAGACAACAGAGAAATTTTAAGAGATGAATCTGATGTGAGGAACGCTAACGTTTTGTAAGATTTGAAGCCTAGACTGTAAAAGTAGTTTGCCAGGACATACATTTATAGCTTTTACTTGATGGACCTCTATCTTCTCCTACAGGTAAGTACTTTCCTACTCTCATATGAGCAATGAGAAAATGTAAATAATTAGGACTGGAGAGAGACTCCAGCCCATGTTTCTCAGAAATCAGTTGATGGAGTTTTGTTCTGCACTTGCCATTTTATCTTAAGGATGGCCTGAAATCTAAAGCTATCTTTAAAGTCAGTTGCATGTGAGGGTCTCTGTAGAAAAGTGATCAAAAGGACTCTCCTGGCTTAGGTGCCCTTTGTCTCCAAGGAAGGTGATCCACGGCATCTGGAGATGATGGGACGCATGATTAACATCACCACAGAGAATGATTAATATCTTCTTAAAGCACCTACTTCCAGATTATCCATCATTTCATTAGAGTGAAAAAAGTTCCCTGTGAAAAGGGGCTGGCCCACTGAACCATGAATAACTCACCCACCCCTTGACATGTTTACTAATTGAGTAGCAGAGTGGGCTTAATACTTTAATATATTTATACTAAGCAAATTATGACTTTTTTTCAATGCTCAGGGTAAGTTCAGGATTGTAGTGAAATAACAAAGTGCTTTTGTTTGGCAATTAAAGGTCATTTTATGATTAATATCAAACTTAACCCTTATTCTTGACAGAAAGCATTAATTTTTTTGTCATAAACCATTGACCAGATTTTGCTGTGCAATATTGGTTAATTTGCACTGTAGATGTGACATTTAAAAGATTCTTCATTAACCAGAGCCTTTGAAAGCATCCAGTTTTTACGTGGGTCCTGAGTCTATGAATTTATTTTGTGTTTTACTTAAAGAGAGCTTATGTATTCAGGAGAAGAAAGTGCAGGAATGATGTCAGATTTTCTTTATTTTCTTCATCTCCAATATAGAATGAAATATCTCCTTAACATAATGGTGATGCCTCCAAATACTGAACCCCTCCCAGAGTCTTAAAAATATAATATTAAAACCATACTGAAAGCCACTTTAATACATGTGGGTTATTTAGACAGAAGATCGAGAAAATTATTTGTAAAACTCAAATAATGGGTCCCTTTTTTATTAACTGGCCTTAAAGTATTTATTTATGTTTCTGTTTTAATAACTCAAATAATAGTCAGTCTTTTCCACTTCATTTAATTAGGGTAAAAATTATGGAAAAATGTCAACTTTTTATTTGTCTTTGGGAACCATCTCCATCTTGTCCCATTCCAAACACTACTGATTGATTTAAGATTTGACTTTTCAACCAGTACCTCTAGGTCATAAGAGCACATCAAAGCAAATGGAGAAATGTCTTTAGAAATATGTCTTGAGGAGCTTCAGGAGCCAGTGTGGACACCTTATGTTCTTGGTGCCTAAAGATAAGGCGAGAGGCTGAGGTATCTTTAGGCATCAAAATAAGTGTTTAAGTTGTTTCACTCATCAGCTGTGTAACTTTGAGTTTGTCACTTCTAGTCTCTCAGGACACATATAAAATAAACGCCCAGGCTAAATTATCACTTGGTTAATGACTCACTGAACAATTTTGATAATTTTTCCATAATCTTCTCATATGAAATATTGTATTGTAACAAATAAATTCTCCCTACATGCCCAAAAGTGATCATGTTAAACAAATATTGTCTATATGTGTGTGATGTGCATGTGCATATATGGGACTCATAAAGCCTCAATGCCTAGAAACTAAGTTGACTTACCGTTTAATTAAAGTGCCTCAAACATTTTGGATATTTTTGAAAGGAACCAACTGACTAAAAACACATTTATTTCAGGGGAGTTCCAAAAAAAAAAAAAAAAAAAAGCAAAAGATGCTAGAGGACACAATTTATCTCACACTTCTACAAATAAAATGTTTTGCTGATGCAATAATCTAAAAGGTTAGAAATTATGAAGATCAAATTCAAGTGTGTCTCCTATACTGCATTATACCTGCCATAAGTTGAAACTAGACCCAATAATATAAGGCGTATTTCCTAAGCAATGGTCTATAAAATGCTACTCTGTGGGTCTTCTAGAAGCATAAATTAAAAACAAACTCAAAAGCCTGCTATAAATGCCAAGTTAAATAAAGTTAAATAAATTTGTTTATGACAGGAGTTTTCAGATCCTTGTGAATTTTCAAGAAGGCAGTAGGGTTCATAATACTTCTCAAACTAATTTGACAATGAAACTTATTTATCTATCTATTTATTTGTCAGAAAATATTAAGTGGATATAATTGTATTACACAAATATGTATAAATATATATGTGTATATATTACTTTATGTCTGTTTCTCTCCATATACATAGCAATAGATAAAGATTGATAATATTTAAAGATTGTGACTTAGGATAGAGAGTCAGAAAATATGTTTTGTAAGCATGAAGAAATAACTGATATAAAATCCAACAAGAAGATTGTGATTCAAAATGTAAACACTAAAATTAATTTAGGATTGGCAGAATGACTCCATATTGTATATAGCTATATCTTTTGACTATTTACTGTATACAGATATATATGACTGAGTCCAAGATAAGAAAAGGATGTGGAATTTTAGCCATTGTTTTTATCTTTAGTAAGCATCTCTCAACTCCCGGAGTGGAGTAGTGGCTTTAGATTCATGTCAACACTGACTTCTTTTCATGATTTGGCCAAGCTTTAGAAGATAATGGGAGAAGGTACCCCCAAACCAACTTTAGTTGGGGAAAGTATGGAGAGCTCTACTATGGCTAAATTAGGTGGCTTTGGAACAATCCCCTTGATTGTGTCAATAAACACCTTCACTCTAAACATCTGTGCCTGTGGATAATAGGAACCTCCTTGCTATTTAGGTGGCTGGGTGCTACATGGTTGATTCTATCTATAGCCAGGTTATTTCCTTCCATCCTACAAGTTTTATAAAAGCCTCCTTTCCTTTCCTAATGTCTAAAATCAATATTCAGTAAACCAGAAACTCTCGGTTTAGATAGCCCTTCCTTAATTATTCTTTTTTTCTAACAATATTCCAATGCTATAGTATGCTAAGAAGACTTTTTGGTGGCCTTATGAACATTGCAATATCTTGACCATGAGGGAAGGAATCATCTAATAAAGAAAATGTAAGAGTTATATTTGCCCATGGAGGGAGAGTTCCCCTGTCTTCCACCAGTGAAATAAGAGATATTAGAACATAACAATTTTCTTTTCACTCTGGGTAATCATTGTGTGTGTGCGTGTGTGTGTGTGTGTGTGTGTGTGTGTGTGTGTGTGTGTGTAGGTCTGTAAGTAGCAGTATTATAGCTGTGAATGTTTGAGAATCTTTTGTTGATATGTTGAGTGGAAACTAGAGCAAATAGCCAAAGATGAACAACCTATCAAAAGTTTTCTTTTTTAATTTCTGGGGAGTCAGTTTAGTTTGGTGAGGAGAAAGGAAGTTTGTGAGTTCTGGACCCTTGTACCATCTGTTAACTATGTAACTTTGAGAAAGTCACTTAAATTCTCTGGCCCTCAGCCTTCCCATCTGAAGAAGAAGAAATTAACCCCATTACTTCATATTGACCTGTGAGAATTAAAAAGTTCTGAAGGGAGTGTGTTACTCACACACTAGTTATACCATAAGTACCACAATTCTTCAAGATTACTCACTGTTTGAGGAAAGACACAAAATGTCCTCAAAGATTCAGCTTCGGCTTGTCTTTTCCCCTCGAGATCACAGCCATTGGGGC
The DNA here is from genome assembly GCF_000442215.2 of Lipotes vexillifer. Taxonomy (NCBI): domain Eukaryota; kingdom Metazoa; phylum Chordata; class Mammalia; order Artiodactyla; family Lipotidae; genus Lipotes; species Lipotes vexillifer. Next base: position 174,167 of record NW_006795911.1, on the reverse strand, counting down.
TCAGATTCACGTGCCTAGAAGGCCCTAAGTATTACTTAAGCTGCAGGTTAAGAAGACCTCCAGCCAGCTCAGACCCCTCCCTGCCATCAGGCCTCAACACTCCCACTCTGGTGGCTATTTGTCCTCCTCTTTGCCCTCTCTGCTCCGTTGCAATCGTCCCGGATTTTCCCTCTATGCAACGGCTGTCCAGAACAGCTGCACGCACTACATCTTCAGCAGTGGACCGAGGAGGGTATTAATCATATTTTTGAGGAGGACACTCTGCTATTTATCTCCCTGACACCTCCAGTGCCGGGCCATCCAGGCCTGCCCACAGTCCATTGACTGGTGAGATTACACATTACCCTGCTCCATTGCCTTTCCCTGCCCTCTCCATTGGCTAGCTGTTCAACAGTGGGGTTGTGTTTGTTCAGTCAGACATAATTTACACCTTTTTTGTTCTTTCTGGAGAGTGCATGTTAATTTTTAGTGGAAGTGCAGAATTTTCAGTCGAATTTCAAGTTAAACAACACTCATTGAGATGAAAGATGTTAAAAATTATTTTGTCACTCCTCCCCTACTGCCAGCAGCTACCATGGGAATTATGGGGAAATGTGGGTTTCCTTCAGCAGCTGCATCCACTTAATGTATGATCAGGTTTCCAAGCTCCCATGCTTTGTTATAAATTGTGTATAGATGTGCATTTATACATAGCCTCTACCTCAAAGTTTAGAAGTTACCTGCAGAGAGGTAGCCCATCTTTCACTTGCTTCCTTGTAATTCATTTCACCCTTTATGTGTAATCTCTCATTACAAGTCCTTCTGGTTGGTTTGCCTTATGCATCTCATAGCTTAATTTGCCACTTATCTTCTCACTTTTTAAGTCTCTTACTTTACTTTAAAGTGCAAAGGAAGCAGGAGAATAGCAGGGCTGCTTAATAGCTGTAATAATCCAAATATGTAAATAGCATTAATAATTAAATTAATTACTGATTAGCTAATCAGTAAGCTCAGTAATAAACTGGCTACAGAGGGACAGAAGGCTGTGCCACTACACACCAAAGTGACTTGGTTCTTTGTTTTCAAAAGCATTGTTCTCTTGAACGAATTTCCATTTCCAACATTAATAATTGGCTCAAAGTCTGCCTGATTATGCTGAATATGCAAGTGAAAGAAAATAAAGAAAAGATTCAATCAAGAGTTCTCTGACGTGTTCATACATTCATTCAGCAAATATGATGTCCCTACTGTGTGCCAAGTACTGCTCCAACAGCTGAATTTGGGGGGGGGGAGCGGTTTACACACACACACACACACACACACACACACACACACAATTTTATTTACTTAGTTACTGTAGAACAGTGCTATGGCTCTCAATCTTAATATAAACCTCGAAATGAAAAACTACCAAACTGACTCGTCATTTCATTGTGTAGTTTCTAGGCTGAACATTAGGAGGTAGAAACTTTCATCATATGGTTAGTGCTTAGTAGCACTGAAAATAGTAAAGGAATAGTGGAAAGGGATTGGGAGTCTGATTTGATCATGCTGGAATATTGACTGCTCATAATAGGTACATGCTTTTGTTTCCCTGACCCCCACAAACCTCAGTTTTCACTTCTAAAAAATAGGGCTAATATCAACAAGTTAGTGGCTTGTAGCAAGAGTAAATTAAGTGCTTAAAGAGTTAGGCATGTAGAAAACATCCAATCCTTGTCAATTTGGTCATTATAACTTTTATTAGTGAGTGGAAATAGACCTAGCTACCCTCAAATAAACATTTCGTTAAACATATACTTTCAAACATGCCCATTTTACAGAAGACTTAGGAAAATATACCATGTCATGTAGAAGTACTAAGCAAATTTTACATTAGTCTCTGCTGTGCCTGTTGTCTCTGTACTGAAGCACCTTGGGGGTTCTGCTACGTAGACTGGCTCCTTGTCTGCTGCAGTCCCCTCTGGGCAACACTCATGTCTTCCTCCATCATTTCCTGATCAACACTTTTCAGTGCTTTCAGATTCCATAAGTGTATTGAAATTGTTTTTCTTCTAATGACCCCGTCCAAATTTATATTTTATATGTAATTATATCTATATCATAACATAGATGTGCACACATACATATATATATATATATCGTTATGTATATCATTATCTATCATTATTGAGATATTAGAAAGAAGAAGCAGTTAGGACTTAATGCAAATTCTTGAATCAAAATCCACCCTTTTGAATCTGGATCTTCATATCTACGGTTTCCTTGATTTTCTACCTAATTATCAGCTAGAATTGCTCTGGTGTATGTGGTTCTCCAGGAAAAAAAAAAAAAGTTTAGTGGAAGGTGATGTATTGGAGTCAATTTGGCTCAGCATAAATCCTAGCTCCACTTCTTGCTGTGTGATTTTGATGACTTTTCTAAGCTTCAGTTTTCTTGTGTATAAATATATACATATATACAAATATCAGTTCTGCTTTTCATTGTTGTGAGGACTGAATGAAGTGACATATAAAAGTGCCCAGCAGGTAGTAGAGACTCATTAAAGTGTTACTTTCTCTTCCTTCCTTCCTTCTTTTCTTCTTCCTTCTTTCCTCCCTCCCTTCCTTTCTTTTGCATTGCCCTTGTTGTTATTATTGAAAAGACTATGGGATTTGGAACAGGAAAAATTTTTGTTTAAATCTTAGACTCCCAATTATTTTGGACAAATTATTTGACATTCCTGATCTCAGTTTTCTTAGTTCTAACATGGGTTTACTTACACCTACTTTCTGAGGTTGTATGGAAATTAAATTTGATGATGGTATTATGCATACCATGTGCCCAGTAGGAAATCAATAAGTTTTTCTCTATTTTCCTTCTGTATTTCTCAGGAGGAAAAGTGGGTGGGGCTTCCATTCTCATTGTGTTTCTTAGTGCCCAGTTAAATAATCAAATATTTTAAAAATAGAAGTTCACTTAGGCAAGCTCACATAAGAGGGGTAGAGTATTACAAGAGCTTCTTCTACATTGTTTCTGTAGAGGTTTTAGTAAATGGAGGAACATAAAGAGCTGATGGGCCTGTTACGCAAAGTAATTGGAAAGATGAGAGCTACTGCGCTCCTTTGGTCTCTCAGGGTCATTTGCGTGTCTGATATTCTTCCCACAACTGTCCATTCTTTTGTATCTCCTGCATATGTATGGCCACCAGCCCTAGTTCTACATAAGGACCTCCCAGCTACCCCCAAATCTGTTTCCTTTTGCACTTTTTAATTCAACCTTTCAAGAAAACAAATCTGATTGACATTGCTCATCACCTCTAGGGAAGAACTCATATCCTGGGCCATTTTTCCAGTTTATTAATGAGCCTCCTCTTCTTTGGACCTGTGATCTAATCAATGGCCATCCACTTGTAAAGACCAGCCCAGAAGGTTCTCTGTCCGGGAGTGAGTGTAGCAGTTTAAACCAAAAGTAAAAGCTGAGTTCAACAGACAAATTGATACATATAGCAAATTTGCCTGATTTAATTCAAAACTACTAACATGTATAGTGTTAGTAGTGTATAGTATCTCTTAAATAAAGGGGATTTTCTTTTCATCTGTTTTCAAATTTGGAGATCAGAGATTGCCTGGCTCCAATGAGTCAGTTGTAGATAAATGGCCTTAAAATGTTTCTACCACATGATTTTGTAATATCCTTTCTCTTGCAAGGCTTTCAGTTCCAGAATTATGCACTGTGATTGGAGGCCAATTGTTTGGGTATTCAATCTCTAGACTAAGTTAGTAGTACTATAGCAAAGCATTGATAACTTTCTCCTGGTTTGTTTGACAGTGTCTGTATCTATGATTAAAATCTCACTGTAGATCCAATGCTTCTGCTTGTCCAGGGCATTAAATTCAGGGTTTGCAAACAGGCAATAGAGAGAAAGATTAGAGCAAAGTTTTTTACTTAACCCACTTGAATTGGAGCATTTTATGTAAGGTATTGGGGTAAACCAACCTTCTTAAGAATGACTGTGTCTTCCTAAGGAAGACTTAGCAAGTGTAAAGTTGTGAGGCTACACTCAGGGACTTGACTTCTAAAACAGCACCTGAGGGCTTCCCTGGTGGCGCAGTGGTTGGGAGTCCGCCTGCCGATGCAGGGGACACGGGTTCGTGTCCCTGTCCGGGAAGATCCCACATGCCACGGAGTGGATAGGCCTGTGAGCCATGGCTGCTAGGCCTGCGCGTCTGGAGCCTGTGCTCCGCAACGGGAGAGGCCACATCAGTGAGAGGCCCGCGTCCCGCCAAAAAAAAATAATAATAAAACAGCACCTGAGATTTCATTTGAGAAAAGCATACATAAAACATATGAACAGGACTGGCTACATAACTTGTGGGGCCAAGTGCAAAATGACAAGGCAGAGCCCCTGATTCAAAAAAAATATTAAGAATTTCAGGATGGTGACAGCAGAACATTAGGTCAAGTGTAGGCTCTTTATGAACATGGGTCCCTGTGCTATTGCCCTGCTTCTAACACATCTATGATTTCATTAAATATAGCCATTTCTCTTCAGTGTTTTCTGAAGACCCAACTAAGATTGACTATAAAACTGATTCATAAAAACAACTGGCAGAGAGATTTGCCTCTAGTTCACTTTTAAAATTTTAGAATCCACTAAATAAGTAGATCCTACCTTGCTGTTTGTGTACTCCCAGGCATTAGATAAATGTCTTAGTTGTATGTGGGCAATGAATGTGGCATTGTGCACTCTTTCTTTTATGAATAAGCCTGTGTTTATTCTCCATTGTAGGTGTAACATCCCACATGGGACACTGCAATGTTACAGTATCACACAGTTGGTGCCAGGAAGCATAGCGAAGGCACATCGTTGAATAGTCATCTAGTCATCTGAACTGGGGCATTCAGTTAAAGGAAAGCAGGAAGATCTCTACATGCACAGCATTGAATTAAAGCTGGACCATCCCAAAGGCAAGAACATCAGAGGCACAACTGCAAATGGTTTTCTCATATAGGGGCAAAAAGAGTATCTACCACATAGGTTTCTGAACAGCTCCCAAGGGCTAATCCATGGAAAGAGTTTAACACAGGCAACCATATAATAAGGCCTCAGTGAATGTCAGCTCTTAAAATTTTAAAACAGAATACTGAATATCTAGTTTCATTTACATTTCCATTAAAAATTCAGAGGAGAATGTTAAAATGGTCTTGTTTGGACCATTCTGTTCCACCTGAAAAGTCCTAGAAAAAAAAAGTGATTATTTGCTTCTTTGGGAGTTTGGCCATTCCAAGGTCCCTGGAAGTTGAGATAATTTTCATAACCATGACTTTGTAGCAGAAAGGAGCAGTTTTTTAAAATAAACTTTTAAATTATAAAAGTTTCAGATTTACAGAAAAATTGTGAAAAGAGTAAAGGGAGTGCTCACATACCACACACCAAGTTTCCTCTACTATTAAAATCTTAAATTAGTATACCACATTGTCAAAACTAATGAATCAATACTGACAAATTATTACTAACTAAATAAATCACTTAACCAAATGAAATCTACAATTTATCCAGATTTCCTTAGTCTTTAATCCACTGTGACTTTTAACTTTTCTCTTTTTGTATCACATTTTAGGATGTGATAGTAACAGCATTCCTGAGTATAAGACTCCTGCTCATCTGTAGGCAGGTAAATCTGGTTTGCCTAACATGGAATCTAGCATATAGAAGGCACTCAATAAATGTTTGATTGGTCCATGAGGGAGAAATGGCCTGGGAGTGGAGCACTTTGCAATTAATTTTTACATTCATTTGACATAGTTATAATACAGTTTGCCAGAAACTGGTCTAGGTATTTACATATAATATTTATTTAATCCTCATAACAACCAGTGTAGGTGAGAAGTATTATCATTTTTATTTTACAGATGAGGAAAATAAGACACAGGGAGGTTACATAAGTCACCCAAATTGCAAAGCTAATAAGTGTTCAGGGTTTAAACACAGGGTTTAAACACAAGTCCAAACTCTTAAACACTGCAGCATCTCACTGCTCTTGTTGAAGGCAGGAATACCTGGCCTGAATTGATCCCTTTTGGAAAGACTTCAAATTTTAAATCATTATTAAGAGAAGCCCCTCTACAGGAGTGTGTTCTCTACTGCACAAAAGATATGAAAACAGAATTAACAACTGGATTTTTCTGTAAATGCTAATACTCTCTCAACTGCTGAAAATCGTACAGATAAAATATGTCTACACGAAGGATTTATCAAGGAGGTTTCCTGATTGAAGCCTAGGCTTCTATGTTCTTTTAAAAGATGCATTACTGTTGCCTCAGTGGATAAATCTGATTGGAATTTGACAAACTTGGGATCAAGTAAGCCTTAAAACATTAGGAAAGATTCATAAGAAAGAATAGTACTTAAGAAATATGATTTCAAGTCATATAAATCTATAGAAATTCAGCACTTTTCTAGTTCAAACCTTTACTTATAGGAATGCCATGTTAATTTTGTGAGGACACAGATAAATTTTTCATACTTTTTGAAATATGCTGTTCCTATATACATATTTGATACACCTTTGACCACAAATTTAAAATAATAATTTTTCAGCACAGCACATATACAAAAATTAAACAGTAAGAGTTTTTTCTAGGCCTTCTTTCTTATAATTCAACAATTCTACAAATAATTAGAGTATGAAGCATATTTTAAGTACATGCCACACCACACACAAATACATGCACACACACACATCCATTAAATATATCATGTATATATGTGTACATGGTAGCAACATTCATGCAGTGATAAGCCCCAAATTGCCTTGGCTCCAGGTGATACTGATATTTCCCTCCATGGTATTGACAGCTTCTGTATATATTAGCACATTTTGGCATCCTCTTTCTTCAGCTTTATGAGTCAATCAAATTGTATAAAATCCTAATCAGAAATTACTCCTCCTTTTCAACCTTGTGAAGCTCAAATATAAGTATTGGTACTTATCTATCCTATTTGAAGAATGGATTTTGTTTTCAAACATGGACTTGCAATTATCATTTAGTCACGTGATAACTTGCAAGTACAAATTTTGACCCTTGATGCTATCAAAAAATGTCTTAGTCTTCAGATTTATACACATGAATATGTGTATTATGTGTAGTATGAAATCTCATACAAACCTCTACCTTCTTTTTCATTTATTTATATATATATTTTTAAATTGTATTTATTCAAGGTGTACAACATAATGATTTGATATAAATATAGATAGTTAAATGATTGCTACAGTCAAGCTAATTAACATATCACTTCCTTACACAGTTACAATTTTTGTATGTGATGAATGCACTTGAAATCTACTCTCAGCATATTTCCGGTGTTCATTGAACATAACATTATTAAGTATAATCATCATGCCTGTACTCTAGATATCTAGACATTCATCCTAGGTAACTGTAACTTTGTACCCTTTGACCAACACCTCCCCATTTCTCCTACCTGCCCCCCAGGTCATGGTAACAGCCATTCTACTCTCTTCTTCTATGAGTTGAGTTATTTTGTTTATTTGTTTTTAGATTCCACACATAAGTGAGATCATATAATATTTGTCTTTCACTGAGTACAATGTTCTCAAGCTTCATATACATTGTCACAAAAGGCAGGGCTTCCTTCTTTCTCAAGACTGGAAAATATTCCATTTCAAAAATATATAATAAAATATTTAATACAATGGAATTATAATGTAATATAGCTCTTCTTTAACCATTCTATTTCTTTTATTCCATTTATCCATCAACAGACACCTGCTCTGTTTCCATATCTTGGCTATTGAGAATAATACTGCAATGAACATGGGAGTACAGATGTCTCTTTGTAATAATGGTTTCATTTTTGTAATATATACCCAGAAGTAGATTGATGGATTATGTGGTAGTTCTATTTTTAATATTTTGAGGACCCTCTATACTGTTTTCCATAATGGCTGTGCCAATTTCTGTACTTACCAACAGTGTATATGAGTTCCCTTTCTTTGTCTTTTTTGGTGATAGCCATTCTAACAGGTATGGGGTGATATATCATTGTGGTTTTTATTTGCATTTCCCTGATGATTAATGATGTTGAGCATCACGTACTTTTTGGCCACTTGAATGTCTTCTTTGGAGAAATGTCTATGCAGATCTTTTACTCATTTTTAAATTGTTGTTTTATTGTTATTTAACTATTTGAGTTCCATACATATTTTGGATATTAACCCCTTATCATATATAAGGTTGGCAAGTATTTTCTCCTATTTCATAGGTTGTCTATTCACTCTGCTGGAGTTTCCCTTGCTGTGCAGAAGTCTTTTGGTATTATGCAATTTTATTTGTTTATTTTTTCTTTTATTGCTGAGTTTTTGGGATTATATCAAAAATTCTTTGCCAGAGCAATGTCAAACTTTTTTTTTTCTGTTTTCTTCTAATAGTTTTTAGTTTCAGAACTTACATTAGGTTTTTATTCCATTTTGAGTTGATTTTCTATATGGAGTGAGATAAAGGTACTATTTCATTAAAATAGAGGTTAGAAAACCAAAAGAAATGATTAATGAAACTAAAAGTTTTTTTTTTTGAAAAGGTAAAAGTAAAGCAAAATTGATAAATTTATAACTAGACTAAGAAAAAAAGAGAAAAATAAATAAATAAAATTATAAAAAAGAGGAGATATTATGACTGATACCACAGAAATACAAATATCATAAGAGACTTCTATTAGCAATTATATGCCAACAATTTGGATAATCTAGAGAAAAGGATGATTTTTTTTTGAAACATACAATCGATCAAGACTGAATCATAAAGAAATAAAAAATTTGAACAGACCAATAACTAGTAAGGAGATTCAATCAGTAATCAAAAACCTCCCAATGAGGCTCCCAAAGTCAAAGCCTGATGGTTTCACTGGTGACTTCAATCAAACATTCAAAGAAGAATTAACAAAAATCCTTCTCATACTCTTCCAAAAATTTGAAGAGGAGGAAACACTTCCAAACTGACTTTATGAGGCCAGCATTATCTTCATACCAAAACCAGATAAGGACACTACAAGAAAAGAAAATTTGAGAACAATAGTCCTGATTAACCTAGATGCAAAAATCCTTAACAAAATACTAGCAAACCAAATTCAAAACACTTTAAAAGCATCATACACCATGACCAAGTGGGATTTATCCCTGAGATGCAAGGATGTTTCAATATATACAAATCAATATATATGATACAGTACATTTAAAAAATGAAGGATAAAAATTGTGTGATTGTCTTAGTAGTTAGAGAAAAAGCATTTGACAAAATTCAATATCCTTTCATGATAAAAACTCTCAATAAATTAGGTGTAGAAGGAATATACCTCAACATATTAAAGGCCATGTATGACAAACCCCCAGCTAAAATCATACTCAATGGTAAAAAACAAAAAGCTTTTTCTCTAAGATCAGAAACAAAACAATGATACTCACTGTCCCCACTTTTACTCAGTGTAGTACCTGAAGTCCTAGCCAGAGCAATTAGACAAGAAAAAATAAATAAAAAGCATCCAGATCAAAAGGAAAAAGTAAAATTGTCTCTGTTTAGAGATAATATGATCTTATATACAGGGCACTCTAAAGACTCCACCAAAAAACTGTTAGAACTAATAAGCTAGTTTAGCAAAGTTTCAGGATACAAAACAATATACAAAAAGCAGTTGCATATTTATACACTAAAAATGAAGTTTTCAAAAAAGCAATTAAGAAAACAATCCAATTTAAAATAACATCAAAAAGAATAAGATAATTAGAAATAAATTTATTCAAAGACGTGAAAGATCTGTACACTGAAAGCTATACAATATTGATGAAAGAAATTGAAAAAGACACTAGTAAGTAGAAAGATATCCCATGCTCATGGATTGGAAGAATTAATATTTTTTTTAAATGTGCACATTACACCAAACAATTTAAAGATTCCAAGCAATCCTATCAAAATTCCAATGATATTTTTCACAGAAATAGAAAAAAAATCCAAAAATTCATGTGGAACCACAAAAGACTGTGAGTAGCTCAAGAGATCTTGACACATACACACACACACACACAAAATTTGGACACTTCACACCACTAATTTTAGTAGATTTCAAAATATACTAAAAAACTACAGTAATCAAAAAAGCATGGTACTGGCATAAAAACAGACATGTAGACCAATGGAGCAGAATAGATAGACGAAAAATAAGTCCATGCATTTATGATCAATTAGACCTCTGACCAAGGTGTTAAGAACATACAATGGGGAAAGGAGAGTATCTTCAATAAATGCTTTTGGGAAAACTGGTTTTCCATTTCCAAATTTCTCTCATGTGTGGGTACAAAAACGAGACAAGAAATACCAGTGTTCACCTGCCACCTCATATTTTCTTCTCAACTATTATCCTAACTTAGTGGGAAAAACAAAGACAAATAAGTGAATGAGTCACCTTGCTTTAGTGAAATTTAGACCCCCAATTAGGTACTAATAGCCTGCAATTGCAGGGTCCAAAGGTAATGTTTTCTGGTTTCTTTCTGCATAACACATGGTATGTTTTCTTTATCTTGGTCAGTATTTAGTGTTTGTCCTTTGATTATTTTAGCATTAATGTTTTGCAAATGTAAGCTACCATTTGGAGCATCAACTATAAAAACAATACATCTGGAGCAGGAATACTTGGCAACTGACAACAAATAATGTGACTTAGTATAGAACATAACAGCAGATGAAATGGTGCTTTCTCATCATGTCTGATCTAGTGAAGACTCATACTTTGATAAAAATTATTCCAACATGATAAACTTTCTTTGATATTATTTTATTTTATTATTTTTTTCTTTTTCTATTGAGGAATACATGTCATATAACATTATATTAGTTTTAGTTACAGAGCATAATTATTTGATATTTGTATATATTGTGATAGGATCACCACAAGACTAGTTAACATGTATCACCTTACATAGTTACATTTTTTTTTTTTTCTTGTGATGAGAACTTTTAAGATATGACAGATCTAGACAGACCTGGGTCAAATCTTGACTTTGCAATTAGCCATGTACTCTCAGGAAAATTGTTCAACCTCTTCAAGTTTTACTTTTCTCATCTATAGAATGTTGTAAGAGTATTTAGATAAGCACTAAGTAAAGTAACTAAGGGTATGTGAGCACTCAACAATTAATGGCAAGTTAACTATAAATTATTATTGCAATGGCAGCCCTGTCAGGTAATCATAAGTTTACCAGGGTATGTTCTGCACAATGCTCCTGAAACAATGTGTAAAGGAATCATTGACTCTGATCATTAGGGGAAAAGCTAGGGCAGCCTCCTGATGATTTCCAATGCCATATAGTCTATATTATAGAAAGCCATTTAAAGTTTTTGGAGTCTTTTCAAATGTATAGCTTATTGGTACATAATGATACCAATATTTCAACTAATTACTCTATATAGTTTACCATATTTAAGTAGAGTGTGTATACAGTCACACATTTCCTATATACCAGTGAATGTATGCATACATATATAAAGTGTGTATACATATACATGTAATACAGTATGTTACTGTGTTCTCAAATCCCACCATCATTCAATGTCTTGCCAAATAGCATTACAGGCAATGAGCCAGATAGTTTCACTTCCCCACTGAAGTCACTTGGAACATATCTGAACGTGGCAAAATACATTTGCCAAGTTATGTGCATAAAAGCATCCTTTTATCTTTCAGAGTCATAAATATGTAATAAACTGCATGATTGCCCTACTGATCTGTCCAACATAAATCTCACCTTCCCTCTTTTATGGGTTCATCAAAATAAGATATGAACAAGGTACAAAAGAGTTAAAGAAGCTATTTATTTTAATGTTTCCTTGGAGAGCATGTTTGTTATTGTGAGTACGGATTATATATATAATATTTCATGAATGATGTTGAAGCATTAAAAATCACCTCTGCTCTTGAAGTTAACACAAAACTCTGGCTTTCTGCCAATACTCCCCTCATACCCTTATGGCCTACTACAAGATGCAGTGTCATTTTTCCAGGATAACACTGGAGTGCTTCTCAAAATTCTAAAAGTCATAGTCTAGATTCTTAATATAATCCAATTTTTAATGTCCAGATAATTGCACCCTAAGCAGCTATTTGGTTTGAGCTTAAGAGTGATAACCAAAATTAGGAATTATTCACATTTTAGCAGATGTCAAAATATGGTTTATGGAAAGAAAAATGAGAGTAGGGTAACAGGAAGGGATCATGTGAGCAAGACATATTGTTGTTGCCGTTTAATATTTAAAAGTGCATATCACTGGCTTCTATGCCCACTTGTGGTTTATTGAGTAGTTTTTTTTTTACATCAAGCTGCAAATATTGGTTACATAAGGTGATGAGATCTTTAAATTGACTATTGTGAAATATTGTAGAAAAGCAGAAAAATTATGCAAGCTATAAACTGGGCGAGTGATGGAGTAGGTAGTAAAATTTACATTTTTTTTCAGAAGGGAAAAATAAGATTGAACTAAGTGTTTCAGTGTTAAAAAGATGTAAGTTTTACCTTATAGCAGAACAAAATAATGATCTGAGCTTATTCTGATATATTTAGGGAAGTGAAAAAGGATGATTTATGTCGATGGACACATTTTCACAGATATGATTTTTATACTTTCTTCATGGTAGCATAAAAAGGACCGGATGTTCATGTATAATTAGTAATAAAAGAGATAATTTTCTCCAATGTACACAACTATTCTATCAGGGAAGGAAGAAAGACTCTAAAATTATGCAATAGAATTCAATAATGTGGAAATACACCACAAGGTTTCAATCTCACTGTCAGTTATGCAATAAGAATTTGGTTTAAAAATTTAGCAAACTGAACTCAGCAACACCTAAAACTATTGTATGCCATTGTTATATGATATTTATATCATATTAATAAAATAAAGGATGAACAACACATTCTTTTTGTAGATGTAGAAAAAAGCATTTGACAAAATGCAACACATATTCATGATAATAAGTCTCAGGAAATTAAAAATAGAAATATTCTCAACTTGATAAAAAGAGTCTATGAAAAACCTACAATTTATATCAAATTTAAGAGTGAAAGATTAAATGTTTTCCCCCTAAAATTGGGAACAAAGCAAGGATGTCTACTCTCACACTTTTATTCAACATTGTAATGGAGGTTCTACCTCAAATAAAATTATTGAAAGGAATCCAGACAGGTAAGGAAAGAGTAAAACGGTCTTTGTTTACAAATAACATTATTTTATATTTAGAAAATCCTAAGGAATGCATGATTAAATTAGTAGAGCTACTAAACAAATTTAACAAGGTCAAAAGACTAAAAAAATTATATTGATAGACAAAAAACAATTGTACTTTTATATATGAGCAATAAACAATTTGAAGTTGGAATTAATGAATAATTCCATTACAAAAGCACCAAAAAATTAAAAGACTTAGGATAAATTTAACAAAATAATGCAATGTTGCTTAGAGAAATTAAAGAGGATCAAGGTAAAATGGAGAGCCATCCTATGTTCATAAATGGGAAGAGTAAGTATTGGCTGGATGGCAATTCTTTCCAAATTGTTCTACAAATTCAGTACAGTCCCCATAACAATACTAGAAAAAATTTTGGCAGAAATTAATAAGCTGACCCTAGCATTTATGTGGAAGTGGAAACAACTCTAGAGTCTAAAAATTTTTGAAAGAGAAGAAAATATGGAAGGGCTTATGTTACATGATTTGAAAACCTACCCTGAAGCTACAGTAAGCAGAGTGAATGAAGTTTTGGCATAAAAATGATGATATAAACAAATGGAAAACAATTGAGAGACTGCAACTTATCATTTATGTTTACAGTCAATAAATTTTGGAAAAGGTGCCCTGAAAATTAAATGATGAAAGGATACTCTTTTCATTATATATTGCAGAAACATGAATATCCATATGCACACACACAAAAAATCAGCATAAATCTTTACCTCATACCATACACAAGTGTTAATTAACAATGAACCATAGACATAAAGTTAAACCTATACAATATCTAAAAGCAAACATAAAAGAACATCAGTGTGATCTTGCGTTCTTAGCCAAACAACATCAAAAGCACAAACCATAAAAATAAGCAACTAGACATCATTAAAATTAAACATTTTGTGCTTTGAAAACACCATTAAGAAAATGAAAAGGCAAGTCACAGACTAGGAGAAAATGTTTGCAAATCATGTATCTGACAAAAGACTTGTGTCTCTATGTATAAAATTCTTAAAACAATAATATGAAAACATCCCAATTTTTAAAATGGACAAATATTTAAACATTTTACCATATCTACAAAACACGTAGAAAGATAATCCCATAATTATTTGTGAAATGCAAGATAAAACCACAGTTTCCTATCCCTATTCATTCACTGAAATACTATAATCCAAAAAAGTGAAAATACAAGGGTGGCAAGGTTGCAGAGAAATTGCAACCCTCATAAATTGCTGGTGGGAATGCTATATTGTGAAGACACTTTGGGAAACAATTTGGAAGTTTCTTTAAAAATGAAACATAAGCTTTTTATATGACCCAACACTTCCATTTCTATGAATTTACACAAAGAAAATGAAAACATATGTTCATTAAAGACTTGTATATGTATGCTCATAGCAGTATTATTCATAATAAAAAAATGAGAATAGTTCTAAAGTAATTCAAATAATGAATAGATGAAAAAATTTATGTATGCAATGAAATTACTCTATAGAAAAACAATCCTGAAACATGCTGCAACATGAGTGAACCTCAAAAGCATTACACTAAGTGAAAGAAGCTAGACAAAAATGTCTACACGTGGTATGATCCCATTTATATTGTGTTCAGAAAAGACAAGTTTATGGAGATGTAGAAAAATAATTGATTTACTAGGCTTGAGTTTAAAAGGAGGAAATGACTTCACATGGGACTCTCAGAATTTATAGGATTATGAAAATGTTCTAAAAATGGATTGCTAGAGAAAATACTCTGATATGATTTAATTATTTTAATTTGTAAAGGATCGTTTGATTGCTCAGGGCATGTTCCATGTTTACTTGAAAAGACTATGTGTTCCACTGTTCTTCAGTGGAGAGTCTATTAATGTCGGATCCAGTTCATTGATGATGGTGTTTAGTCCTTCAATATTTCTGCTTATTTTCTGTCTACTAGCTCTATCTGCTACTGAGAGATGAATGTTGAGGCTGCCAACTATACTTGCATAGTAGTCTATTTCTCTAGTTCTATCGGATTTTACTTTATGTATTTAAAGCTGTAGAGATAGATACATAGACATTAAGGATGCTATATCTTCTTTAATTGACCCTCTTATTAATAGGTAATATCCTGGTAATTATTTTCACTACAAAGTCTATTTTACCTGATACTAATAAAGCTGTTCCAACTTTTCTGATTATGTTGACAAGGTACATATGTTTCTATTCTTTTATTAATACTTTTTTTTTTATTGGTGTATAGTTGCTTTACACTGCTGTGTCAGTTTCTCCTGTACAGCAAAGTGAATCAGCCATATGTATGCATATATTCCCTCTTTTTTGGATTTTCTTCCCATTTAGGTCACCACAGAACACTGAGTAGAGTTCCCTGTGTTATACAGTAGGTGTTCATTAGTTATCTATTTTATACATCATAGTGTGTGATAGTGTCAATCTCAATCTCTCCCAATTCATGCCACCCCTCTTTCCCCCCTTGGTATCCATACATTTGTTCTCTACATCTATGTCTCTATTTCTGCTTTGTAAATAAGATCATCTATACCATTCTTCTAGATTCCACATATATGCATTAATATACAATATTTGTTTTTCTCTTTCTGACTTACTTCACTCTGTATGACAGTCTCTAGGTCCATCCATGTCTACAAATGACACAATTTAGTTCCTTTTTATGGCTGAGTAATATGCCATTGTATACATGTACCACATCTTTATCCATTCTTTTGTTGATGGACATTTAGCTTGCTTCTGTGTACTGGTTATTGTAAATAGTGCTGCAATGAACATTGGGGTGCACGTATCTTTTTGAATTATGGTTTCTCTGGGTATATGCCCAGGAATATCCTTTTACTTTTAATCTACCTGTTTAATTATATTGGAATTAAGTTTCTTGTAGAAAGCACAGTAGGTTCACATTATTTCCCCCATTTTAACAATATTTGTGTTTTAAAAGTGGTGTGTTTAAACCATTTGCATTAAAAGTATTTATTGGTGTGTTTGGATTTAGACCCATTTTCTCATCTATTTTATTGCCTCCACTTTTGTTTACCGCATCCCTTTTCCTGCCTGTCTTAGTGGAGTTTCAGTAACAAAATACCACAAATTGGGTGGTACATTTATTCCTTGAAATTTTGGAGGCTGGAAGACCAAGATCAGAGGGCTGGCAGGATCAGGATCTGATGACGGCCCTTTAAGGGTTGAGAGCGCTCTCTGCGGTCCCTTTTATAAAAGCACTAGTTCCACTCCTGAGGTTTCTACTCTCATAAGCTAATCACCTTCAAAACCTCCATCTCCTTATGCCATCACTTTAGGCATTATGTTTTCAACATATGTATTTGAGGGGGACACAAACATTCAAACCATAGTGCTTCCCTTTATTGAAGGGGGGGTTATTTGAACAATTTTTAGTATTTAACTCTATTTTATCTATTTTGATTATTACTTTGCATAGATTTTATTAGTTGGCCTATTGATCACAATTTGCTTACTTTTCACAGTCTGCCTAGTATATAGAAAATTTACCATAATTGAAGTTTTTTGCCCTCTCTTTTTATGTTTTGGGGTGATAGAACTATTCCAATTCCTGATTGCTGTGATGGTTACACAACTCTATACACATATTGAAATAGATGAAAATGCACATCAAAATTAATCAGTTTTACTGTATGATAATTAAGAAAGTAACGTCACTGAACAAATGAAAGAGTTTTAAAAAGATATAAAGATGGTTGAACAACTCTAAAATCAATGAATTGTACACTTAGAGTGGGTTAAGTTTACTGTATGTTATACCTCAATAAAGCATTAAAAAGTTTGCCATTCAGAGCTATGGACCCTTGAGTTATGCCTCCTGTACTATTCAGTTAATGGAGTAGGTCTACTGCATAGGCATTTGCAGCAAAATGGATCAAAAATGGATCACTGGAGTGAAAATGTGAAAATATAAAAGCACTGGAAGAAATATGGAAAAATTCTTTCACAAATATTTCCAACTGGGTAGGCATCATAATCCAGCATAAATTATAAATGGCTCAACATTTAAATGTAAAAAAAGGAAACTGTAAAGTACCCTAAGTAAGCATGAAAATTTTGCATTACATCTCTAGAGTGTGGAATGAATTTCTTAAAAATGATTCAAAAGCCAGAAAATAAAATATCAATAAATTTGACTATGTAGAAACTTTAAATCTTCCACATATGAGTGGTTTTATTTTATATAGTAGACCAAAAGACTACTCCCTCTAATACATAAAAAGCTTATAGATACTGATAAAAGATCCACAATCCAATAGAAAATGGTCAAAAGATTAAAAAAATAAATAAATGTAAAGAAAGATACACAACTGGGTCAACCTTGTCATTATGAGGGAAATACTGACTGCTACTAGGAACCTGGGCAACTCTGTAGCCCCAAGTAGCAGGAGGTAGTGGAGAATTTCTCTAGGGCTACACTGCCAGAATGAATCCCTTTCAATGCACTTCAGTTAAGCTTTAAAAGTAATAAAAAGGGAAGGAAAGAACTAAGAGCATCAAGGAAATGATAAAGGTGATTTATGACTTCACTACAGCATGGGGTAAATTTGTCTCTGATGTAAAAAAAAAAAAGAAAAAGAAAGAAAAGAAAAAGAAAAAAGAAAAAAAAAAGTAACAAACTCTCTGAAAAGCATTTTGATATTACCGGACAAACTTATTTCAGGGAATCCATCCTAAAGAATAATAGTCAGCTTTATTTAGCAAGATAACTATGACATCAATGTTTATTGACAGTGAGCCAGTTTGCATTTGGCTTAGGTACAGTGCAACTCCTTGGCCAAGGGAATAAGTAAGAGTCCCACAAAACTGGAATGCAAGGGAAAGACATCTATTTATTTAACAAATAATCTATAGTGTTTATTATGTGCCATACACTGTTTTAATTGCTTTTGTAATTGGAGTAACTGAACAATTAATCCACATAACATCCTTATAATGTCGGAACTATTATTATACCCGGTTTACAGATGATTAGCTGTAAGCACAGAGATGTTAAGTAACTTGTCTAGGGTCACACAGGTAATAAATAGCAGATTCAAGATTCAAACAAACCACTGTGACTCCAAAGCCTGTGCATTACATAGTTCTCCCAAAGAGAATCAAGGTGTTATTTCCAGAAGAAGGGGAACGGTTTGTGTACAGGCAAAAACATAGCATCTGCCACAGTCAGCAGTATTTACTGCCTAGAGTGGTTTCCCTATCAAAGATTCCTATAAGTACTAGAGGCTATGATGCTCACATGACTTGAAGCACTGCATTCTAGCTGCCTTGACTATATCTGTCTACTCTGAAGGACCCTATGTGATGTGGCCTCCACAGCACAATGCTCCCAGCACTTACTGAAAAATAAGTGGTGTTGTATGGTATTGAAGAGAATTAGGAGGAAAGGTTCTTCCTTGAGTTTCACCTTGAAGTTTATATAGACAGAGTCTCTGAAGGGAAACGGAAACCTGTGAATAAATGTGGTTCAAACAATATACAGGGTTTCAACGTTGGGTTCCATTAATTTCTATTCCATTATAATAACAAATTGGTCTGAACAAAGCTAAGAATTTATCACACAGTATGATATAATAACAGAAGAGACTAAGGAATCTTAATGCACTGATGTACTTGTTTAAAAGTCAAAATAGTAAAAAAAAAATGTGATAAGTATTTGATATACATTAATAAATCCTTGAAATTTATTTATTCAATAGATATCTGTGAGGACCTAGAATGAACTAGCTTCCAGGCTAGGCTCTGGGCACCATTCTAAGCAATATCACTTTCTGAAATTTGATTACTGAAGAAAAGTAGTTACTTGTGGTGATAACTGTTGATTTAGCCACTTTAGTCAAATAGTTCACAATATATTTTGTAGAGAAATGTAAAAAATCTGTTGCTTTACTTAAACAGGAGTCAGTTGATTTAAAAATGTTCAAATTGGGTCTTCCCTGGTGGCGCAGTGGTTGAGAGTCCGCCTGCCGATGCAGGGGACACAGGTTCGTGCCCCAGTCCGGGAAGATCCCACATGCCGCGGAGCTGCTGGGCCGTGAGCCGTGGCCGCTGAGGCTGTGTGTCCGGAGCCTGTGCTCCGCAACGGGAGAGGCCTCAACAGTGAGAGGCCCGCGTACCGCAAAAAAAAAAAAAAAAGTTCAAACTAGTGGCCCAGACATACCATTTACATGTAGATGCTCAGAGTGGTAAAGCTGCCTCTGGTGCCACAGCATGCCTCTGGCTGTTATTACACATGTTCAGTTAGTAAATAGAAATTACCAGATTTGATTCATGTTGGTCAACAATCAGTACAATTCTAATATCAAAACAAACATTTTGTTTGTTTCAGCTCTCAGTGAAGGAATTATTTTTATTTTTTTCTTATTGTGGGAATATACAAGATAAGTAAATTTTATACCAAGTTTAAGAAATTGTGTAAACTTTAGAATTTTAATAAAGGTTTAAAGAAGAGAGCAAAGAACTGTTATCATTCTACATAAAATTCACACTCACAATTATTTAAGTGTATAACTGATTATTATTCTTTGAGTAGATTCTCTGTAATGAGATTGCCTGAAAAAAAAGATATACAATTTTTAAAGATCTTGTAGACAGTGTCAAACTGCTTTTCAAAATGTTTCTGCTACTTTTAAAGTTTAACTGAAGTGAAAGGAAATGCCAGATTTATGGAATTGTTCTGACTCTCATTGCCTCTTGCCTTTTAGGCCATTACTATGCTTCATTCAATAGGAAAAAAATGAAGCTTCTCTCTTAATTTGCATGTTTTCAAAAAGTATTTGTGGCATTCCCAACATTAAAAATGTTGACAAAGATGCAACGTCTTTATCAACAATGTTGATAAAGAACAACATCAACATGTGAAATTAGGAAGCAGAGACCAGGAATGAGAGTTTCTCAAAAACAGAAAACATGGATTTTAAATAATGGGGTAGATATTATTATCTTAAGCATAAGGAGTTTTGCATGCATTCAGCAGAAACTTAAGATACCAAACAAAATCATTAACAAAAAGGCTTGTTTGTGTTATTATTCTTTAATTTTGAATTTCAAGTATTTGCAAAATGAACTTTTATCCCTGAATATGTTACTGAAATACATATTCTCAGGATACACCTGCCTAAATGTCCTGCAAAATAATTTAATAGTATACTGTATTGTGCCTTTACTTACACTGAGAGCCTTACATTTTTAACTGGAAGAATCAATAAAGAAAAAAATGTGCCTTTCCAATTCACTTATTGTATTAGTTTCCTATTGCTGTTGTGAAAAAGTATCATAAACATAGGGCTGAAAGCAACACATGGATATTTTCTTAAACTTCTGGAGGTCAGAAGCCTGAAATTGGTTTTATTAGGTAAAAATTAAGGTGATGGGTAGGTTGTGTTCCTTCTGGAGGCTCAAGGGGAGAATTCATTCCCTTGCCTCTTCTAGCTTCCTGTTGTTCCTTGGATTGTGACCACTCCCTCCATCTCCAAAGGCAGCAGCTTCTTCACATCTCTCTCTGACTCTACTTCCATTGTCACACCTTCTCTGACTCTTCCAAGGACCCCCGTGATTACATTGGGTCCACCCAGACAATCCAGGACAATTGTCCCATCTCAATGTGCTCAATCATATTTGCAAGGTCCCTTCTACCCTGGATGGTAACATATTCATAGGTGGCATGAATTAGAATCTGGACATCTTTGGGGGCCACTCTTCTGCTTGCATCACCTATATTCCACAAAAATATAAGATTTTGTGACAAATTGAATTTAAGGTGTCATAAATGCCAGTGTGTTCACTTTGTAAACATTCGTTGAATTCTGTTATGGTTTGCAATATAATCAAAATATACTGTATGTTTTGTGATGAACTCAGGAGAATAGTATTTCTTTTCCTTAGTCACTTCCTACTCTCATTTTTCTCATTTCAGACTAAGGTTAGTGCTTTAACAAAAACATACTTATTAGCTGATGAGAATAATGAAATCAGGCTATTTTGTATATTAATAACTACATTATGTTCAATACACATTGAAGAAATTAGATGGCTAGGATTTGCTATGTACAAGAAAAGATACATTTTAATTATCTCATTTTCTCTCTTTACTATGTGACTTTAATAATAAAAGCAGGTCGTAATGGAAGGAGCTAAGAGCTTTAGAATCACACCAGTCAGGGTTCTAATTCCAGCTTTTCTACCTATCAGATATTTGCATTTTTAAAAAGTGTTTAATGTTTCTGAACTTTTGTAATACACTGGGATATTGTAAAAATTAGGTAAAATAGGAAAAATTAGGTAAAATAATGTATAAAAATGATTTGACATGTAATATGTCTGCAAAATTGTTAGCTTTCTTTTCCCTACTATCTTTGCTTTTAAAATTATATATTCCATCTACCTATATAGATATTCCTTTATGCTAATGACTACAAGATTTGAAAATATTTTATTCTATTGACTGAAAAAAGATAGACAACTGGTTTACCCCTTTACTAAAATCTGCTTTTCCTGCATTTGGAAAAATAAATGTGGCATTGCATTTGTTTGCAGGCAGATAAAAAACATCATTTGAATGTTAATATATGCCCATCAATATCCTATTTGTCCCCAGGTACTTCTGAGGTAGAGTGATTAGTTTCAGATTATATTCTGAATAAGTGATGGAATTTATAGACTCTCATTCATAGGTGTTCAGCAATGAAGAGCTTATTGGGCAAACAGAGCAAGAGATCATTAATAAAGGATGGACATTCTGCATAGAATTTTGTACTCTATGTACATCTGCAACAGATGACCCTACTTTTGAATGCCACCAGAACTTCCCAAAGCAAGAAAAGCTACTTGCTATAGGAAATCTTCCTGGGAAAGAAGAATTGCAACTTCAAGTCAGTTTCCCTGCATTTCTCCCTTGTACATCTTCAGCAAGTTCAAATTTTGCTGAAAATATTCTTCCGAAAGAATTTTCAGGGCATGGTTATCATATAAACTGAACTATTACATACTTATTAAAAGTTTAAAGTATGTGTTAGCATTTTATTTTCTTTATTTTTATAATATAAGATGGGTTTCCAGGAATATAACCCTTGCTCATAACACTGCATCTTTTGTATATTTGATTTATGTCACTAAATATATAACTATCATTCAGGTGGCAAGTATATACAAAGCTATGAATCACCTAAACTTTAGGAATTCATATGATATAGAATTCATTACAGTTTGTGGATTGGAATAGGCAACAAGATAGTTAAATAGAAATTAAACTAATTATATAATTGCAGATTCTGAAATTTTTGAAAAAGCTGTGAAGTAACCTCATTTTAAACATGGAAAGCAGGTATGTTATAAAATGGAACAACAAATTAAAAACTGACCCGAACTGCAAAGCAATACACTGAAGCACATTTTAGCTTTTCCAGAATTCCATTTTGAGTTTTTGGCAGATGTCTGAATGAATACTTTATTTCCTCATTTAAATTAACCATAATTAGGAATCAGTTGTCTATATTCCCAATGATTCAGTTTATTTCATCTGTATTTTAAATTTTGTTAAAAGAATAAAAAGAAATAGAAATCAATGACAAAGAAGGGAAATCACACTCTTAATACCATCAGCCATTCTTAAAATCAAGGGATAACCTAGGGGTGCCAAGAAGACTACAGAGCCTTAGAGATTCTGCTGAGAGTAAAGGATGATTGCAGATTTGCCCCCAATTCCTTATTTTTGAGGTTTGCCATCCAAATCTTGTTATATAAGTTTAAATTATGTTCATTGCAAGTTACTCTGGTGGTTTTTTTTCAAGAAATTTTAAGAAAAGTATTGCACAGAATTATAGGAAAAGTTGAACAACCCAACTCCAGTACATTGAAGATCCAGAGTAAATCCAAGACTCTCAGTGGTAGGTCTTCATGGGTGTTTCTTCTGTCTGCCAGAGACATCTGGCTGATTCTCAGATCCCTGACGCTGCTAGGTTCTGGTTGGCTCAGATTAAGCTATGTATCTTGGTGTCTAACCTGGAGCCGATTTGCCTGGAGTTAAGGTCTTGCAACAGCAAATTGCTTCTAAAAGCCCACTTTACTGGTGGAGCTAGAGATATCAGAGAAATTATGTTGGAAAGCCAACCCACTAGGTGTCTTCTAAATTGGTATTATTTGGAGTAGAGGTAATAGGACATTTTTCATATATCCTAAATATTTTCGTAGCCAAGAGCTTACTACTGTATTTTCCATATTTTGAGGTACCAAGAGGATTATTTTCCCCAGGTTTTAATAAATTGGTGGCTGATTATGATGTTTGCAATGGTAATAACTGATAGTTAATGTTCCAGATGATAACAGAAAAATTAACCTGCCTCTAACAAACAGAAAGAGAAATAGGAAAAAAAAGAAAGAAAGAACAAAAGATAAAGTTTTTCTAAAAAAAATTGGGGGATGATTTTAAATATTGAGAATTCAAAGACTGACCTGGAAGATTATTGCATTCATTCCAATTAAACTTATTTGTAGGCTGGGCTGGAACTGCAAAAATTAGGGATATTTAACAGTAGTTGTCTTTCTGTTGCATGCTAAGGATTCTCCTTAAATATCAAGAAGGGAGGCTTCCCTGGTGGCACAGTGGTTGAGAGCCCGCCAGCCGATGCAGGGGACACGGGTTCGTGCCCCAGTCTGGGAAGATCCCACATGCTGCAGGGAGGCTGGGCCTGTGAGCCATGGCCGCTGAGCCTGTGCATCCGGAGCCTGTGCTCCGCAACGGGAAAGGCCACAAAATCAAGAAGGACTTGAATATGCACATTTGATGTAAGGAAATTAAGTGCATCATTCCAGCAACTTGTCTTAAGCCAAGGTCATTAATGAGTCTCATGCAAAGGACTACATCTTAGCATCTTTATGTGTCATTATATTAGAACTTCCTAATCTTTACTAGAAGCAACAAAGGCTGGAAATGCTCTGTTAAGGGAAATATGTTTAAAACTTCACAAAACTTCCATGTCAAATCCTTTCAGTTTCTTCTTTCACAATGTGAAAATGTCTTTATTGGAACAGAGCCTTCCAAAGTTACAGGATTGTCTTTGGTGCTCCATGGAACTCATCAGCAAGGCTGTCATTGAGAGAGACAATGCAGTCAGTACAAGCACTGGGAGAATCCAAAAGCCCAATAGTGGAGCATACATCACCATGTCAGGTAGACCTGACACTTGACTGAAAGCATTTTGCACTAATTTGCTTTGTGCCTGTCCAGACAGTCTAAAAATAAAGGATGAGAGGGAAATAGTTGTCTATTAAACAGAATAAACAGCCTCTGGAAAATGAATACATTTCACACCCTTGTGGCTTTTGGAGGGTTGGTGGTGAGGCTAAGGGGAAGGGAAACAGAGGATGAGTGAAAGATTAGCCTTCTCTCCAGCAGTGGGGAAGGCCTGTTTCAGGTCACAGGGGTCTGCATAGCCCACACCAACCCCACCTGGAGATTCACAGCCGCCGTGCAGAAGGGGGCTGCAGCCAGTGCTTACTTGTAGATGTGCAACTTTTATTTTGAAAGGGTTTAAAACCTACCTGGCAATGACTTCCAAATCTCTGATGAAATAGGTTTGGGTCTTTTTCCCTGGATTATATTTTTAAACTTAACCTCTACATACATATAACTGCTCTAGGGTGGTTTTAAGCCTCTGTTAGTGGTTCAATTAAAGACAAAAAAAGCCTTGAGTTTGTTGTCACAGTTGTCTGACTTTGCTGAGAGCATGCAAGAAAGATTAGGGTAAAGGCAAAGAGAGCAAAAGAACTCACTCTGGGCCCTGTAATTGGCTTCTGTTTTGAACTGTGGAGAGGAGGGAAGAAAGCAAAGGAGCAAGAAGATGGTCTAACATGAAACACATGGTCTTTTGAAAGTAAACACAGATGGGATCCAAACAGTGTTCTACTCATTGTCCTAGCCTTTGGCCTCTTCAGGATCACATTATCTTTGTGGTATTTATGATTATCTGTTTGGATTATCATTAAGAAATGTGGCAATATTCAAGAGAAGATAGATATGAATCTAATTTCTAGGGCTATGGTTAATCAGAAAAGTCAATCATATTTTTCAAAGACTAAAACAATGGACTTTATTAATAATCCTCAGTTTCTTTAGAGATTAAGTCATTGGATATTTTCTAAGCCGCTTGCAGTTTGACCTTTACTCATTGACTAAGTAAATAACATGTGATTCAAGGATTCTTTAGGTCTCATGGAAAAATGGGAAGATTGTAATACTGGTTATTAAACTAGCAGCCCAACCTCTTCCCTTCATGTTGGCAAAAGGGATGTGGAATTTGAGGAGCACCACAGAGTATTCATGTCCATAACTATTTTCTTCATTTTCTGTGTAGCTTTATTCACTCCTTTGGATAGGGTTGTAACACAAGTGTTTTCAAGAAACTGTAAAATAATAGAACAATAAGGTAGATAGTAATGTCTTGGTGGAAATATCTTAGTATATGAGCATTGGACAGATCAAGAAAGAAAGATTTTTGTCCTGGGAAACATGTGGTAAACCACAGTGGGTAGTGCCCAGGTGGGATTCTTACACTAATAGATTTTGAAAAACATGTCTACCATTCCTGGGTTCAGTGTCATAACATAAGAAGGAATGCATATGGGAGAGGTGGGCTTTTTCAGCTTTACAATTTTACCTAAGCCAAATAAGACTACTACATTTTGTTTTAAAATTATTTTGTTTCCTCTGGCTCAGAATTATGTCTGTAAAAAAGATCCTGATTCAGGATTTTTAGATTTTCTCATAAATGCTTTTAGGGCTGTGAATAATGAGTTAATTCATATTTTTGTTTAATAATTTTACCAGTTCATTATTTTAACAAAGCAATATAGAAACACATTAACAGGAAAAAAGATAAAGGAAACAATTTTTTTTTTTTTTTAATTTGTCTACAAAGAAATAGCCATTGTTGACATTAGGGAAATGTTACTCCACTCATTTTAATTCTTGTGTGAACATCTAACTAGAAATAGCAATAGAAAATATAAATATAAACCAAAGAGAAAGAAGAAGAGAGAGACTAAATGGGTAGAAAATGGATGGATGTGTAAAGATGGATGAATATTAAAAATGTCATAAATTGCATTTGTGCAATTTTTAAGTGTGAGAGTATTTCATTTTATATGAAGTTTATAAAGTATATAGAATTGTGATAAAAATGATTAATTCAGTCAATTTTAGATAAATGTTTTTATCACCACGAGAACTATTAGTTCCTAAAATATATTAAAGACTACACAAATACATAACCATAAAAATTAAATACACTGAAGTCATTCTGTTTTTCTGAAACAAAATATTTCAATTTTAGTCAATGTCTATTGACCCCAAACCAGGAAAAATTTAAAAATTAGCATGCCTTATTCCACAACTAATTCTCTTATTTTAACATCTATTTTTACCCTTTCCAAGTTGATGATGTTTTCTACAACTCTATGTTACTTTTTTACTGATTGTCACAAATGCTATCACTAGTTATTTTTATTATGGCTAATATTTTTATTTATTTCTCTCTTGGTTCTTGACTAGCTAAATGTTGTTATTGTTGTTATTTTCTTCTTCCTTTAATTTTTAAAGTATTTTTTATTTTACTCCTGGGAAGGGTAATTCCAAACTTCTTGTGGGCTTGAGAATGTGTGATGCCTATCTGCTCCAGGATAGCTAGTGTATAAAATGTGTATCTCCCACATTTCCTTACCTCAGTGCACTATAGACACTGCTCTGCTGTCTTCTGCCATGTAATGCTTCACTCATCTTTTTGCTAGGATGTCTTTCTTCTTCTGAATTTCATTAAGTTTTATATGTGTGTCTTTGTACATTCTTTCATGATACATTCAGACTGTTTATGTCACCCTCATTGGCAAAGGACAGCTAGGTTAGGAATCACATTGTTTGAGGTACCCTTCATCTCCTTCAGTATCTATCAATTATTGTTCCATTGTCTTCTGGCATTGGAGGTTGTTGTGGAAAATTTTGAGACTAACTCAAATATTTCCTCATCATAAATGACTTCAAATGATTTGCTTTTACTTATTGATTCTGGAAGTTTGATAACTTAAATAAGACATCTGTTGCTCTGTTTCAAGTTTTCCTTGAATGTGACAGACTCATTCAGTTGGAAATGTTATTTTTTCCTTAATATCAAAATGAAATTGTTTTAGGGGGAAGAACCAAGATGGCAGAGTAGAAGGACATGCTCTCACTCCTTCCTGTGAGAACGCCAGAATCACAACTAGCTGCTGGACAGTCATCGAGAGGAGGACACAGGAAGTCACCAGAAAAGATACCCCACATCCAAAGACAAAGGAGAAGCCACAGTGAGATGGTAGGAGAGGTGCAATCACAGTAAAATCAAATCCCATAATTGCTGGGTGGGTGACTCACAGACTGGAGAACACATACCACAGAAGTCCACCCACTGGAGTGAAGGTTCTGAACCCCATGTCAGGCTTCACAAACTGGGGTCCTGGAAATGGGAGAAGGAATTCCTAGAGAATCAGACTTTGAAGCCTAGTAGGAATTGATTGCAGGATTTCAATAGGACTGGGGGAAACAGAGACTTCACTCTTGGAGGGCACACACAAAATAGTGTGTGCATCAGTGACCCAGGGGAGACTGAACCAGACCTACCTGCTAGTGTTGGAGGGTCTCCTGCAGAGGTGGGGGAGGGGGGCTGTGGCTCACTGTTGGGACAAGGAAGCAGGCAGAAGAAGTTCTGGGAAGGACTCCTTGGCATGAGCCCTCCCAGAGTCTGTCATTAACCCCACCAAAGAGCCTACGTAGGCTCCAGTGTTGGTTTGCCTCAGGCAAAACAATCAAGATGGAGGGGACCCAGCCTCACCCATCAACAGTCAAGCGGATTAAAGTTTTACTAAGCTCTGCTCACCAGAGCAACAGTCAGCTCTACCCACCACAAGTCCCTCCCATCAGGAAACTTACACAATCCTCTTAGATAGCCTCATCCACCAGAGGGTAGACAGCAGAAACAAGAACTATAATCCTGCAGCCTGTGGAACAAAAACCACATTCATAGAAAGATAGACAAGATGAAAAGTCAGAGGGCTATGCACCAGATGAAGGAACAAGATAAAACCCCAGAAAAATAACTAAATGAAGTGGAGCTAGGAAACCTTCCAGAAAAAGAAATCAGAATAATGATAGTGAAGATAATCCAGGACCTTGGAAAAAGAATGGAGGCAAAGATAGACAAGATGTAAGAAATGTTTAACAAAGACCTAGAAGAATTAAAGAACAAACAAACAGAGATGAACAATACAATAACTGAAATGAAAACTACACTAGAAAGAATCAATAGCAGAATAACTGAGGCAGAAGACCGGAAAACTGACCAGGAAGACAGAATGGAGGAATTCACAGCTGCAAAACAGAATAAAGAAAAAAACAATGAAAATAAATGAAGACAGCCTAAGAGACCTCTGGAAAAACATTAAATGCAACAACATTCACATTATAGGGGGCCCAGAAGGAGAAAAGAGAGAGAAAGGACAAGAGAAAATATTTGAAGAGATTATACTTGAAAACTTCCCTAACATGGGAAAGGAAATAGTCACCCAAGTCCAGGAAGCACAGTGAATCCCATACAGGATAAACCAAGGAGAAACATGCTGAGACACATAGTAATCAAATTGGAAAAAATTAAACACAAAGAAAAATTATTGAAAGCAGCAAGGGAAAAATGACAACATACAAGGGAACTCCCATAAGGTTAAGAGCTGATTTCTCAGCAGAAATTCTACAAGCCAGAAGGGAGTGGCATGATATACTTAAAGTGATGAAAGGGAAGAACTCACAACCAAGATTTTTCTACCCAGCAAGAATCTCATTCAGATTTGATGGAGAAATCAAAAGCTTTACAGACAAGCAAAAGCTAAGAGAATTCAGCACCACCAAACCAGCTCTACACAAATGCTAAAGGAACTTCTCTAAGTGGGAAACACAAGAGAAGAAAAGGATCTACAAAAACAAATGCAGGGCTTCCCTGGTGGCACAGTGGTTGGGAGTCTGCCTGCTGATGCAGCGGACATGGGTTCATGCCCTGGTCCGGGAAGATCCCACATGCCACGGAGCAGCTAGGCCCGTGAGCCATGGCCTCTGAGCCTGCATATCCAGAGCCTGTGCTCCACAACAGTGAGAGGCCTGTGTACCACAAAAAAAAAAAACAAACAAGAAAATGGTCATAGGAACATACATATCGATAATTGCCTTAAACATGAATGGATAAACTGCTCCAAACAAAAGACAAAGGCTTGTTGAATGGTACAAATACAAGACCCATATACATGCTGTCTTGTTACAAGAGACCCACTTCAGACCTAGGGACACATACAGACTGAAAGTGAGGGGATGGAAAAAGATATTCCATGAAAATGGAAATCAAAAGAAAGCTGGAGTAGCTATACTCATATCAGATAACATAGACTTTAAAATAAAGAATGTTACAAGAGACAAGGAAGGACACTACATAATGATCAAGGGATCAATCCAAGAAGAAGATATAACAATTATAAATATATATGCATCCAACATAGGAGCACATCAATACATAAGGCAACTGCTAACAGCTCTAAAAGAGGAAATCAACAGTAACACAATAATAGAAGGGACTTTAACACCTCACTTACACCAATGGACAGATCAACCAAAATGAAAATAAATAAGGAAAGAGAAGCTTTAAATGACACAGTAGACCAGATAGATTTAAGATATTTATAGTACATTCCATCCAAAACCAGCAGATTATGCTTTCTTCTCAATTGCACATGGAGCATTCTCCAGCATAGATAACATCTTGGGTCACAAATCAAGCCTCAGTAAATTTAAGAAAATTGAAATCATATCAAGCATCTTTTCTGACCACAATGCTATGAGATTAGAAATGAATTACAGGGAAAAAAATGTAAAAAACACAACCACATGGAGGCTAAACAATACATTATTAAACAACCAAGAGATCACTAAAGAAATCAAAGAGGAAATCAAAAAGTACCTAGAGACAAATGACAATGAAAACATGATGATCCAAAACCTATGGGATGCAGCAAAAGCAGTTCTAAGGGAGAATTTTATAGCTATACAAGCCTACCTCAAGAAACAAGAAAAATCTCAAATAAACAATCTAAACTTACACCTAAAGGAAACAGAGAAAGAAGAACAAACAATACCCAAAGTTAGCAGAAGGAAAGAAATCATAAAGATCAGAGCAAAAATAAATGAAATAGAAACAAGGAAAACAATAGCAAAGATCAATAAAACTAAAAGCTTCTTCTTTGAGGAGATAAACAAAATTGATAAACCATTAGCCAGAGGTGTCAAGAAAAGGAGGGAGAGGACTCAAATCAATAAAATTAGAAATGAAAAAGGAGTAGTTACAACAGACACCACAGAAATACAAAGCATCCAAAGAGACTACTACAAGCAACTCTAGGCCAATAAAATGGACAACCTGGAAGAAATGGACAAATTCTTAGAAAGGTACAAACTTCCAAGGCTGAACCAGGAAGAAACAGAAAATATGAACAGACCAATCACAAGTAATGAAATTGAAACTACAGTTAAAAATCTTCCAACAGGGTTTCCCTGGTGGAGCAGTGGTTGAGAGTCCACTTGCAAATGCAGGGGACATGGGTTTGTGCCCCAGTCCGGGAAGATCCCACATGCCGTGGAGCAGCTGAGCCCATGAGGCATGGCCGCTGAGCCTGTGTGTCTGGAGCCTGTGCTCCGCAAGGTAGAGGCCACAACAGTGAGAGGCCAGCGTGTTGCAAAAAAACAAACAAAAAAATCTTCCAACAAACAAAAGTCCAGCACCAGATGTGGCTTCACAGGTGAATTCTATCAAACATTTAGAGAAGAGCTAACACCCGTCCTTCTCAAACTCTTCCAAACTATTGCAGAGGAAGGAACACTCTCAAACTCATTCTATGAGGCCACCATCACCCTGATACCAAAACCATACAAAGATTCTACAAAAAAATAAAATTACAGACCAATATCACTGATGAACATAGATGCAAAACTCCTCAACAAAATACTAGCAAACAGAATCCAACAGCACATTAAAAGGATCATACACCATGATCAAGTGGGATTTACCCCAGGGATGCAAGGATTCTTCAATGTACACAAATCAATCAATGTGATACACCATATTAACAAATTGAAGAATAAAAACCATATGATCATCTCAATAGATGCAGAAAAAGCTTTTGACAAAATTCAACACCCATTTATGATAAAAACTCTCCAGGAAGTGGGCATAGAGGGAACCGACCTCAACATAATAAAGGCCATATATGACAAACCCACAGCAAACATCATTCTCAATGGTGAAAAGCTGAAAGCATTTCCTCTGAGATCAGGAACGAGACAATGATGTCCACTCTCACCACTATTATTCAACATAGTTTTGGAAGTCCTAGCCACAGCAATCAGAGAAGAAAAAGAAATAAAAGGAATACAAAATGGAAAAGAAGAGGTAAAACTGTCACTGTTTGCAGATGACATGATACTATATAGAGAGAATCCTAAAGATGCCACCAGAAAACTACTAGAGCTAATCAATGAATTTGGTAAAGTTGCAGGATACAAAATTAATGCACAGAAATCTCTTGCATTCCTATACACTAATGATGAAAAATCTGAAAGAGAAATTAGGGAAACACTCCCATTTACCACTGCAACAAAAAGAATAAAATATCTAGGAATAAACCTACCTAAGGAGACAAAAGACCTGCATGCAGAAAGCTATGAGACAATGATGAAAGAAATTAAATATGATACCAACATATGGAGAGATACACCATGTTCTTGGATTGGAAGAATCAATATTGTGAAAATGACTATACTACCCAAAGCAATCTACAGATTCAATGCAATCTCTATCAAATTACCAATGGCATTTTTTACAGAACTAGAATAAATCATCTTAAAATTTGTATGGAGATACAAAAGACCTGGAATAGCCAAAGCAGCCTTGAAGGAAGAAAACAAAGCTGGAGGAATCAGGCTCCCTGACTTCAGACTATACTACAAAGCTACAGTCATCAAGAAAGTATGGTACTGGCACAAAAACAGAAACATAGATCAATGGAACAAGATAGAAATCCCAGAGATAAACCCATGAACCTATGGTCAACTAATCTATGACAAAGGAGGCAAAGATATACAATGGAGAAAAGACAGTCTCTTCAATAAGTGGTGCTGGGAAAACTGGACAGCTACATGTAAAAGAATGAAATTAGAACACTCCCTAACACCATACACAAAAGTAAACTCAAAATGGAGACCTAAATGTAAGACAGGACACTATAAAACTATTAGAGGAAAACATAGGAAGAACACTCTTTGACATAAATCACAGCAAGATCTTTTTTGATCCACCTCCTAGATTAATGGAAATAAAAACAAAAATAAAAAAATGGGACCTAATGAAACTTAAAAGCTTTTGCCCAGCTAAGGAAACCATAAACAAGACGAAAAGATAACTCTCAGAATGGGAGAAAATATTTGCAAACGTATCAACAGAAAAAGGATTAATCTCCAAAATATATAAACAGCTCATGCATGTCAATATTAAAGAAACAAACAACTGAATCCAAAAATGGGCAGAAGATCAAAATAGACATTTCTCCAAAGAAGATGTACAGGTAGCCAAGAAGCTCATGAAAAGCTGCTCAACATCACTAATTATTAGAGAAATGCAAATCAAAACTACAATGAGGTATCACCTCACACCAGTTAGAATGGGCATCATCAGAAAATCTACAAACTACAAATGCTGGAGAGGGTGTGGAGAAAAGGGAACCCTCCTGCACTGTTGGTGGGAATATAAGTTGATACAGCCACTATGGAGGACAGTATGGAGGTTCCTTAAAAAACAAAAAATAGAAATACCATATGATCCAGCAATCCCACTACTGGGCATATACCCAGAGAAAACCATAATTCAAAAAGACACATGCACCCCAATGTTCACTACAGCACTATTTACAGTAAATAAATAGTCATGGAAGCAACTTAAATGCCCATCGACAGACAAATGGATAAAGAAGTTGTGGTACACATATACAATGGAATATTACTCAGCCATTAAAAGGAATGAAATTGAGTCATTTGTTGAGACGTGGACAGACCTAGACACTGTCATACATAGTGAAGTAAGTCAGAAAGAGAAAAACTAATATCGTATATTAACGCATGTGTGTGGAACCTAGAAAAATTGTACAGATGAAGTGGTTTGCAGGGCAGAAGTTGAGACACAGATGTATAGAACAAACGTATGGACACCAAAGGGGAAAACCATGGTGTGGTGGGGATGGTGGTGTGCTGAATTGGACAGTTGGGATTGACATGTATACACTGATGTGTATAAAATTGATGACCAGTAAGAACCTGCAGTATAAACAAACAAACAAACAAACAAACAAAAACCACAACTAATAGTAAACTTTCTTTGGGTTATTTGTATGGAAATATGTTAATGTAAATATTTCAGACATTACATGAAATTTCTAAGAATCTTATATGTTGTGGTATAATGTTATATGTCATAATTCTAGTTATTACTTTAAAATGTATATCTCAGAAAAAAAATTTTTTTGTACCCTCCATTTTGTTCTCTACTTTAAGAATAGTAAATATCCATGTCATCAGAACATCTGTGTATGCTTTCCATATTTGTTCACTTTTCTTTATTTTTTAAAATGCTTTTCCATTTTTTCTGTATTTATGATTATCTCATGCCTTTTAAGCCATGTAAGCAATTTGATTTTTAACCATATCCATCTTGTCCCTCGCTCTTTTGAATTTATTTAGTAATACTATAAAGATGAGTGCTGATTTTTGTGGTTTGTTTTATAATCTTCAATCATTTCCTTAGCTATGAAATGTTCATGTTCATCACTTTAAGTTGGTTTATCATCTTGTCTCTGAAATGTTAATTTAATTCATACTCTCAGTAATTTTTGAGTATGAGGCTCCATTTCTATTTTTCCTTCAGTTATGTTTTATTTCAAATGTTTGTATGGTTCTTTCCTTCTTTGTGTGTGTGTATGTATGTGTGTTGTGTGTGTATGTGTCTTATGTACATAGACATGACATTTTCTCTCATCTTATTTGTACTTAGTGTAGATGTCTTTATTTAGGCTGTCTGCATATTTTATAACACAATTGGTAAAATTTCCTTGTCACTATTTCTTATCTGAGAATCATTTTCTTTGTTGGCAAGCCTCAATCCCCCACTTTTGTCTAAAATAAGGGTGGGCAAACTTTATCTGCAAAGAACCAAATAGAAAACATTTTAAGTTTCGTGAGCCTATCGTCTCTGTTGCAATTATTCAGCTCTGCAATTATAGCAGGAAAGCCGCCATAGACAATACATAAACATATGGCCATAGCTTTGTTCCAACAAAACTTTACTCACAAAGTCAGGTGGCAGGCCCACAAAGTTTAGCTGACCTCTGTATCTAAGAGATTGTTTAATGCTTTCTGTCAGGTTCACTCTACCTTGTGTGGCTGTTACCTATTTAATGGAGGAATGATGGCATAATTAAGACCAGTTCCCTAATTGACCACAGATATGGAAACACAGTAAATCCCTTCAGTCTCCACCAACATCTTCCCATAACTAGAATGAATCATTCCTTGCTTTTACCTATGATTAAATGCTCATCCTTAATTTGACTGTCTCCAAATTGTGGGATATTAATAATAACCCTAAGAATTTTGTTGTCTCATTTATCTCTCTACTGACACTTCTTGGGAAGGGGGATATAATTAAGGGCCTTAATTAGTTCTTGCTGGCAAACATTTTCCATATTTGTCTTATTATTTTTGTGATATTCCAACTGAGAGACTCGGGGAATTGGTTTTGCTCTGCAATTTTACATGGCAGTAATCATGAGTATTTCATCACTCTCTTCTCCTTCAATGTTTCCCAGCCACTTCTGAGAGTTTCCGAGAGGACTGTCAGTTCTACGTTCCCCAGGGTGCATCCACGTGGAGGTTTTGCAGGATGGCTGTTTACCATGCCATCCTGCAGCCAACACTGAGACTCCCAAGGTGTTGCTCCACTGAGCAGAGCTCTCTACACTTTTCCCTTGTCACCACCAATCTGGTGTGCAGGTGGAGGGTAGGCAGTGATGATGGTGTAGGAGAACTCTGTTCTACAAACTCTTTCATATTGTAGGACAATATCATCAAAAGATAAAGAGAGCCTGCAAATATTCTACTGGCAGTATCAGAACAATTCCAGATGTCATATGAGGCAAGGACCAGCTTATCACCACCACGGGGAGAGCTTGGAGAACCTCAGCACCTCAGAATACAGCACCAAATTCCTGACTTTCAGGAACAGGAGGAATTTTTTTCCCCTTAAACCTAACTAACATCTGTGCATCAAGTCCCAATAGATTTACACTAAGTTTTCTCACAACCTTCAGAGCAAACCCTATCAACCACAAGGAAAAATATTGCCTAAGGTACTCCATAGTCCGTTGTCTAGGGTATACATTGTCAAATAACACCAAGAGTGGGACATCAATAGAAGACCAGGTTATTCTACACCAGTCCCAACTCATTTCTTTTTTTCAGTTTCTACTGCTGTAGCACCTTGCTCAGACGCTCCAGTCACAATCATTCAAATAATAACACACGTCCCAAAATAAAAATATTACTTAACTCTCAAAGAGCAAGTGCAAACTGTGATGGAAAAGTATACTTACAAATCATATTTTCACCAGAAACAATCTGCAGAAAGGTAGGTCTACTAAAAGATGCACCCAGTTAACTTGACTATACAAAGCACTTTACTTTTATCCCAAGCACAAACATTTTAATTTCTTGTAGAAAAAAAAAAAATCAAAGATATATTCAAGTGTGAAAGTCAGCTGCTTGTGAAGGGTAAAAGGGCTTAATAGCTTCATGGAATAACTCAGTGTTCAGTATATGCCAAAGAATGTGCTTAAATGTAGTTCTTTCTCACATTCACACAATCAAGTACATGGATGCAAATAAAAATATCATTCAGCCAGTTCCCTCACTTTTGCTTCACCAAGAAGCAGAACTTGTCTATGACTCTGTCCTAAAGAAGAAGGTATGAGGTTTTCAGTGTTGGAGAAAAATGACTCTGTGTATAATTTGACTGCACTTATACACCTAATGTTACAAGCTTTAAAATTGCCTTCCTTTAAAGGAAAGGGTTGATTCTATAGGAAATTTTTTTTCATTTTTTAATTTTTAAGATAAATATACTACATTTTACTTTTTTCCTCTCTATCTATGGGATGAATTTATTTTAAGACATTTTATATCTTTCATTAGTTGACTAGAAGTAGAAATTTTTATCTGGAATATTTGGAACTTAATCTGTATCTTATGTCTGCACTGCTTTGAACAGACACATCTTTAAGTAATTCTTTTAAATTAGTTGTATAGAGTTCTAATCTCCATTAATTAACGTAGAATAAAGAAAAATTCAGTTATAGCCATTACTGCTTACTAAGCAAAGAGGTTAAGCTACGTGTATATATAGGACCAAATGAATCAGTTATTTTTTTATCTTTAGGGCATAGTAGCAGAGTAGCAAAGTCCTACATGAAAGTCTCTCCCTCGCTCTCCACCAATCCTGTCAGAAAATGGAGCTGAAATAGCTAATGGTGTTATTAAGAGGGTTGCAGCATCAAGAGGCAGGCAGAGGGAACTTCAAAAGCTGGAGCAGCCGTGGTCCTAGAAGCATTTGATAAGAAATCTGGGCTCCAACTCTCATTTTCTCTCCTTTGAAGAGTTCTAATTGGAGAAGAAAAAAAATCAAGGTTTTTTGTTTTTGTTTTTTTGCGGTATGCGGGCCTCTCACTGTTGTGGCCTCTCCCGTTGCAGAGCACAGGCTCCGGATGTGCAGGCTCAGCGTCCATGGCTCACGGGCCTAGCCGCTCCGCGGCATGTGGGATCCTCCCGGACCGGGGCATGAACCCGTGTCCCCTGCATCGGCAGGCGGACTCTCAACCACTGCGCCACCAGGGAAGCCCCAAGCATTTTTGACAAGACCTGTGCCAAGTAAAATTATGGGAGGCAAAGTTGAAAAGGAATGTGTCCTGATTGTCCTTTTTTTTAAAGTCCCCAAAGAGTAAGAGTGTCATTGTAGTCACTGATGCTGAAAAGATTCGTTGGGGAGGATGGGGGAGGATTCCTGTGTGTGATCAACCAAACTTGGAGGCTTCCTCAAGATAATGGACCAGATACTGATGGGAAATGACATTACAAATTTTAAAAAAAGAAGAAAGCATCCAAAGAAGAGAAGCTAAGTCTGCTATCATCTAAACAGTTTTTTAATACTAGGAAATTATTACAGTGATACTAAGGTTTGTGAAATTCTTAAAGTTTAACACCTAGGAATGTATACCCTGTCTTTTCTGAAATCATTTTACTACCTCATATTTCACTTGATTAGTTTAGAAATGTGTTTAATGAACAACACAAACACGAAACAAGAAAACAAATAACAAGAAAAGTTAAACTAATAATAACTAATAAAAGTAAAAACACAAGCTACAACAATCACACACCCCTGTGATGAGTACAATATATTTTGAAAATCATTACACATGTCATTTGCAAAGAAGTTCTTGGATGAAAGCCATTTTTGTAAATATGATACTTATTCTTATCTTCTGTTACAGCCATTAATGTCTATGAAATGGAGTCTGTATAGACATAAACTGATTTCATTTGATCAGATATCCGTCCAAGAAAAGTCAATTAAGTACAAAATAATTTTTAATAATGCTATTAAATTAGAGTGTTATTTTCCAAAATAGGCAGAAAATCATAACCAATTAAAATACAACTTTTTAAAACATTTTGTTTCATATTTTTGACTAGTTTGACAAGGAGTATTTGAGAAATACTTCAGACTTGACCTAAAGTAACCAGAAGGTGGAAACTGCTTCAAGAAAAAACAATTTAATAAAACTGCTTAGGTTAAATATATATTTTCAAGAATACACCTGTTTTGAAAGAAGCCCTGCCCTATTAGATCATGGTGCCTTGTTTGATAAATGTGTGTTCATTGACAGATTATCAGATATGACCTTCTGAAGAATTTATTTTATAAGGGTAAAAAACAGAGCTTTCAGAAATCTTCCTCCTTCAGGGGTCTAGGCAGCCACACCCCCAGTCTTTCTCATTTTACCCTCCAAGGGCACTCTCCATTGGCATTTTCTAAGTAAGGCAGGCAGCATACAGATGGGTAGTGTTGACAGAAGAGTGACCATAATATTATTTTTGCTTATCTGGAAATATAGGATTTTCTACTTCAAAATATAACCAAACTTAGGCCACCTTTGGCCCCATGGCTTTGACCCCATAGCATACTGGATATCATACCTTGTTTCTTCAGGTGTCGGCCAGACTTAAAATTCAAAAATCACAGAATTTTTCAGAACTAAAAAGAAACATTTTAATTGAGCTTCAACTCCCTCCATTCCATCAGAAGACTCTTACTAAGGTCACTACTAAGCTCGATGTTGTCAAACCCAATGGGAAGTTTTGATCTCATTTTACTTTACCTCTCAGAAGCACTCAAGATTAGGAAAATGTGTAATGTTCTCTTCCTTTAGACTCTGTGACTCATCCTGTCCAGTTTTCCTCGCTAACTCTGACCAATCTTCTCTCCCAGCTTTGCTGGCATATTTAACCCTCCTCATCACTGAATTATGGTATTCCTCATGGCTCTGTTCTCAAACTTTCTCATATGCCTTTATATCCTCCATCTCGATTCTGTCACATGCTAAAATTACTTAATCACTGTGTATGTATTGATGACTCCTAAATCTAAGCCTGTGACCCCATCCTAAGCTTCAGTCCCAATTGTCTAAGAGATATTAGGTCCTCCTGAATTAGAGGTCTCCACAGAGACCCATGTCCTTCGTATTTAACATGTTCAAAATGACAGAACCTAGAAGCAGATCACCTGGATTCCAATCTTGGATCCACAATTTGCTAACTGTGGGCCATTGCTCATTCTTTCACATTGTTGTGCCTCAGGTTCTTTAGCTCTGAAAATGAAGAATATTAGCACCGCCCCCCCACACACACACACTGTTGTGAAGATTAAATGAGCTACTGTATGAAAATTCTTTCCAACATAATCTGATCAAATCATTCTCCTGCTAAAAATCCCTTCAATGGCTTCCCTTAACTCTGGATAAAACCATAAAACCTGAGTCAGTCCTCAAGGCTATGTATGAACTGAGTTTATCCTCCATCATTGTTCCCCTGCTGACCACACTATAGTTAGGTAGGTCTACCTTCAGTTCTGACACTACACCCTCCCTTTCCTACCTCAGGATGTTTGCACAGCCTGTTTTTACTTGGG
>NW_006795911.1:86200-134432 GCF_000442215.2 Lipotes vexillifer | reverse complement strand
TTTCCCTACCATGTATCAAAATTACTGCTATTTATCATTTACTCCTTAAAAGTAATATCATTTCCTCTAGAAATCCTGCCTGACTCACCCAGATTGGATAAAATTCCCCTATTATATACGCAGATCATTCTTTATATTTCTTATTGTAAAAAACAGAAATCTTTGAACAGTTTCTTCAATATGTATTTATTTATGCTACTATATGACTACCAATTTGTCCTTTTGATAAACTGTGTGGCAAAAGATTAGAAGGTAGAGAACAGATCACAAGGGTAATTTGGGCCATGAGAAGGGCTTAAGAATTTATTTCAATATAATCAACTTTAAGTGAGAAGTGACATGGTCCCTACTATGTCAAAAATGGAACCAAACTCTTGAATTCCCCATAAAACTGTTCCACCCTCAGTCTTTTCTATTTATATTAGTAACAACTATGCTTCTCTCATTGCTCAGGAGAAAATATTTGGAGTCATAATTCACTGTCTTTTTGTCCCCTAACCCATATTCCAATTGTCAGGAAATCTTGTTGGTTCTACCTTCCAAGTAACATCAGAGTCCAATAATTTCTCTCCATTTCTATTGCTCTCATTTTGATCTTAGCTAACATCATTTTTGGCTTCATTACTCCTCCAATGTTCTCCTAGAAGTTTCCTTCTTATAATCTACCCCCAAAACAGCAGCCAAAGTGAACACTTAAAATCATAAAAGATAAGGACACTCCTCTATTGAAAACCTTTTATCACTCTCCATCTTAATCAGTAGAAAAAACAACGATTATAGTGGCACTTCAGACCTGATATCACTGTTCTTTACCTCCCGCTACCTCTCTCTGTTTTTGCTTTCCACCACATCTCCCTTCAGTCCTTCTGTTCCAGCCTCAGTGGCCTCCTTGCTGTTCTTCACTTCTTTGTCTCCTCAAGTTTTTGGTCAAATTCCACTTTTCCGACCAGGCCTACCCTGACTACCATATTTAAAATTGTAATATCTCCATTTAGAAATCCTGGTTTCTTTGTCATCACTCCTCTCTAGCTTTTTACTTGTGTGTGTGTGTTTGTTTTTAGCCATAGGATTCATGTCCTTCTAGTATGATTCTTTATTATATTTAATTTTTTGTTAAAGTATAGTTGGTGTACAATATTATATGTTATAGGTGTACAATATAGTCATTCACAATTTTTAAAGCTTATACTCCATACATAGTTATAATAAAATATTGGATATATTCCCTGTATTTTAGAATATATCCTTGTAACTTATTTTATACATAATAGTTTGTACCTCTTAATTTCCTACCCTTATATTATCTCTCCCCACTGGTAACAGCTAGTTTGTTCTCTATATCTGTAAGTCTGTTTGCTTTTGGTTATATTTACTAGTTTGTTTTAATTTTTATTTTCTGCATATAAGTGATATCATACAGTATTTACCTTTCTCTGTCTGACTTATTCCACTTAGCATAACACCCTCCATATACTCCCACTAAAATGTAAGTTCCATGAGGATAGGATTTATTTATTTTTTGCCTTTTTTCTTCATTGATTATCCAAAGCCTCTAGAAGTGCTTTACATTGTCAGCCCTAATAATTTCTGTTGAATGCATAAATGGTTGAGGGCAATCAAAAAAGTGGAGAGACCCACTAACAGATTATTTTAGCCACTCATATAAAAGAGTAATTTGAATTATGGTAGTGCTAATAGAGATGGAGAGAAAGAAAAAGGGTAAGAAATACATTTTGGCAGTGAAAACTGAAGATACTTCTTGGATACAAAGACAGGAAGATGTGGGAAAGGGAAGAATTAATAATTATTCCCTGACTTTTGGCTTAAATAAATGCTTGGATGATGGTGCTTATGGAAGATATGGTGAAGCTGAGAGAAGGTGAATAATTGACAGGTGGGATGGATGGGGAAATGTCTGTTTGTATGCATATTAATGAGTACATTTCTGAAATGTTCAAATGGGAATGGCACATATGCACATACACATACAAGTCTGAACCCAAAGGAGAAACAGTAACTGTATATGTGGTCAAGAAAAGCTACTGTCAAGATAGGAACTGCTAAGGCATGTTTGGTTTCGATGGGACATTAAGGAGAGAAGGAGAGATTGACCAACCGTCAAAAAGTGAGAGGGGAGGGCTTCCCTGGTGGCGCAGTGGTTGAGAGTCCGCCTGCCAATGCAGGGTACTTGGGTTCATGCCCTGGTCCGGGAAGATCCCACATGCTACACAGTGGCTGGGCCCATGAGCCATGGCCGCTGAGCCTGCGCGTCTGGACCCTGTGTGTCCGGAGCCTGTGCTCCGCAAGGGGAGAGGCCACAACAGTGAGAGGCCTGCATACCGCCAAAAAAAAAAAAAAAAAAAGTGAGAGGGGAAAGGCAGAGCTCCTCAGCATTTGAGAAGATCATGGAAATAAGTGAGGAGAACAGAGTGGAGCACATCATGTACTATTGCAGGAAAGAAGATGGAAATATATTCATGTAGTATTGATTATAGGACTGAGTGATGGTGTCTTTTGACTTTGTATATGGTGCAATGTGAGGAGGGCTATGGAGACTTAAGAAGACAGAATAAGTTATGAAATAATCGTATCAAAGTGGAAAAATGAGCTTACTAGGAGATCATAGTAGACATTCCATGCAGTATTGAGAGACTTTTCAACATAAATTTGAAGTGAAGCCAATCTGATCAGAGATGGCATAGAAATAGTGAACAGGTGGGCTTACCTGAGCGAGAGAGATTTTAATGGATGTGACCATGATCATATAGAAAGGTTGAGCTGGAATCTGATCTTCTGAATTTTTTTCTATCATCCTTTGTACCCCTCCACGTCTTTCAGGACATGTGCGCCCCAGCTCATCAAATACAGCTTCTCTGTCAAGGTACTTTTTTTTTTTTTTGCGGTACATCGGCCTCCCACTGTTGTGGCCTCTCCCGTTGCAGAGCACAGGCTCCGGACGCACAGGCTCAGCAGCCATGGCTCACGGGCCCAGCCGCTCCGCGGCATGTGGGATCCTCCCGGACCGGGGCACGAACCTGCGTCCCCTGCATTGGCAGGCAGACTCTCAACCATTGTACCACCAGGGAAGCCCTGTCAAGGTACTTTTAATTGATTTCTTCAACAGA
This sequence comes from Lipotes vexillifer, assembly GCF_000442215.2. Lineage (NCBI taxonomy): Eukaryota > Metazoa > Chordata > Mammalia > Artiodactyla > Lipotidae > Lipotes > Lipotes vexillifer. Next base: position 131,307 of record NW_006795911.1, on the reverse strand, counting down.
TTGATTTATTGAGCTCTTATAATGCATTTGTGTTAGGAATACAAAAACATAAGATTCTTTGTTAATGTACGTTGATATGTTGCATGCAAAACTATTTTTAAATTTGTTAATTTTGGTCCATAGGGAAATAGGGAGATAATATCCTTTGGAACCTTGAGATCAGATTTCACCTTTTTAAAGTCATAATAATTAATAAAGATTCTACTCATAGACAGAAAAATCCTTGTTACATCAACTCTGTTTAAACTTTAACATTCTTTTACTTGGTTGATACCTTATTTTATATACCATATGGGTTATGTTGGCAATCCGAATTCTATAGTATATTAATGTTCCTACAAGTTTTTAACAACTATTTGAGACCTGTACTGATCCCCCTTTTCCTTTAAGAAACAACTAAAAACTGTTCACCTTTCTAAAACAGACACGGATGATCTCCTCCCATCATGAGTATTACCTGGAAAAGCTTTGAATCAATAGTAAGAATTCTTTGTTATTGAACTTCCAAAACTGTAAATTAAATAAACAAAGGTATGACCTGAAGTCCTTTTTACCAGAGTTAAATGTAGAAATATCACCCTGAAGTAACTTTGCTCTTGAGAAAAGTAAGTCTCTTACATTCTGGTGTTAGTTGAGGATTAAGAAAATCAAAAATGATTTCTGCAAATCAGAGCCAGAAATCTATTATGAGGTTGAGGAAAAGGGCTGTTTCTGGAATAATGTAGGATTTTCAGAAAATTCAAGCCAACTAAAGCTTGCAGGGATGGAGTCTTGGGACACAGAACTCCCTCACACTGTCTGGAGAGTGTCTTTGATCTACTAGGTGACATATGATGATAGTTATTCACCTCCTTTTTCCCCTTGCCAAAGTTAACTTCCCAGAAGTGAAAATGCCTTTTCTCTTCCTTGGAGCAATTTTTTACAGCAACACATAGGGAGTCATCTTCTTTCTCTGGGTTGCCTTCTCCTGTCTCCCCTGCGAGGATCTCCTTCCATACTTAATGCTCAGTGGAAGTTCCAGGTACCCGAGGGAGATAGTAGCTAGAATAAGACCATGCACTGTCAAAAGAGCAAACAAGTTGCTTTGCTTTTCAGATAGATGTAAAGAAAAATACGGATTTCACTAACTATTTTGGACGACTTGCAGAAATTGGAAGTGAAAATATGCTCAATATTGAAGAAGTTTTGCATTGCAAAGGTTGTGAAGGTTGGCACGTGCCACAGGTCCTAGTGGCTTTGAACAAAGTAGATACAAAATAATCAAACATTTCAAAAATAATACAACAGGAAGACTTTCAAGATGGCAGAGGAGTAAGACATGGAGCCCACAAATACATCAGAAATACATCTACATGTGGAAAAACTCCTACAGAACACCTACTGAACACTGGCAGAAGAGCTCAGACTTCCCAAAAGGCAAGAAACTCCTCATGTACCTGGGTAGGGCAAAAGAATATGGATGGGATCTGCGGCTCTGGGAGACAGCTGTGAAGGAGGAAAAGTTTCCATACACTAGGAAGCCCCTTCAATGGCAAAGACAGAGGGTGGGCACCATGGGGCGGGGGGAGCTTAGAAGCCATGGAGGAGAGCACAGCAACAGGGGTGCACAGAGAGATTCCCACAGAGATGATTGGTGCCAACCGGCACTCACCAGCCTGAGAGTCTTGTCTGCTCACCCACCAAGGCGGATGGGGGCTGGGAGCTGAGGCTCAGGCTTCAGAGGTCAGATCCCAGGGAGAGGACTGGGGTTGGCTGTGTGAACACAGCCTGAAGAGGGCTAGTCTGCCATGGGTAGCTGGTAGGGAGTTGGGGAAAAGTCTGAAACTGCTTAAGAGGCAAGAGACATTTCTTTCAGGATACGTGAGGAGAGGGGATTCAGAGCACGGCCTAAACGAGCTCCAGAAATGGGTGTGATCTGCGGCTATCAGCGTGGACACCAGAGACAGGCATGAAAAGCTAAGGCTGCTGCTGCAGCCACCAAGAAGACTGTGTGCAAGCACAGGTCACTATCCACACCTCCCCTACCTGGAGCCTGTGCAGCCTGCCACTGCCGGGGTGCCGTGATCCAGGGACAACTTCCCCGGGAGAACACATGGCGTGTCTCAGGCTGGTGCAACATCACGCCGGCCTCTGCCTCCACAGGCTTGCCCCATACTCCATACCCCTTCCTTCCCTCCAAGGCCTGAGTGAGCCAGAGCTCCCTAATCAGCTGCTCCTTTAACCCTGTCCTGTCTGAGGGAAGAACAGATGCCCTCAGGCGACCTACATGCAGAGGCGGGTCCAAGTCCAAAGCTGAACCCTGGGAGCTGTGCGAACAAATAGGAGAAAGGGAAGTCTCTCCCAGCAGCCTCAAGAGCAGTGGATTAAATCTCCACAGTCAACCTGATGTACCCTGCATCTGTGGAATACCTGAATAGACAACAAATGATTCCATATTGAGGAGCTGGACATTGGAAGCAATGATATATATATATATTTTTTCCCCTTTTACTCTTTTTGTGAGTATGTATGTGCATGCTTCTGTGTATGATTTTGTCTGTATAGCTTTGCTTTTACCATTTGCCATAGGGTTCTGTCTGTCCGTTTTTGGTGGGGTTTTTTTGCATTTTTTTTTTTCACTATAGTTTTTAGTGTTTGTTATCATTGGTGAATTTCTGTTTTGGTTTGGTTGCTCTCTTCTTTCATTCTTTCTTTTTTTCTGAACTACTTAAATTTTTTTAAATTATTTTTTTATTTTAATAACTTTTATTTTATTTTATTTTATTTTATCTTCTTCTTAATTTCTTTCTTTTTTTTTTTCTCCCTTTTATTCTGAGCTGTGTGGATGACAGCCCCTTGGTGCTCCAGCCCAGTGTCAAGGCTGTGCCTCTGAGGTGGGAGAGCAAAGTTCAGGACATTGGTCTACAACAGACCTCCCAGCTCCATGTAATATTAAATGGTGAAAATCTCCCAGAGATCTCCATCTCAACACCAAGACCCAGCTCCACTCAACGACCAGCAAGTTACAGTGCTGGACACCCTATGCCAAACAACTAGTGAGACAGGTGCCAAACAACTAGTGAGACAGGAACACAACACCACCCATTAGCAGAGATGCTGCCTAAAATCATAATAAGGCCACAGACACTCCAAAACACACCACCAGACATGGACCTTCCCAACAGAAAGACAAAATCCAGCCTCATCCACCAGAACACAGGCACTAGTCCCCTCCACCAGGAAGGCTACACAACCTACTGAACCAACTTTAGCCACTGTAGGCAGACACTGAAAACAATGGGAACTACAAACCTGCAGCCTGCAAAAAGGAGACCCCAAACACAGTAAGCTAAGCAAAATGAGAAGACAGAGAAACACACAGCAGATGAAGGAGCAAGATAAAAACCCACCAGACCAAACAGCTGAAGAGGAAATAGGCAGTCTACCTGAAAAAAAATTCAGAAAAATGATAGTAAAGATGATCCAAAATCTTGGAAATAGAATGGAGAAAATACAAGAAATGTTTAACAAGGACCTAGAAGAACTAAAGATCAAATAAACAATGAAGAACAACACAATAAATGAAACTAAAAATTCTCTAGAAGGGATCAATAGAAGAATAACTGAGGCAGAAGAACGGATAAGTGACCTGGAAGATAAAATAGTGGAAATTACTACTGCAGAGCAGAATAAAGAAAAAAAGAATGAAAAGAATTGAGGACAGTCTCAGAGACCTCTGGGACATTAAATGCACCAACACTTGAATTTTAGGGGTCCCAGAAAAAGAAGAGAAAAAGAAAGGGATTGAGAAAATATTTGAAGAGATTATAGTTGAGAACATCCCTAATATGGGAAAGGAAATAGTTAATCAAGTCCAGGAAGCACAGAGAGTCTGATACACGATAAATCCAAGGAGAAACATGCCAAGACACATATTAATCAAACTATCAAAAATTAAACACAAAGAAAAAATAGTAACAGCATCAAGGGAAAAACAACAAATAACACACAAGGGAATCTCCATAAGGTTAACAGCTGATCTTTCAGCAGAAACTCATCAAGCCAGAAGGGAGTGGCAGGACATATTGAAAGTGATGAAGGAAAAAAAACTTTAACCAAGATTACTCTACCCAGCAAGGATCTCATGCAAATTTGAAGGAAATTTGCAAATTTTCTTCTTGGAAAGAAAGGATTTCCTTGCAAATTTCTTGCAAGGAAATCCTTGCAAATTTGAATTAAAACATTTACAGACAAGCAAAAGCTAAGAGAATTCAGCACCACCAAACCAGCTTTACAACAATTGCTAAAGGAAATTCTCTAGGCAGAAAACATAAAAGAAGGAAAAGACCTACAATAACAAACCCAAAACAATTAAGAAAATGGTAATAGGAACATGCATATCGATAATTACCTTAAATGTAAATGGATTAAATGCTCCAATCAGAAGACATAGACTGGCTGAATGGATATAAAAACAGGACCCATATACATGCTGTCTACAAGAGACTCACTTGAGACCTAGGGACACATACAGACTAAAAGGGAGGGGATGGAAAAAGATATTCTATGCAAATGAAAATCAAAAGAGAACTGGAGTAGCAGTTCTCATATAAGACAAAATAGACTTTAAAACAAAGACTATTACAAGAGACAAAGAAGGACACTACATAATGATCAATGGATCAATCCAAGAAGAAGATATAACAATTGTAAATACTTATGCACCCAACATAGGAGCACCTCAATACATAAGGCAAATACTAACAGCCATAAAAGGGGAAATCAACAGTAAAACAATCATGGCAGGGGACTTTAACACCCCACTTTCACCAATGGACAGATCATCCAAAGTGAAAATAAATAAGGAAACACAAGCTTTAAATGATACATTAAACAAGATGGACTTAATTGATATTTATAGGGCATTCCATCCACAAACAACAGAATACACCTTCTTCTCAAGTGCCCATGGAATATTCTCCTGGATAGATCATATCTTGGGCCACAAATCAAGCCTTGGTAAATGTAAGAACATTGAAATCATATCAAGTATCTTTTCTGACCACAATGCTATGAGACTAGATATCAATTACAGGAAAAAATCTGTAAAAAATACAAACACGTGGAGGCTAAGCAATAGAGTACTTAATAACCAAGAGATCACTGAATAAATCAATGAGAAAATTAAAGAAATACCTAGAAACAAAAGACAATGAAAACATGATGACCCAAAACGTATGGGATGCAGCAAAAGCAGTTCTAAGAGGGAAGTTTATAGCTACACAAGCCTACCTTAAGAAGAAAGAAACATCTCAAATAAACAACCTAACCTTATACCTAAAGCAATTAGAGAAGGAAGAACAAAAAACCTCAAAGTTAGCAGAAGGAAAGAAATCATAAAGATCAGATAAGAAATAAATGAAAAAGAAATGAAGGAAATGATAGCAAAGATCAATAAAACTAAAAGATGGTTCTTTGAGAAGAAAAACAAAATTGATAAACCATTAGCCAGACTCATCAAGAAAAAAAGGGAGAAGACAGAAATCAATAGAATTAGAGGGCTTCCCTGGTGGCGCAGTGCTTGAGAGTCCGCCTGCCGATGCAGGAGACGTGGGTTCGTGCCCCGTTTCGGGAAGATCCCACATGCCGCGGAGCGGCTGGGCCCGTGAGCCATGGCCACTGAGCCTGCGCGTCCGGAGCCTGTGCTCCGCAAATGGGAGAGGCCACAACAGTGAGAGGCCCGCATAACGCAAGGAAAAAAAAAAAAATAGAATTAGAAATAAAAAGGAGAAGTAACAACTGACACAGCAGAAATACAAAGGATCATTAGAGATTACTACAAGCACCTCTATGCCAATAACATGGACAACCTGGAAGAAACAGACAAATTCTTAGAAGTACACAACCTTCCGAGACTGAACCAGGAAGAAATAGAAAATATGAACAGACCAATCACAAGCACTGAAATTGAAACTGTGATTAAAAATTTAGAGAAAAGCTAACACCTATCCTTCTCAAACTTTTCCAAAATATAGCAGAGGGAGGAACACTCCCAAACTTATTCTATGAGGCCACCATCACCCTGATATCAAAACCACACAGAGATGTCACAAAGAAAGAAAACTACAGGCCAATATCACTGATGAATATAGATGCAAAAATCCTCAACAAAGTACTCGTAAACAGAATCTAACAGCACATTAAAAGGATCATGAACCATGATCAAGTGAGGTTTATCCCAGGAATGCAAGGATTCTTCAATATACGCAAATCAAATCAATGTGATACACCATATTAACAAATTGAAAGATAAAAACCATATGATCACTTCAATAGATGCAGAGAAAGCTTTTGACAAAATTCAACAACCATTAATGATAAAGACCCTCTAGAAAGTAGGCATAGAGGGAAGTTTCCTCAACATAATAAAGGTCATACATGAAAAACCCACAGCCAACATCATCCTCAAGGTGAAAACTGAAACCATCTCCACTAAGGTCAGGAACAAGACAAGGTTACCCACTCTCACCACTATTATTCAACATAGTTTTGGAAGTTTTAGCCACAGCATTCAGAGAAGAAACAGAAATAAAAGGAACCCAAATTGGAAAAGAAGAGTTAAAGCTGTCACTGTTTGCAGATGATATGATACGATACATAGAGAATCCTAAAGATGCTACCAGAAAACTACTAGAGCTAATCACTGAATATGGCAAAATAGCAAGATACAAAATTAATGCACAGAAATCTCTTGCATTCCTATACACTAATGACGGAAAATCTGAAAGTGAAATCAAGAAAACACTCCCATTTACCATTGCAACAAAAGAATAGAATATCTAGGAATAAACCTACCTAAGGAGACAAAAGACCTGTATGCAGAAAATTATAAGACACTGATGAAAGAAATTAAAAATGATACAAATAGATGAAGAGATATAACATATTCTTGGATTGGAAGAATCAACATTGTGAAAATGACTCTACTACCCAAAGCAATGTACAGATTCAATGCAATCCCTATCAAACTACCACTGGCATTTTTCACCAAACTAAAACAAAATATTTCACAATATGTATGGAAACACAAAAGACCCTGAATAGCCAAAGCAATTTGAGAAAGAAAACGGAGCTGGGGGCTTCCCTAGTGGTGCAGTGGTTGAGAGTCCGCCTGCCAATGCAGGGGATGCGGGTTCGTGTCCCAGTCCAGGAAGATCCCACATGCTGCAGAGCAGCTAGGCCCATGAGCCATGCCACTGAGCCTGCACGTCTGGAGCCTGTGCTGCACAACGGGAGAGGCCACAACAGTGAGAGGCCCGCGTATTGCAAAAAATAAAAAAATTTAAAAAACGGAGCTGGAGGAATCAGACTCCCTGACTTAAGACTATACTACAAAGCTACAGTAATCAAGACAGTATGGCAGTATGGTCCTGGCACAAAAACAGAAATATAGATCAATGGAACAAGATAGATAGAAGACCCAGAGGTAAACCCACACACATATGGTCAACTTATCTTTGATAAAGGAGGCAAGAAAATAGAGTGGAGAAAAGACAGCTTCTTCAACAAATGATGCTGGGAAAACTGGACAGCTACATGTAAAAGAATGAAATTCGAACATTCCCTCACACCAAACACAAAAATAAATGCAAAATGGATTAAAGACCTAAATATAAGGCCGGACACTATCAAACTCTTAGAGGACAAAATAGGCAGAACACTCCATTACATAAATCACAGCAAGGTCCTTTTTGACCCACCTCGTAGAGAAATGGAAATAAAAACAAAAATAATCAAATGGGACCTAATGAAACTTAAAAGCTTTTGCACAGTAGAGGAAATCATAAACAAGAGGAAAAGACAACTATCAAAATGGGAGAAAATATTTGCAATCGAAGCAACTGACAAAAGGTTAATCTCCAAAATTTACAAGCAGCTCATGCAGCTCAATATCAAAAAACAAACAACCCAATCCAAAAATGGGTAGAAGACCTAAATAGACATTTCTCCAAAGAAGATATACGGATTGCCAACAAACCCATGGAAGGATGCTCAACATCATTAATCATTAGAGAAGTGCAAATCAAAACTACAATGAGATATCATCTCACACCGGTCAGAATGTCCATCATCAAAATATCTACAAACAATAAATACTGGAGAGGGTGTGGAGAAAAGGGAACCCTCTTGGTCTGAATGTAAATTGATACAGCCTCTATGGAGAATATTATGGACGTTCCTTGAAAAACTAAACATATAACTACCATATTACCCAGCAATCCCACTACTGGGCATATACCCTGAGAAAACCATAATTCAAAAAGAGTCATGCACCAAAATGTTCATTGCATCTCTATTAACAATAGCCAGGACATGGAAGTAACCTAAGTGTCCACCAACAGATGAATGGATAAAGAAGATGTGGCACATATATACAATGTAACATTACTCAGCCATAAAAAGGAAATGAAAATGAGTTATTTGTAGTGAGGTGGATGGACCTGGAATCTGTCATACAGAGTGAAGTAAGTCAGAAAAAGAAAAACAAATACTGTATGCTAACACTTATATAGGGAATCTTAAAAAAGAAAAAAAAAAAAAATGGTTCTGAGGAACCTAAGCTTAAGATGGGAAAAAAGACACAGACCTACTAGAGAATGGACTTGAGGATACACAGAGAGGGAAGGTAAGCTCAGACGAAGTGAGAGCGTGGCATGGACACATATACACTACCAAACGTAAAATAGATAGCTGATGGGAAGCAGCCGCATAGGGAGGGAGATCAGCTCAGTGCTGTGTGACCACCTAGAGGGGTGGGATAGGGAGGGTGGGAGGGAGATGCAAGAGGGTTGAGATATGGGGATATATGTATATGTTTAGCAGAATCACTTTGTTATAAAGCAGAATCTACCACACAATTGTAAAGCAATTATACTCCAATAAAGATGTTAAAAAAAATAATACAACAAAATATAACAAACTTGAAAGAAGTGAAAAATATTTGGCCTCACAGAAGAAAGTTTGAGAAACATTGCAGTGAGAGTGTAATTTCTCATCTTCTATCTAATCCTGTAGGCAGTTTTACCAGTTAAAAATTTAGTGCCCATAAGTGCACAAAGCAACCTGTCCTTTGTATTTCTTTGACATGGTAGATTATTTTGATTTAGCAGATTATTTTTGTTTAGTGTTAGTACTCAGGTTAGTTCCCAAATCCTTTGACAAAAATTAAATAATATTATCAATAATATATTCTAAATGGAGTACCTATACCAGGTACACTGCAAAGTGTTTTACAGTTTCATGGTCATTGCCATTAATCCTTAAAATTAATCTGAACTAGGATTTATGTCAGACAGAAAATAAGGGAGTGAAAAGCTACCTTTGTCTCCAGTCAATAACCGGTAAAACATCCACAACACACTAGGATGCCAGATAATTCCATGCATCTGTACACCTAAAGGTGGGTGGATTGGAACACACATAAGAGTTAGAACTGAGGAAAAAGCAGAGTCAGTGTCTGCAATTGTGGACCTCTGGAAGTGGCAGCTGAACCCACAGTTTCAGAACCCATTAGCAGCCAGGGAAGCAGCCCACATATCTCTGGCTTCCCAACCTGACTGGCACCCATGGCCACAGGTAATTAGGCAGCAACATCAGTGGGCCCCAGGACCCTGTCCCTCCGACCATCAAGGCAACAAAACGCCAGCCCCACTCTGGAGCCTTCGAACTTTACAACACTGGGCAGAGTAGAGGTGCTGTGGGACCTTGGATCCAGCCCCTGCCCCCACTGCCTCCCTCCACCCATAGAGGACCGTGTGTCTTAGGGGATCCCAGATGCAAGGGAAGAATCTACCATCCCAGTGATGACAGCAGCTCTGGCAAAAGCAAGGCAGAAAAGACCACAGAGGCACAAGAAACAACAATGAAGGCACTGAGATACATCTCTTAGAGAGACAGTGGAGGCTGGAAGTGCCAATTCTCAAATATAGGCAGAGGTTGCTCAGATAAGAGAAACCAAAATCTTGTGTGATCTATCACACCCACTGGAAAATGAAAGAAAGGACTCTAACTTCTAACCTATCATTTAACTTCAAATGCACGAGCAGAGGAACAAGTCATCAAGTAACATGAAGAACCACAGTAACACTATGCCACAAAAAGAAAATGACGATTGACCAGAAACCAAACTTAAAGTCACAGATTATTGTGACATACTGATAAAGAATTGAAAACAGCTGTCATGAAGAAGGTCAACATGATACAAAAAAACTCAGAAAGACAGTTTAATGAGCTCAGGAATAAAATTAATGAACAAAAGGAATACTTTACCAAAGAGAATGAAACTCTAGAAAAGAACCAAACAGAAATTCTGGAGATGAAGAACTCAATAAATGAGTTGAAGAAAGCAGTAGAAAACACTGGAAATAGAGAAGACCATATAGAAGAGAGAATTAGTGCGCTTGTAGAAATCTAGAAATAATACAAGTAGAAGAGGAAAGATAGTAAAGAAAGAAGAAGAAAGAAGATATTTAAAAACATAGACATTTTATGAGAGCTTTGACTTTTTTAGGAAGAGTAGCATTAGTATAATGGGTATTCCAGAAGGAGAAAAGAGGGAGAAAGGAGCAGAGAGATTATTTAAAGAAATCATAGCTGAGGACTTCCCAAACCTGCAGAAGGAACTGAACATACAAGTCCATGAAGCTATGAGAACACCTAATTACCTCAATGCAAAATGATCTTATCCAAGACATATTAAAATTGTCAAAAGTCAATGACAAAGAATTTTAAAGGCAGGCAGGAAAAAATAAAAAAAAAAGGATGATAACCTACAAAGGAATCCCCATAGACTAGCAACAGAAACCCTACAGGCCAGGAGGGAGTGGAATGACATTCTCACAATACTGAAAGATAAAAACTGTCACCCAAGAACACTGTATCCTGCAAATTTATCATTAAGATGTGAAAGATAAATAAATACTTTCTCAGACAAACATAAGCTGAGGGAGTTAATCAGCACTAGACTTGCTTTACAAAAGACTCTGAAAAAACCTCTTCTACCTGAAACAAAATGACAAAAATACACAAAACTTTGAGTAAGGTGATAAGTAGAACCAGAAAATTGCAACTCTTTATCAGAATATGTTTTTAAACACTTTACTATAGTATAAAGATTAAAGAGAAAGGATAAGAGATCAGAAAAATAACTATAGCTATCTCAGTTTGGTAACAAACTGACAACATTAAAGGGGATAATTTGAGACAACAAAAACATAAAAGGGGAAGAGGAAAATAATGCAACTCATATAGGTAAATGTAAATAAGATGCTATTAGCAGAAAAAGGGCTGTTTTATCTAAAAGACATTATATACAAACCTCAGGGTTACCACATAACATAAATATAGAGCAGAGACATGAAACATAAAAAACAGGAAACAGAAAAATATCAAAGAAAACCACCAAACAAAAAGAACAGACAGAAACACAGGAATAAGAAGAAATGAAGATACAGAGCAACCAGAAAGCAAAGGATAAAATGGGAGTACTAAGTCCTCATGTATCATTAACCACCCTAAATGTAAATGGATTGAATTCACCAATGAAGACACAGAGTGGCTGGAGGTGTTTTTTAAAAAGACCCAACTATATGCTGCCTCCAGGGCATACACAACAGCTTTAAAGACAAACATAGGCTAAAAGTGAAGAATGGAAGATGATACTCCAAGAAAATAGCAGCCAAAAGAAAGCAAGTGTAATCATACTCATATCAGACAAAATAGACTCCAAGACACAAAAGGCAGCAAGAGACAAAAATGGACAGTATATAACAATGAAGTGGATAATTTATCAAGACATAAGGGTGATTAATATATATGCTCTAACAAAGGAGCACCAAAATACATAAAACAATTATTAACAGACTTAAAGGGAGAAATTGACAGCAACACAATAATAGTAGAGCACTTTAAATCCCACTTATATCAATGAATAGATCATCCAGATAGGTCAATGAGGAAACAGCAGCCTTCAATGAAACACTGGGCCAGATGGATTTGATAGATTTCTACAGAATATTCCATCTAAATGAAGCAGAATACACATTCTTCTCAAGTACACATGAGACTTTCTCAAGAATATTCCAAATATTGGTATACAAAGCAAGTTTTAGTAAATTTAGGGAGATCAAAATCATATCAAGAATCTTTTCCAACCACACGGAATGAAACTAGAAGTCCATTACAAGAAGAAAACTAGAAAAATCACAAATATGTATACACTGAACAACATGCTACTGAACAACTATTGGGTAGATGAAGAAATCAAAGGAGAAATGAAAAATTACCAGAAGACAAATGAAAATGAAAACATGACATAGCAAAATCTATGGAATACAGCAAAAGCAGGGCTAAGAGGGAAATATGTAGCAATACAAGCCTACCTCAAGAGACAAGAAAAATATCAAATAATCTAACCCTACACCTAAAGGAACTAGAAAAAGAAGAACAAAACCCAAAGTTAGTGAAAGAAAGGAAATAAAGATCAGACCAGAAATAAATGAAATAGAGACTAAAAAGACAATAGAAAGATCAATGAAATTAAGAGCTGATTCTTTTCAAAGATTAATAAAATTAATAAACTGTTAACTAGATTCACTAAGAAAAAAAGAGAGAAAGCCCTGATAAATAAAATCAGAAATGAAACAGGAGAACAGATACCACAAAAAAATAAAGGATTATAAGAAAATATTGTGAAAAACTATACACCAAAAGGTTGGACAACCTAGAAGAATAGAAAAATCCTTAGAATTATGCAATCTTCCAAGACTGAGTCATGAGGAAATAGAAACTCTGAATAGACCTGTTGCTAGTACAGAGATTGAAAGGGTAATTAAAAAGTTACCAAAAGACAAAAATCCAGGACTAGATAGCATCACAGGTGAATTATATAAAACATTCAAAAACGAATTAATACCTATCCTTTTCAAACTATTCCCAAAAATTGAAGAGAAAGGAACGCTTCCTAGCTCATTTTACAAGGCCAATATCACCCTGATACAAACAAAGGAACAAGGAACATACAACAGACAAAGGAGAGTCTCTTCAAAAAATGGTGTTGAAAAAAAAATGCAAAAGGAAAGAGAAGGGAAGGAAAGAAGAGGAAAGGAGAGGAGAGGAAAGGAAAGGAAAGGAAAGGGAGAAGAAGAGAAAAGAGAAAAGAAATGAAACTATATGACTATCTCACTCCATACACAAAAATTAACTCAAAATATACTAAAGACTTGAATGTAAGACCTGAAGCAATAAGACTCCTAGAAGAAAACAAACAGTACTCTCTTGTTCTTTGACATCAGTCTTAGCATTATCTTTCTAGATATGTCTCTTCAGGCAAAGGAAACAAAAGCAAAACTAAACAAATTGGATTACATCAAACTCAAAACTTTCTGCACAGCAAAGGAAACTACCGATCAAATGAAAAGATAACCTACTAAATGAGAAAAGACATTTGCAAATGATATATCCAATGAGGCGTTAAGATACAAAATATATAAAGAACTCATACAACTCAACAATGAAAAAACAAGCAACCTGATTTAAAAATGGGCAGAGGTGCTGAATAAACATTTTCCAAAGAAGACATACAGATGGTCAACAGGCATATAGAAAGATGTGCAACATCACTAATTATTAGGGAAATGCATATCAAAACCACAATGAGATATCACCACACATCTGTCAGAAGAGCTATTATCAAAAAGATAAGATATAAAGAGCATTGGCAAGGACGTAGAGAAAAGGGAATGCTCATTCACTATTAATGGGAATGAAAATTAGTGCAGCCACTATGAAAGATGGTATGGACACTCCTCAAAAAGTTAAAATAGAACTACCATATAATCCAGCTACCCCACTTCTGGGTATCCAAAGAATATGAAAACAGTAACCCCAAAAGATATCTCCACCCCCATGCTCATCATGGCATTAATTTACAGTAGCAAAGACATGGAAACAACCTAAGTCCCCATCAATGGATAAATGGACAAAGAGGAGTGGTATGTATATACAACGGAATACTGCTCAACCATAAAAAGATGAAATCTTGCCAATTGCAGCAACATGGATGGACCTTGAGGGTATTATGTTAAGTGAAATAAATTAGATGGAGAAAGACAAATATCATATGATTTCACTAATGTTTAATATAAACAAACAAACAAAAACAAAATAAATGAATAAACCAAACTGAACAAAAAAAACATGTAGATACAGAGAACTGAGTAGTGGTTACTGGAAGGAAAGGGATGGGGGGAAGTAAAATGAGTAAAGGGGATCAACTGCTAATGGATAGAAAATAAATTTTTGGTGGTGAGCATGTTGTTAGTTATACAGAGGTAGAAATATAATGTTTGTACACATGAAACTTATATTATAAATCAATGTTACCTCAATAACAACAACAAAATAAAAGAAAAAGAAATTAATCTGAAATAAAGTTATCACCTTGCTTTTAGAGGTGAAAAAAATAATTTTCAAGGAGAATGAGTAACTAGGCTAGAATTATTTATTTAGTGAGCTGTGCTTTAAATATAGGACTAAGGCATCTCATGATCACTATTCCTATATTCCACATCCCCTTCTTGGTATGGAGATGATGATGACACAAACTAGCTTCTCTGAATAGATGTTGCTAGGAAAAAACTAAAAGCATGTATTTTGAGCTTTCTTTTCTTGCAGACTAACCTGTTCTCAGGGCTGTTTAGAAGGCTAATTGTTATTCCTCAGAAAATCTAGAATATAGTTGTAGCAGACACTTTGGTTGCTATCCAAAAGCTATTTCTTATATTTCTGTCAAACTCTAAAATTATATTGGTCTACGCATGGTAATCCCATTTCTCTTTACCTGTGATTGGATTAGGGATGGACATGTGACACAGTACTGGCCAATAGGATTTCAAAAGCTGGGAAGAAGGTGCTTTGGGGAATGATTTTGCTTCCTCATAGAAGCAGGTGCTAGTGAAGCATTTCATTTTAGCTCCCTTGAATGTGTGGGAATGTGATGCTTGGAGCTGCAACAGTCATCCTGCAGGCGTAAGGAGAAAAGCCTGAGGGTGAAAACACAAAGGATGGCAGAGTAGAAAGCCAGGAGGAGCCTAGGTCCTAACAATGACTAAGCCAGATTTCTTGCTATGTGTAGGGATCTATTGATTTATCACCCAAACCAGGGTCCTTTTGAGAGTGGGAAGGGGCACTAGGAGGAAAAATATAGGAAAAATGTTGACAAAGTAGGACATGTGATTATCCTAATTATGTTAAATAATTAATTGTCTTTATTGCTTACATGAGTATTCTACTGCTTGCAATGCAATTCAGTCTTAGCTTATGTCATATATATATATATATATAACATATTATATATATATAACATATATAACATATTATATGTATAATACCCATCTATTAAACATATATGTGTGTATATATATATATATATATATATATACACACACATAGAGAGAGAGAGAGAGAGAGAGAGAGAGAGAGAGAATATTCCCTGCTTACTTTACTTTCCTAACTCATTTTTTCCCTTCTCTCATTGTCCCATAAAAATAAACTATGCTCTCTCTGTTTTTGCACATATTGGTCCTTCTCTCTATTACATCTTTCTCATTGTCTTTACTCTTAATGCTTAAGTTATTTCTTATCCCACAAGACATACCTGACTCATCCTCTCCTAAGAATTCTCTCAAATCTTGGTACAGTCCTTCTCTTCTTGCTCTGTTCATTCTCTCTGTTCTTGCATCAATATTTTATACTTGTCTGGTTTTACTGTCTCTCCTCACTGCCAGTCTATAAACTCTTAAGAACAAAGATCTGTATTCCCTTAGTATTAACACAATATTTGCTTTATAATAGGTACTTACCAATCATCTGCTGAATAAATTAATGCATGACTAAATTACCAGAATATAATTATGAAGGACCACAATACCTAAAGGACAAATTGTCCTTTACTTTGCTCAAGAACAAAACATAAATATTGGTACATCTCAGAGGAGGGAGAATGCCTTCATACTTTCAGATGGTGGTGGATTATGAAGTTTTAAAACAGTTCAATAAAGGAGGGTAGAAGGACCTCCCAAGCAAGAGGAACTGTATGAGTGGTAGAATGGAAACAGAACACTCAGGATATAAAAGATGTAAAAGAGCAGGGGAGAATGAATTTGGTTTGAAAGGTAAGTGGGGTAAAGATATAAACTTTAAAAATTAGATTGAGGATATTGGCATTTCTTTCATTCATTCAATAGAAATTTATTGGGTGCCCCCAATGTGCCAGGCACTTTTGTAAGAATGGGGCTTCAGTTATTGAAAAAACAAAAATGACAGAGAGAACAGAACCCCTACTGCTACATGTTAGTGGGGTAGTGAATACCATATATAAACTAAATTGCATGATCTGATAAAAGTGACAAGTGCTATGGGGAAAAACAGCAGGATAAGTGGGATTAGGTGAGCTGGTAGGGAGGGAGGCAATATGCTATGTTAAGTAGGGTGGAAAGTGATACTGGAGCACACAATTTGAAAAGGGGAAGGACAGAGGCATCTAGAGAGCACATCAGGCTGAGGAAATAGCATGTGCAAAAGTCCCAAGGCAGGAGCAAATGTGGCATGTTCCCACTGCAGCAAGGAGGCCAGGGAAGCTCAGTGGGCTGAATACAGAGAGAATAGTTGGTAGGAGATGAGAGCAGAAAGGTAACGGGAGGGGAAGATTAAGAACTGTGGCTCTTATGAGGACTTTGACTTATTCTGAAATTATATTAATAATGGATAATTTTTTAGCAAGCAGATAAGTACCCGCTTGCTACATGTCTAATGGTATGCTAGAGGCTTCAGCTCATAAAGACCTGAGAATACAGAATCACACAATTAGTGCTAAGGATTTCCTACTTTTCCTTTACTTGTAGAACCTCTAAACTTTTTATTTAAGTGGCATTTATGTACGTCCTTCATGTGTAAAATTGATGTAAGCAGAGCCATCTTGGTGAATGTGGGGTGCCACAACCCAGGTATAACAAAAGCCTCTTCAATGGAAGATTATCAATGAAATCATCATCATCATCATCATCTTCATCACTGACTAAGAGAATGACAGTAGATAATTAGGTGCTAATAATGTGATATGTTCAGTGTGAAATGCTTAGAGAAGTGAAGGAATAAATTTTGATTAGAGTCACAGAGAAGATGCTCAAAAGGAGGTGGGATTTTCCATGGATCCCCTGAATGATGAATCTGTGATGGGGGGATTATCAGCCAGGGAAATACCCATGAGCAAGTCAAATGAGCTGTGTAATCTGCAAGAGCCCTTGTTAAATAAGAATGGGCTGGGTGGGATAGAGCAAGAGGTTGACAGAGACATACAAATAGAGTGGATTGGATTTCATTCTGCAATTAGAGCTAGAAGGATAACAAAGGAATGGTTTGCTTTGGTAGACAGAATTCATTCGGTTACAAACCCTGGCTTAAGCAACAAATGGATTTTTTTTATTTTTTATTTTTTTTTATTTATTTTTTTGCGGTAAGCAGGCCTCTCACTGTTGTGGCCTCTCTGGTTGCGCAGCGCAGGCTCCGGACGTGCAGGCTCAGCGGCCATGGCTCACCGGCCCAGCCGCCCCGCGGCATGTGGGATCTTCCCAGACCAGGGCACGAACCCATGTCCCCTGCATTGACAGGCGGACTCTCAACCACTGCACCACCAGGGAAGCCCCAAATGGATTTTTTTGAGTCATGGAACTGAAAAGCCCTAAGGAACATGTTTCAGATATGGCTGTTTTCAAGAAATCAAGACAGTTAGGATTCCATCTCTAACACTAGATTGTTCTTTCTTTCGTGCTAGCTTCATTCTTAGTCAAGGAATCCTCCCACTAGGGCAAGACCAAGAGCATCAAACCGATATCCTACCAAATCTGTAACCCCATGTAAAGGGAGTCTGTCTTTTTCTCCTCACTGTTCTTTACTCAGAAGTCTGAGGATTGACTTTCACTGGACCAGTGATGGATGGTGTCCCAATCACTAATCACCATGTGGTGAGTCCAGGGTCAAAACCTAAGAGCCAGGTCAGATGAGGAATAACACCAGCACCCCTACCTCCCCAGAACCACTGGACTGAGGAGGTGTGGTAGTTCTTTGAACAAAATATGAAATGCTCTTACCAGACACTGAGCATCAAATAAATTATTTTTCTGAACTTTCAAATGTCCATTACACACCATTTTAAAACAAGTTACTTTCTGGACTTCTTAACTTTCTTGGAAACTCATTCTGCCCATTCTTCCTAGCATAGTTTTTCAAAAAAATAAAATTATAATAGCGTATGAATACATTTTCTTTCTAAGAACAGTAATATATACAAATGGCTTTAGTATCTGTAGGAATATACCATCCAGGGGTAGAGAAAAAAGTAATGTTTCATTTTTTGAATTATTTAAAAGGTGGACTTATCAAGGATAATGCTGCCATGTTTTTAATTGTATCTTCATGAACTTGAACTACCTTTTGCAAGCTCATCAGTAAAGTTCTACTAAGCTCCCCTGGCTCACCAAGTTAAAAGCTACAATCCAGGTCGATTTTATTTAAAGTCTACTGACAGCAGGCAGTGAGGAAACATTAAGTACCACTTAAATCTGTTACTGAATACCTCATCAGGAATATACTGGAAGAATAATCTAACTTTGACTTCATTGTAATCCATTACTACAAACTCCCTTTTGGTCCTATTTTCACACAGGTGTCTCTAGCTGTCTCGTGAAAAATCCTTAGCTTTTAATATAATGAAAAACTGTTCTTTCTGATTCCTGTCAATTAACATTCAAACCTAAACTCAACAGAATATTAACACAGTAGGGCCACAGTATAAAGCTGGCACTGCCTAGCTCCTTGGCATAAATATAGAAGACACAGTTCAAAAAAATCCAAGGGGAGTTCTAACAAGAATGTTCCTGAGAGAGGATATTCACATTGGAGGACTGACATTTAGTATGAAGTTGGTTTAAAGCAAAGATTTAAGTATGTGGTTTTTACTCCCAGAGTAAAAACTCTCATGTAACTGCCTGGTCTTAAATTCCAGCTGAACCAGGGAACTGTTTTTTTTTTTTCTTTCAACTCTCCAACTCTCAGTTTCTGGTCAGCTGAATGGGATGAAAATGATACTATCCTAAAGGATTACAGCAAGAATTGAATGGGAAAATGTAATTAATGCCTTCATCATGAGCCTGGTGTTGTTCAAATTCTCAATAAATCAAAGAGATACTAAAGAAAAAGAGGTGAGTTAAGAGTAAACATAGGTTACAAGTTTGTTATACATGAAATGTTTGCAGGTCCATTCTTCCTTGGGAGATGTGTAGCTGACTGTATGTCTATTTGGGAGAAAGGAAATCTCACCTCTTCATGTATGGTGACTCAAAAAAGCCAAAGTAATCTCTTTTTGGTGACTTTGTCCGTTTTCTCCTTTCTTTTTTTCTGAGCTACACTTTTCTTTTTTTACTTGCCCTGAACTACTTCTGGTTGATTAAGTCCTATTTTATCTGAAGGGCTGCACATTTTTCGTTTCAATCACAGCTAAACACCATCCTTTATCATTTTAGCACCTATTTTTTCTCTGCACAAACCACAGCCACCCTCTTACTGGGAGGAGCATATTGGTAGTGACTAATCTACAAATTATACCATAAAGTATTATTTTCTGTTATGATACTTGTGTGTGTAAAAGCACGGATTAACCTAGGTAAGTCTATGTAACCCACATAAAACAAGACTGAAAAGAACAAGCAACAGGACAAGGAACCCTGGTGAATTAGGGATTAAAATAAAACTAGTTCCGTGATGTGCAGCTAAGGAAGAAATGCATTTATTTTTTGTTTTATGCTAGTGGTTTTTTTTGTTGTTGTTGTTTTTAATGTATAAGACTAAGCAATAGACTTTATGGGAGTCTTTTCAGGCTGGAGATATTTACTTGATCTATGTGCTTCAGACATTTTCATCAGTGCAATTACCAAAAGACATTCCATAAGCCTGGAAGAATTGCAAAGGATGCATTTCACAGTATATGGTAGCTTCTTCCCTAAATCATCATCATCTTATTTAGTGATATCACCTCTTTTTCATTTGAAGAGTATTTTATATATGGGAAACCAACACTGCTAATATTATCAAGAAATTGGAGAGTTATGGACTAAAGAAGTTTAAGTACATTACGTTCCTTACCAAAGGTATTGGGCCATTCTTATCAGAAAAGAAAAAATACTGATTGTAATGAATATATGTAAATTACAAATCATTGATAATAATTTTAGAAGTTAATACTTAGATATATCCTAAGATGAAGCTAACAAAAAAGTAATGCCTAGCATATTTCACATTCTGGAGCCTGAGGACATATACGCATGGAAAAGCAATTCATACCAAATTGTTTTACAAGTGTGAAAATTCTGGTAGCCTAAAGCAATAGCACTTCACAATCACACAGGAGAAGCAACACCCGAACATAAAACTTCTGCCCTGGAATTATTCTATAAACCTAATTCAGTTTGCTACTATGGTCTTCTTCACACATGGGTCTTTTCCTTAAATGGTTGATACTCAGAGGCCAGCATTTGAAATCTGCTACATGTTTTTGGCTCAAACCCAAGCACTCTCTTTAGTTAATAGGTAGAATTCATTCAAATGAATTTTCCACATCCAAGAAAAGTAAAGGTGAGAAAATATAGAAAGGCCAGGGATTGAAATAAAAGAAACCCTATCCCAGAGAATGGATTCATAATTATAATAGCTCATTTTAATCACTATGATTGTTTAATATATTATAGTAATTGTCTTATCAGTCACAATCCCTTTGTTATAACCAGTGCTCATTTGGGATTTAACATTGTATAGCTTCAGTCTGTATACTTCCCTCACATATCAAGTGGCCTTAATTATGTGGGCAGTCAGACACTCTCTGGAGACAAAAATGAGGATGACTAAACATCAGGTAAGAAGGTAATGTTCGCTCCTTCCTTCTTTGTTTCTGCTCAATCCCCTGTAGCCAAAGCCACATATGCAGCTTTCTCCATCTTTGAGATACTTTAAATGTGAAAAGTAATTTAGCTGAAAATTTTCAGTTTTTTTTTTTTTTGCATGCTTCATATGCTGGGTTAAAACCATTAGCATATAACAAAAATCTGAGCAGATGCAATGCAACAGATTCCTTAAGGGAATCCATATTTTTACATATTTTGTAATAAGGAAACTGTCACTCCCAGATGGTATCGAGCTAATACTGGTGGTTTGCTTGCTGATAACACACTAAAAAATAAAATTAATTGTATTCTATTTGATGACAATGAAGTCATTATCCTATGTACTATATATACTATACTCTTAAAGAAAATGGATCCAAATGATCAGCTTCCTGAATGATTAGGTTTATTTAGTTTCTTGGTCTGGCCAGAAAAAAAACAAAAACAAAAATTCAACTGGGATCTTAGAGTTGGAATTCCCTCACACCTGGTACCAAAATGTGCTATGGTTTATAAATGTGGTGAAGTAGAAAAAAGTGCTATGCTGAATTGTTAACAATATTAGAGAGAAGCCTTGTGGTATAAATACAACACATCAGATATTTCCAATTCTACTTCCCAAAAGAGATATGTGCACTCTTGAAATCATTCTTTCCTAATTTATAGTGAAGCCGTCTTTCACAATTCAAGTCCTGGTTGGAAGCCTTGACCAATTACTGCAAATCATACTTACCTGGAAATATGAATAATAGGCCTTAAATTAAAATCTAGTGTTGATACATACTTTGCTGTATTTGCATAGTTATTTTCCATAATAAAACAGTGCATTTTCTTGGTGTGTCTTTTTACCTGCAATCAACTTAGCATAGTTCCTTTCACATGTAACTTCATTATTTGGGACTTACAATAATTATACAATAAAATGTATCTTTACTTAGCATTCTCCACAATTCTTTCTAGATACTACATTCAAAATTATTTTTACAGATAACATGTTCTTAACTTTTACTATAGGTTACCTCCTTTTATTTAAAAGCAAACAAACAAAAGGAAAAAGAAAACTCACATGACTCTATACACTGGTATCTATCTGTCTGTCTGTCTGTCTGTCTATATACCTACCTACCTATCTATTTATCTATCTACAGACTTTGTTGTGCTCAAAATCAAAGTATTATGTTGGGATATTTTTGTTCATGGGGAGCTGAGATTACAATACTGCTTGCTATATTGGTTATGGTATTTTTTTCCAAGTTAAGATTTATTTCTTGTGTAGTATCATAATGAGTATGTTCCCCCTATTGGACAGGACTCAAATCTAGCATAATATAGAAAAATAACCATAGTAAATATGGCCAATTCTTTGGGAGATTTGAAAGCCTGGGAGTCAACTGAATATGTCTTCAGAGATTATGAGCAAAATATTATTTTTTACATTTATAAACAGTATAAAGTATATGAATAATAGAACAGATTCATATACATTAAATCTATATATCATAAATGTTTTAACAGAAAGGCAATTTTTAACCCTGAATCAATATTTTTTTAATAGTCAGAAGTTACTTAGTTAACAAACAGCTATTTAGTTTGTCACAAGCTAAATTGTAGAAGATCATAATTTCTGTGTAAATATCTATGTGTTTATATGGCATAGATGCAGGTTAGAATTTATTGGAAAGTTATTTGCGATAACCTGAATAGAGCTGACTATATTCTTTCAAATCACATAGGCGTTAGATGTTGTCTCTTAAACAAGATTTCCAGGATGACTAATGCTTGGTATTACTGGACGATGTATACTAAGTTTTCTCATCTATAACACAGTACTCCATGGATAGTCTATGGTAGAGCAGTGGTGTCAGACAAAAGTCATAGGCATGTAAAGATTGGAGAGACTGTAGAGATCATCGTTCAGTCTTTTCCTTTTGCAGATAAGAAACTCAAGGCAGAGTTGCATCATGATAACAGAACTGGGACAAGGAGAGTCTAAAGTTTTAATTATTGTTGAAATTTATATACATGTGGGATAGTAAAGGTCAGATAAGATGTGATTCAAAAAGCAACCGACTAGCAAACAGATCACAGTAGATTTCAAAATTTCAACTGACTTTAATCTACCTAACTCATAGCAAGGTGGCTACTTTAGGAGGAGTGATGATTTCAAGGATATTTCTCTCCATTCCAGAGCTGCTGAAAGGCTTTTTGTTTTGTCAAAATCACCAACAGATACAAGAGGCAAAAAGGAAGTTGATCTATCATCACTAGTACCATAATCATCTATTATATGATTTTTTTTTCTTTTTTTTGCCGTCCACGGGCCTCTCACTGTCGTGGCCTCTCCTGTTGTGGAGCACAGGCTCTGGACGCGCAGGCTCACCATCCATGGCTCACAGGCCCAGCCGCTCCGCAGCATGTGGGATCTTCCCGGACCAGGGCACGAACTTGTGTCCCCTGCATCGGCAGGCAGACTCTCAACCCCTAAAGTATATATATATCTATATATCTATATATCTATATCTATATATATATAGATAGATAGATAGATAGATATATATATATATATATATATACTGTAAAGGCTGTTCCAACATGAAATGAGATCTGGAAATTTTTGTGGTATAACAGTGATTCAAATCACACTCTGAAGTCTTTTTATAGTCTTTGCACTCCATCTCAGGTCTCAAGGTATAATATAAAAGCTAACTTGAATTTAAAGGCAGAGGCTGTGTGGTATGATGGAATGGTCCTGGATTTGGATCCCAAAAAGAGGGCTTGAGTTTTAGCTCAGGTTTGTTTTTTGTTTTGTTTTGTTTTTTTTAAATTAATTTATTTATTTATTTTTGGCTGTGCTGGGTCTTCGTTTCTGTGCGAGGGCTTTCTCTAGTTGCGGCGAGCGGGGTCACTCTTCATTGCAGTGCCTGGGCCTCTTACTGTCGCGGCCTCTCTTGTTGCAGAGCACAAGCTCCAGCCGCGCAGGCTCAGTAGTTGTGGCTCACGGGCCCAGTTGCTCCGCGGCATGTGGGCTCTTCCTAGACCAGGACTCGAACCCGTGTCCCCTGAATCGGCAGGTGGACTCTCAACCACTGCGCCACCAGGGAAGCCCTTTGGCTCAGTTTTAATGGGCAAACTGTTAATGTCAAGTAACCTCAGTTTTTTCAGCTGTTAAATGGAGATAAAAATACCTGTTTTACTGACCTTTGCTCAACAGTCCAATGAGATAAGTTACGTGAAAGGGATTAGGACTTTGTTAAGATTCTATACATATGTTAGGATTTATGAAAGTTACAAGTAAGCAGGTCTGGTAGGAGGGCTTTGAGGTCCATGCAGACAACGTAAAATTCCAGCCAGGACACAGAAGGCAGCTCTTTCCCCTCAGCCATGAGGAGCAGCTGCTTACATTCCCCAGTTTGGAATGTGCAGGCTTATGAAGAAAGATTTTAACAGACTGTTTGGAACTGAGTAGAATTCTCCCAAAGACCTGGCAGGAGAATTAGTTTAAGTAATAGTATGTCAAATACTTATCGAGACAAATACTAATTGAAGTTTCAAGCAAATTAGGCTTTGCCTGTGTAATACTAGAAAGGCAATAAGTTTGTCTTCTGCAATTGATTTGTAGGAGGTCTGCCATGCCTTTCCAAAGCATAAATATTGTACCATTTTTCAGAGTCTGCACCTGCGCACAGACTTGAAAAGCTCCTCCAGTCCTCAAAGTGCTTTCTTAGGGTAGGAATGTATGACATTAGAAGCAAAAAACACTTTGAAGGTCACTTTATGTCATAATTAAATTGAATTCAGTTGTGTTACATTCCAGTGCCACATTTTTATTGATACTCTTGGTTAGAGACACTATTTCATACTTACACATTTCTATTCATCTTTAAATCCCTCAAGACCTACTCCATAGCACTTAGTAGGCACTCAGTATGTATTAAATCAACCATCAAGTCACTAAGTTCATTTGTTGCATAGTAAATATTCAGCACCCTTTATGTAGCAGGCACTGGGTGAATTCAGGAAGAACCCATTTTACACTTAATTATTTTATTAATTGTGTGAATAACAAGTTTCAAAAGTACCCTCAGTCTTTCATTCCAGTCCCCCCTTTGTGAAGCTTGAGCTTCTTGTTGGAAAGTAATTTTGAAGAGTAGCCAGCGTATTGCAGAAAAGGAAAAGCTACAATTCTGAACTTGCTATTACAAAGCCATGGCACCCTGGCCCGGCAGGGAAACACCTGTTCTGTCACTGAGAAAGAACACCTATATCTCCTTTAATTCACAATACAGACATTCCTGGGAAGGGAAGGAAAGGGAAAACTGGGCTAAAAGTGAAAGAATTGGATGCCCATTGGATACCTCTGCCACCTAGTAATTGCTCTTGTCTAAGTACTTATTCCTATAAATGGGATTTTAGGACCCTAAATCAGAGGGCTATGTCTTTGGTAGTGTTTTTGTGTGAGGAAGTTTTAGTGTTCTTTACAGATTCAGTGGATTGCTTTAGAGGTTTAAAAATATATACCTCATCCTAAGAAAACTTAACTGGAAAAGACATTTTTTTGTTCATGCCAGTGAGTTATGCAATTTGTCTAAGTTAAGAGGTCTCATGAATGTTTGGTTCAACAATTTTGAGTTGGCATTAAAATGGCCCTATGAGAATTTGCCAAGACCCCATAATAAACATTAAACATGGGATGTCTTATGTAACCACAATGCTCATGGCAGATTCCTTTTAAATATAAACGCACAGCTGGAGTTAAAAAGGCACCACATCTTAAGAGAGTTCTTGATATAACTCATAAGTTAAAAAAATTAACTGCTTCCTTTTATAAATCTTTTCTCTAATGAGTACAGTTATGTGCAGAGGCCATAGAGAAATTGAAGTATCAGACTGCAATAGGAAAAAGAGGGAGGAAGAAAGCTCACAGATTCAAAACAATGAAACCCCTTTGTGTATTACCTGATATGTTTCAAGGTAATTTGATACATATTATCACACTTCAGGATTCACAATAACCTTCCAAGTCAGATATTACTGTTCTCAGATAATAAGCCAAGAGAAGTAAAGATGGGATATAATCTTCTGGCTTTAACACCACTGCTTTCTTAGTCTGTCATAGCACTAAGCCAAGCCCACATGGACAGTGGTTTGGATTTAAAAGATATTTCTGCTTAACCCCTCTGAAGTCCTGACTCTCCTCACTCATTCTGGCAACTGAAGCATGAATAGTATTTTCAACCTAGGGTGTGGTTTTTCTCTTTGTGGGAAATCAACCTAATAGGTTGTGAGGATTTTAAAAAATTATTCATATTTAATATTTACTTGAAAAACATCATCACCAGTAGTTTCAGCAAGGTAGGGAACATGCTTTTACCTGACTAGTCCACTGTTGAATCCACAACACAGAGAGAATTCTTAGCACTTAGCTGCGTTCCTAGAAGAAAGGATAAGAGACTGAATCTGAACATGCTCGTAATTCAACTTGGAAACGACGGTTCTCTCAGCCATCAAGTTTGTTCCTTCAAATCTGGGCTTTTCTTTTCTGCTTATTTACAGCATTGGCACTGAATCAAGATAGTTTATCAATAAATAATTTGCATTTATCTTGTTTTCTTTAATTGACCTACTGTGTAAATCTTCTCCCCATTTGATGTTTTGCTTTTGAGTGGTGATAATTCATTCTCAGTAGGATTCTGATTCTTCTAACATTTATAGCTACCCAAATATGTGGAAAAGATACAAGGTGCTTTACAAGTGACAAGCATTAATCTCCAGAATATACAAACAGCTCATGCAGCTCAATATCAAAAAAACCCAAACAACCCAATCAAAAAAATGGGCAAAAGATCTAAATAGACATTTTCCCAAAGAAGACATACAGATGGTTTAAAAGCACATGAAAAGATGCTCAGCATCACTAATTGTTAGAGAAATGCAAATCAAAACTACTATGAGGTCAGAATGGCCATCATTAAAAAATCTACAAACAGTAAATGCTGGAGAGGGTGTAGAGAAAAGAGAACCCTCCCACACTGTTGGTGGGAATGTAAACTGATACAGCCAATATGGAAAACAGTATGGACATTCCTTAATCATTAAAAATAGAGCTTCTGTATGATCCAGCAATCCCACTCCTGGGCATATACCCAAAGAAAACCATAATTTGAAAAAATACATGCACCCCAGTGTTCATTGCAGCACTATTTACAATAGCCAGGACATGGAAGTAACATAAAAGTCCATCAACATAGAAATGGATAAAGAAGATGTGGTACAATGGATTATTACTCATCCATAAAAAAGAATGAAATCATGCCATTTGCAGCAACATGGATGGACCTAGAGATTATCACACTGAGTGAAGTAAGTCAGACAAAGAAAGACAAATACTATGTGATATTGCTTATATGTGTAATCTCAAAAAAGGCTACAAATGAACTTATATACAGAACACAAATAGAGTTACAGATGTAGAAAGTAAACTTATGGTTACCAGGTGGTAAGGAGGGCTGAGGGATAAATTGGGAGTTTGGGACTGACATATATACACTGCTATATACAAAATAAATAACTAATAAGGACCTACTGTATAGCACAGGGAACTCTACTCAATACTCTGCAATGCACTATATGGGAAAAGAATCTAAAAAAGAGTAGATATATGTATATGTATAACAGATTCACTTTGCTGTGCACATGAAACAAACATAACATTGCAAATCAACCATACCCCAATAAATTTTTTTTAATTATAAAGTTTTTTTTTTTTTTTTTAAAGATACAAGGTGCTTTAGTAGACTGAACTCTCCCTGATGAGTTGCTTAGGTAATATTCAAAGTAGCACATTTCTTTTATTAGCTTTGAGTTTTCTCACCCCAAAATGTGAAGTGCAAATAAAGACATCCTGAGTGGGAATATTGTACTGGCTGTCACAGTTTTAGTCTTAAGGAGCCAGTCCTGCTTTATTTAAAGCAGTGCATTATTTGAAGCACTGTTTTGTTATTATAAGCTCACATAATATTGTCTTGTTTCCTTTTAAAATATACATTGTTTATTAATCCCATCACTTGGGTTTATTTGTATTTCTGTTAATAACAATATGTACTTTGTTTTTCCACAAATAATAGGTGAATATGGCCTCTTTGTAAAAAAATATATTAAAAAAACTACAAATAATGCCCAAGTACTCTTTATATAACTTCCACAACCACCTCCCCCCTCCCCCCAGGCACTGTTCCTTCAAGAGAAGCACTGATGCTAGTGTGTATATCCTTCAAGCCTTTTTCTAGGTACTGGGTTGGCCAAAATGTTTATGGAAAAACGTGAACGAACTTTTTAGCCAACCCGTTATATGCATACAATAAACCCAGACTCATGGGAAATATATAATACTGTCTTCTGACTTTTTTTCTAAATTTGTTTTTAGTTTAAGAATATCTTAGTGATTTTGTCCATGGTAGCGCCTGTGGTACAATTTCATCTTCTTAATTGCTTCATAATATTTCAAGGTATGGATATGCCGTCTATGCCAGATAATCATCCTGCTACTGACAAATGTTTAAATTAGTATCAATTATTTCCATTATTACCAATAACTCTGCAATGAATACTCATGGATACCATTCGTAGAGTTGCCAGCTTTAGCAAATAAAAATATAGAAAGGAATGTACTTATACTAAAACAATATTGTTGTATCCAAAATTCACGTCTAATGGGCTCCCTGTAATTTATCTGTGACACTACTCCTTATGCAGGTGAACGAGTGCATTTTAGACTAGATTTCAAAAAATGGAATGGTTAGGTAAATGACACTTGGTTTCTTCAATTTTATAAGTTTGGCCTTCTGTCTTCCTAAATCATAACACCAATTGATACTTTGTTGTATTTTTCCTAATCTCAAGAATTGAAAAGTAGTTAGATTTACAGTTTAATTGCTTTTCGGTGATATGTATGTCTACAAAGATATGTCAACATATATATATATATATATATATATATATATATATATATCACTAAAAAATTTTGTGTATATTCATACAGCTGTAAAGTATAGTAGAAATATGTTAAGGAGGTGCCAGTGGACTGCTTACAAGTAACTGTGGTAAAGAGAGGATTCAGGTATTCAAAGAAAAAGTGATAATGCAGATCTTGTTAATGAGGCTTCATTATATGTTGGAATTTATAAAAATTTTCCCTTCATTTTATTTAATATGATAAGGAGATGTATTTTGTTAATGGAAAAGTAATATACAAAAAGGAAATATATATATATATATATATATATATATATATATATAAAATGAAGAGCATGCATATCTTAAGTACACAGCCTGATCTTGCTTTAAAACTGAACATGTCTATACAACCAACCCACAGATGGAGAAATAGGATGTTACCTTTCCCTCTTCCAGTCACTAATAACCCTCTCCCCAATACACAAACACACCAGAGTGCAATCAGTATTCTGACTTCTAACAGCTTAGATTACTTTTGATGTTTTCTTTTATGGGGTTTACTTCTTGACATAAATGGAACCATAGCATATGTAGTCTTATGTGTCTGGCTTTTTCCTCTCAACAATGTATTTGTGAGATTCATCCATATGTGTAGTTTTCATTCATTTTCATTGCTATATGGTATTCATCTAATTTTGATCTTTCTGTGAAAAACACATAAAAGATTATAACTTTTCCCCTGAGTACCATTTTGGTCTCATTCCAAAGACTTGTGTCAGGTAGTGATTTCATTTGTTCCTAAAGCAATTCTAAATTATGTTTTAGATATTGTCTTTAATCCAATAATTATTTAGAATTGAATATTTTTTTCATGATTGGGCTTTAGACTCCCTTCTTTCTCCTTTTTGTTGATCAGGATCTAATTTTTTTTGGTGCATATTTCTTTTTACCAATTTCAAAATATTACTCTTTCACCCTTTCAAAATCTTAAATTCTAATTTTTTTTATGAGGTAAGTATTGCTATTCCTAGGCTGTGTATAGTTCGTGTATAGTTGGATTTTATTTCATTACCCAGTTTTAATCTCTCCCTCCAAGCAGGTGAATTTAGCCTATTCACTCATTTTATAAGTACTGATTTTGAAATATTTTAATTCTATTTTAGTAACTACAGAGAAAATTAAGAAACAAATGTATTTTTACACAAATTTTAGAGTTAATCTAGCCAAATCTTCTCCCTGAATCAATCAAGACTCTTGGCCCAAAATTATATGCTAGATTTTTATTTCTACCCACCTATCCTCTTGATGTTCTCTTTTTAGTTCTAGGACATTATTGTTTCTTCAACAATTACTATTTATTTACACTTAGATTAATATCCATTGCTTCCTATATATACATCTTCTTTTGAGCTCCATTTATGTTCTTATTTAGCATATCTTCTACTGTTTCTTCAAAGAGGATCTATGCATATTACTTATGGATACGTGTTTTCCTGGTATTGTTTCATTTTACTTTGCCCTCATATTTGAGAAATAATTTATCAGGATTTAAAATAATAAGCTCCAAATTATATTCCTTGTGGACTTTGAAGATATTTATCCATTCCTTTGAAGATATTTATCCATTCCTTTCTTGTATTTAGTGATCTGATTAAAGTTTGATGTCAAGCAAATTCTTTTGCATTCTAAGATGCTTTATGTGCTTTTGCCTTTTTGAAACTTTTAGCTTTTTTCTTTTAGTTGGTATTCTAAAATTTCACCAAATGTATTTAAGTGCATGAATGTTTTTGTTTGTCTGGAAAGGAATTACTTATTCATTTGACTTGGCACTCAATGCCATTTTTCAAACTGGAGATTCATGTACTGCTTCTGTTCTGGGTCAATTTTTCTATCATTATCTTACCCTTCCCTAACTTTAATTCTCTGTAGGTTCTCTTTCTGCAATTCCTATTATATGGAAGTCAGAAATACTAAAACTATCATCATTAAATCCTAATTTGTTTTGTATTTTCCATCTTTTAAACCTTTGTTTGCTGCTTTTGAGAAGAATTAGTTCACTTCTATCTTTTAACTACAAAATAATCTGAGATTGTTGTGTTTATTTCAGTGCTCACTTTTTCATTTCTGAGATCTATTGTTGTGATATAATAGGAATACATTTTACATTTCTTGATGCATTTGTACTCTAAAGTCTTATTTCCCCTGCTTTCTGAGATGGTCAAGTGTAAGTTTTTCCACTTGTTGCTTTTTTCTATACCTGTGATTTTTTTAAAATTTAGCAATGTTTGATGTTTTGGTTTTGTCCTTATTTTGGTTTTTGTCAGGTTTTGAAGGCAGGTGGTAAGACATAGGACCTGCTGCACTTTTGCACTTCAAATTAATTATTTTCTTTTTATGATAAATCTATCATTGTGTTTGATGAGCTTAGAGTTTCAAGATCTGACACTTATTATGTAAAATGTTCACATTGGAATGATTAGCTTACCCATTTAAAAAGATGCCATGTTTTGGTTTTTAATATAAGGTTAAAGGCATTCCTTCTCACCTTAAGGTTCTTTTTTTTTTCCTACAATTTAAAAATCACTTCCTCTTACTATGATTAGAGAAGAATTATAGTCATTCTGTATCTTCTAGTTAGGAATTCTTGGAAAATTATGTGTTGAGTTTTTTTGGGGGGGGCAGTTTTCCCAAATGTGTCTTCTGAGACCATTGGAAAAGATACTGATTCCTGAGCCCATCTTTTAGAAGTTCTCATATGGGTAGTCCAGAGAGATTATTTTTATTCATAGGTGTCCCACATAAATAATCTTACAACCTGGCAAATTTGGGATAAGCAATGCTCTTAGAACAAGGGCAGAAACCCACAGAACCTGAATACTCATTCTTTGGGGGCTGGGACACATTTCATTTGGCCAGAGTGATGAGATTACATTGAAGTTTCATCTCAGGTAAAGTTCTGGGTCCTTGTTGGATAAACACTTAGACATCTGCTGAATGTGCTATTTTAATCCCTAATTGGTGATGTTTACTGTGTTTTGTGGCTCTTGTGATTCAAAATCATGTTTCTGATGCTTGACAGAGAAAGTATGCAGTGCTAAACCACTTCCACCTGCTAAAGTAGGTTGTATCTTAAGCAGGGTTAACTGAAGTACACTATTTGGAAATTGTTTGCAAAAATGCTTCAGTTCTCTCAGGGTGGGGAGGCAGCCTGTGTGCCTTGTAGTTTCTTGAGTGTTTCCAGGCTTAAGCTTGATCTCTAGGTCAATCAACAAGGGAAAGTAGACTGGATAGCAGTTTTACTCACCTGAACAATTTTTGAACATTGTAGAGTTTTGTTGCCATTTTGATATCACCTCAAACTAATTCTAGTGTAGACTTTTATAACATACTGCGTAATATTGTGTCATTCTCAAAGGCTGATTGCCTTGACAGCAAGCAGAATAGCTAATTTCGGCTAAAGCTGTTATAGATAGTGGTAGAAATGGCTTGAATATGATAGTCAAATCCTACAGTAAAAAGCTCGCTTTCCACAGTTTATCCTTATCAAGATGGGAGACAGACAAATGTCAAGTAGTTTGAAGCTTTAATTTGTTTAAAGCAGGAGTCAAAACTTGACTTCTGTGAAGGTTATTTATTTGCTTGTTTGTTTACATGTTGGGTGGGGATGAGAAGGGAAGGGGAGGAGAGGATATTCAGATTCCCTGGGATACACATGCTGGCAATGGAAATATTGTAACTAAGTCATGTTGTATTCAGCACATGTATTTATTTACCATTAATCAATTAATTTTCAAAGTCATGACACTTGAGTTACTATTTGTTAGTTGTTTGTGTAACATTTTCTATATTTTATGGAAGTAAAGAAAAAAGAGAAGTAGTTATGGGGAGAAAGTGGAAATACTAGTTTTAAGGAAAAAGAAGTTTAATTTAAACTAAATTTAGGTTGAATCAAAGGTTTTCCCTCTCCCCAATGGAATGATATTATAATCTCTGCTGGTGTAATCAGACCTGAAAACTGGAGAAGGGGTAATCCTGTAACCCTGGTCCAGGCTTCAGAAACAAAGGTTCCAAGGTTGTGACTCTACAGGACTTTGATGTCTCTGATAAATTAAGTTTAATGATTATACCATCATTAATTATAGTGATAAATAATATCATTAAATACATTAAAAATTACAATAAGATATTCATGCTTACAGTAAGAAATTGAATAGCTAAGGAAAAATAGAAAAATATCATCAGAAGTAACTTTGGGGCTCAGGCTGGTATATTACCTTACAGTGTGTTTCCTATGCACATTTCTATTAGAATTATTTTCTTACTAATATCAGAAAAGCCATCGCTAACTGACATTGTCTTAGGTGCCCCACGTCCTTGCCTAAGGAAAAACAAAACAAAGCAAAACGAGGAATGAGAGTGATAAGGCTAGATTCAGGACTCAGATGACTAGGACCCAGTCTTCTCTCCACTGTCCTCTGCTTGCTCAGAAATGCCCACATTCTCACACATGTCCCTCCCTTAATGAACCAACACGGCTGCTGTGTTCAAAGAGCTTTCCACCTTTAGGATGACTTTATAGTGGTGAAATGTTTATATTGAATAATGCTTAGAAAAGCCTCTTTTATCTTTTTTTAAGTTGGAGGGAGAAATGGATATGAATTCTGCTGTCTGAGTAAGAAGTATCTTCTCTCACCTGAAACACTCTTACAGGTGACAGTGCTCAGTGAAACCTAAAGTCACAATTGTTGGAATTACTTGCTTTTTAAATTTCAGTTGTCACGTCAGGATGCTCATTTGCAGGAGGAATCCTTTACTTAGTTGCTTTTACTCTTCCCTCTTTCTTTGAGGAATAATCATAGTAAACTGATGATGACAAAAGCAGTTAATCATTTCTGTTGTTTGAAATAGTTTTTCTCAGCCTGTAAAGATGAGAGCTCTGAGCTTCCAAAAATTGAGGGTGTTAGTTAGTTCTCAGTGTGTTAGTTTCTTGATGCACAAGTGGGAATGATAAAACCACCGGGCCAGGGCTGTGTTGGAGATTGAAATAACGCTAACATAGTGAAGATGCAAATGCTTTTTGCATTGATCAAGAGCCATAAGAAATTATGAAATCATTTTAGATGACACAGAGCATATCTACTAATCTTAGGTATAAATACTTTTTTTTCCTGAACATAGCAGGTAGCCACTTTTAAATATTGAAATATTTTGGCCTATAACTTGCACAAAATTTCATTAAAATTCATTACAAATCACGAAATGTAATTCCACTGGGAAAATTGGGCTGCTGCTTATCTTTCTGGGTTCATGGTCAAGATCTCAATCACAATAAGTTTATGTCGCCTTTCTACAGTACAACACAATCTGGTGTTGTGGGAAAAATGCCAGACCAGATGTTATAAGCCAGAGCTACTTGTATGAGCTGGGACTTTATGAAACATCTCTGGAGCTCACTGTCCTCATTTGTAAAGTGGGAGGGTGACACTACAGACTCACTTATATCACTCTCTCTTTTAGGGTTCTATTACTCTATAGACAATCCTTGATTTATAATGGTTCTACTTAACAATTTTTTGACTTTACTATGATACAAAAGCAATATGCATTCAGTAGAAACTGAACTTCAAATTTTGATCTTTTCCCAGGCTGGCAAGATGTGATATGTTATATTTGAACTGGAACTGCCAGATGATTCTTCCTAAACAAAATATAAGTATTAAACTTTGAGGGAAATCATTTAATCTCATTTAATCCTCACAATAGCATTCCGAAGTAGATACTATTACTAGCCTCATTCCGTGGTTTAGGAAACTGAGGATTAGGGAGTTTAGAAAACATACCCAAGATCAGAGAGCCATTAAACTGCTCCAGGAGGAGTCAAATGCAGTGCTTATCGTCCTCAGACTTGAGTTTATATTTCCAAGCTTTTAAAAGTTGAAAGAAACCAATGTTCCTTGAGTGCTGCTATATACCAGTAATTTTATATTCAATGTCATTTATTGGATTAAAATTATATTACACTGTCTTAGTCTGTTCGGGCTGCTGTAACACAATTACCATAGACTGGATAGCTTATAAACAACAGTAATTTATTTCTCACAGTTTGATGGCTGAGAACTCCAAGATCAAGGTGCCGGCAATTTAAGTGCCTTGTGAGGACCCGTTTCTGATTCTTAGATGGTGTCTTGGCATTGTGTCCTCACATGGAGAGATGGAGGAGAGAGCTCTCTGGGGTCTCTTTTATAAGGGCACTAATCCCATTCATGAGGTCTCTACCCCCATGACCTAATCATCTCTCAAAGGCCCCCATCTCCTAATGCCAACATGCTGGAGATTAGGTTTCAAAATTAATTTGGGGGGACATAAACATTTAGTCTACAGCAAATACTAAATCAAGTTTGGAGAAAGGAAACACACAAAGTACCTACAATTTACCAAACAGTGGAAAATTTTGTTTTCCTGTTATATACTCCCTTAGTCTTTATTAATATACATGTAAGTTTATATAATTATAATTACATTGCCTATATCATATTTTGTTTTTTTTTCACGTAGTGTCACACTGTAAACATTTACTGTGGCAACATGGTTGCTATATTTTTTTTCCAGCTTTATTGAGAAATAATTGGCATACATCCTTAAAGTTAAACTGTATAAGTTTAAGATTCACAGCATAATGGTTTGATTTATATATATTGTGAAGTGATTATCACAATAGGTTTAGTTAACATCCTCCATCTCACACAGATAGAATAAAAAGAAAAGAAAAAAACTTCTCCCTGTGATGAGAACTCTTAGGATCTACTCTCTTAACAAGTTCTGTATATATCATATAGCAGTGTTATCTATGGTCATCATGTATATTACACCCCTAGTACTCATTTATCTTACGAATGGAAGTTTGTACCTTTTGACTGCCTTCATCTGATCCCCACTCCCCTCACCCCCTGCCTCTGGTAACCACAAATCTGATCTCTTTTTCTATAAGTTTGGTGGTTTTGTTTTTGTTTTTGGAGATTCCACATATAAATGAGATCGTACAGTATTTGTCTTTCTCTGGTTGACATTTCACTCAGCATAATGCCTTCAGGGTCCATCCATGTTGTTGCAAATGGTAGGATTTTCTCTTTTATATGTCTAAGTTTTATATATATATATATATATATATATATATATATATACATATACATATATATTTATATATCTCACAACTTCTTTATCCATTCATCCACTGATGGACAATAAGTTTTTTAAATTATTTTTAAAAGGTGAAAATAAGTTCATTAAAGAATTTGTGAAGCCATTCATTTATTGTCGGGCATTTGATAAAAAGTATAGTTTCAATATGAAATACACTGAAACTTTAATTGTAAGTTTATTCTCAAAGTTTAATATGTAACTGCTCTGTGAATTATTTTGATCTATATTTGCCTACATTATTTTCATAAAAGTATAAACTAGTAATAAAAATACCCTTAAAGCCCATTACATATTTTTCTATTTTAAACATTTGACTTATGAATAATTTTTAAAATCCATAGTTTTAATAAAAAATTTTTTTAAATCCAAGATAATAGTCTCCAACCATTGACAGAATGTAGTTCTTTGATTTGTAATCCATGGACTGCATACATTTGGGTTTAGTAAGAGAAGCCAATAACTTAGAAAATGACAAACGCTAAAAATTTTACTATTATATTTTGACAAAACTGAATTTATATTATATATTATACATAATAGAATCATAATAAAATATATTATTTAATAGTATTATATAATAATACACAATAATATATAATAACAATGGTATTATATAATAATGTATTACATATTACTATATAATATATATTTTTATATATTATGCATATAATATGAATGTATATACTAATCTTTTTCTTCATCGGTTCTAGATTTAAAGTCATAGCTATGAAAATTTCCCCATCATCCATGTTATAAAGTCATTCAACAATGTTTTCCTCAAGTACATCATTCATGTAGAATTTATCCTGTCATAAGTTCTGAGGAATAGATCTAATCTTAAAGGCTATCCAGACATCCCAAGACATCTTTTAGATAAAATTCATTTCTTTCCTATTTAATTTTGATGTCACAGTTCATTGTGTAATAAATCTCCATATACAATTAGCTTTCTGTCTGAATTGTCTATTCTCTTACTTTGGTTGCCTATTAGTATAGCAATTCCATATTACTTTAATATAAAGTGTGTATAATATGCTTTGAAGCCTGGGAAAGCTTCCTCCTTTCAATTTTTTGCTGTTTGTTTAGTCTTTAAATAAAATTTACAACACATCTGTCATTGGAAAAAATGTGATATTTTTAATTGAAATAGCATTAAATTTCCAACTTAACTTATGAGGAACTGACATCTTTATGAATATCCTATCCAACAGGCATAAAGCTTCAGTTAAGCCAGATGAATAAGCTCTAGAGGTCTGCTGTACAACATTGTACTATAGTCAGCAGTAATGTTTTGTACACTTAAAAATTGTTGAGGGGAGATCTCATGTTAACTGTTCTTGCTAAATAAATAAATATATACATATACATATACATATATATATATATATATATACTTTATATCTTTAAAGGATTTTTGAAGCTTTTCTTAGATTCTGAACGTAAAAACAGAAATTCTTTATATGTAAGAATCAAATTGAAAACATCTCTAATGGATAATAACTTTGTTTATGGTGGTCTAAAACTATAAATGCCTTTACAATGTCACAAGATTAGTTTTATCATCCACATACACTTTCAAAACAAACAGACAATGTCATCTGCCATTTTAGATCATGAATGTAGTCTCTGAAAGTTTTGTTTCTTTTGTTAATTTGTGGCTCTTCAAGAATTATTGGAACATAATTTAATAAACCCACTACATATAATATCCTCAGGTATGTAATGACTTTGCTAATTATTTATTTGCTGAGCAGTCTAAAATGTCTCCCTCTTGTGTAACCAATGTTAAGGCTGTAAATCAATCAACCAGTAAAAGCAAACTTACTTTTAAACTTGATTTACCTGAGGAGAGTGGAGAAAGCACCTTAAAAATGGACCTTCTAATAAGTTGTAATGTAAATCAGCATTAGTTTATAAGCTAGCATCATTAATTATCTTTTTTTAACAATAGCAGCCTGGTTGGAGAATCATAGATCTTCATTTATAAGACAGAGTGGTATAACAATATTATATGAAATAGCATGATTTATTGAACTTGGGAGTTTCAGTAAAAGGCTGAATGGCTTTCAAATCCAGTAAGGACTGTCTCTTTGATTGTCACATTTGATGTAGTGGGAACTGTCACTGTTTCCTGCCAAGAAAATACGTAATATAATTTCTGCAAAACCTCTATGGCTTCCTGTCTATCACTGAGCTTTGTGAATCATTTATTCCCACTCTGTCCTTAAAAATGTGTGTGAACCAGGATGTTTCCTAGTATTTCCTGACTGGCTGCCTTGTGGAGAAAAATATAGAAAACTTAAACTTCACAATTGCCAATAATGAGCAATCATTACTCAAATTACTCCAAGCACTGATTAGGTTTAAAGTAATGAAGAAAGCACCATAATCAATCATCATCAACCCAAAGGAAGTCAGTCTGTGTGGAGAAACCCTAGGAACTAGCACAGGGCTCCACCTACAGGGTTCCAGGGGCAGAAGAATGGCAGGCCAACTTCAGGTCACATGTACCGTGCACAGCATGCTGCTTCTCTATGCTGGTCACCCCCACTGCCTGCCCAGAACTCTGAAAGGAGGAAAACTAAATTCAAAGTCTCTTTCCAAACAAGCAGTCCTGATTGAATCACAGTGTGAACTGCGGTGTCATATGCCATCATTAAAAAAATAATAATAAATACAAGTATTAAGGCAATCATACTACACAGGAAAGATTAGATAATAGATAGATTGACATAAAGGTAAATAATAAAATTTTCAACTATGCTACAGGGTGGCCAACCACCTTAGTTTACCAGAATTGAGGGGTTCCTAGGATATGAAATTCTCAGTTTTAGAAACAGCACAGTCCTGGCAAACAGGGTCACCCTACTGTGTTACCAGCTTTCCAAGGAAGTGATGTTTTAAAATTCAGTTTATATTAATTATGGGGAGGGCTTAGAAGATCATCAGTAGCAAATTCTTTTACCTGCTTTATACTGCAAAAGAGAACAACTTTATTAGTGAGCATAAAATCCTCTTGGTAAGGGCCTGTGCCCATTTAATCAGGAAAGCTGCATAGCCAGGAAATTCTTCCTTGCCATGTGCATTAAGTTTTGCCACACATGCCAATTTATTGGCATTCTGCATATCTGAGAAGCAATTTCAATGACCCCTTTAAGTATAAGCATGAGTCAGTTTAAGAGACCCCAATAAGGTCACACAAAAAGGAAATTAAAGTTACCAAACCCACCTAAAAAATTTATGATCACAGATGGATATATATATACTGTTGGGGGGACCATACAACAAATAAGCATTTGTTGGTCCATAATTGGTTGTATTCTGCCTAGTACTATTTTACTAAGCAGATATTATTCAAAAGAGAAATCAACTGATTACCTAATTTAAATGCATATGTGAGTGTGTGTTTAATTATGGTCTGATCCATAGTGTATAATGAACATAAGACAAAAATGTGTGCAATCTTTTCCTAGTTTTTGACTTATTAAGTTGGTTAGAAAAGCAATAGAAAAGCAGGGGGGTTCAAAAAGATGGATTATATTTTTAGATATTCTTGAAAATATTTACAAAATTTCATGCTAATGGTACCCGTAATTGAACTGCAATGTCATGAACAGCTTCATAGAGTTAGGTTCTCAGAGACGATGACAGATCTAGTCTTTTTATATGAAAAATTTCTACATTACCCTTATTTACAATGTATGTGGACTGTCCATCTTTGACAACAATAATAAATTATTTCCATGGTAACCCAGGGATAGAACCAAATAGATATCATCTCAGCATAGTGACAAAGGGGACTACAGAGGAAGTCCCTTTTCAATGTTTTGGTCAAGATACTGCATTGTAAGCATTTTGAAACTAAATCATCATGACCGTGACTGAAGGTTATCTGGCTATTAGAAAATAAATTGTCTGAGGAGAGGTAAAAATTAATTTTTTTGGCAAAATGAGAAATAACAATAAAGGAAAAGAAAATATCATCTACATAGTGTTGGCATATAAGGATCAAAAACTTATTTGCATTCTTAACAGTAAATTAATAATAAAAACTAATATAACCCTTTGTCAACATGCCAAATCCCAATGAGGAGTCTGTGCTGAAAGAGGTTGCAAAGACATTGATTCAATTTCCATGTAAAACAATCAGCAATAATATTATGTCAACAATTTTTCTGTCATTCTCTTTGGTAGTTTTTGTTAACCTTGAATATCAGAATATTGCACTATTTGGTAGATCCATTCTTGTTTTTTTTTTCTCTCTATTGAATTAAGTATACCTACTCTTGACTGGACAATATCCAGATAATGGATCCGAATTCCAGTTACTTAATGTTTATAACCACAACATTTATAGCAGCTATTCACACACACTCTTATAACCACAACATTTATAGCAGCTATTCACACACCCTCTTTCTCAGGTAGAAACTAAATTATCTTTCAAGTTCAGGCACTTAATAATGCTAAATTTCAATAAGTCTGTGCTGGGGCTACCAAAAAGACAGCATAGGTTAGGAAAAGAACAATTTCACGGACTAACTAGTCTTCCCTTATTGATTGATTGTTTGGATTAACTGAATCCAAATCTTTGAACAACTAGGAAAGCAGGATAGTGAGAAAAGAAATCACATTTAACACAAAATTATAGTTACTATAACAATAACATTAATGATCATAAAATTATGACAATGATGCTGAACAAATTATTACATACGCTGGTCACTCTTCGTGGTACTTTGCATACATTTTCTCATTTACTCTTCACAAAACCACTTCACTGTTACTCCTATTCTCTGTGTTTTCTAAGTAGGAATACTGAATAACTTAGCCAAGGTAAAAATAATGATTAAAATAAATTCAGAATAAAATTATCTCTTGCATATTACCTGGATCTAAGTGAATTGTTGTGGAGCTGCATCTGGGATTAGCTCACTTCTCACATATCTGGTGCCACTGATGAGTCAAGTAGGTCAGGGAGCCTCCGCCCAGGCTACCATGACACCTCAAGGAATGACCATCAGACCATTTCTCTCTTTAAAGTGGAGGCTGGAAATTCTGACAACTTAGGGGATTTTACCTTACTGGGGGGCAGTCACAAATTGTTTATTCATCCCTACAACTGAGAGTTAACCA
Source organism: Lipotes vexillifer (assembly GCF_000442215.2). Lineage (NCBI taxonomy): Eukaryota > Metazoa > Chordata > Mammalia > Artiodactyla > Lipotidae > Lipotes > Lipotes vexillifer. The sequence goes on along the minus strand of NW_006795911.1, from coordinate 89,989 downwards.
AAGCTTGAGAATCATAAGGTGATAGCACAACTGCAGATTCACTTGGGAAGAGAAGGGACTGGGGCAGGAATAGAAGTAAATCTATACAGTGAATCTTGACTTTTGGTTTATTTCCTCAAATGTAATACTAAATCTCATAGCATCATAAAATTTTTAATTATTTCATGTAAATTTGGTTGCAGTTTCATATCACAAAAATTCTTTAAATCAGATGAATAGTGCAGAATATGCAATAAAACAGAAAAAAATAGTTTCCAAAGTCATGGCAGGATTATTAAGGGGAGATCCCTAGAGCATGGGCCTCACATAGCCAAACCATGTGTGTCCTTCTCTCCAGTAATTGTTTTTTGTCACAATGTTGGTATGTTATAATATCTGATCTGCTGTATTAGTACCACTCTTGTGACACTTAGACCTGCTATATAACTTTATATCTATATTAATTGCATCAATGGAAGATATAAATATAATTTAAAGACAATGTTGAGAGCTAAACTTTAAAACTCCTTAACAGGGCTTCCCTGGTGGCGCAGTGGTTGAGAGTCCGCCTGCCGAAGCAGGGGACACGGATTCGTGTTCCGGTCCGGGAAGATCCCACATGCCGCGGAGCAGCTGGGCCTGTGAGCCATGGCCGCTGAGCCTGCACGTCCAGAGCCAGGAGGAACTTATCTCCACCATCTTTTTAAAATGCAAATTAAAAAAAAAGGGGTAATTTAAAACTTGATTTGTCAAGGATAAACAGAAATCCTAAGTGTCTTTTCTGTAAACATTAGTAAAAAGGGTTTAGTCATCTAGACCTTGATTTGTTCCCTCTGCCTGAATCCTAACTTGAATCCAGCCCCTTGTAACTGGTAGGTTTTACACTGTTGTACCGGACTCAGGGATGAATTTTTGAAATGAAAACCGTGAGGTCCCTGTGTTTTTTTTGTGTGTTCAAATGTATCAGTGTGTGTTGTAGATGTATGGTATTACAAAAATTAATTTGTGAAAGAGCTCTACTTAACTGACTTTAAAAAATTAAGCATTTATATAAATACTAAGGAATGTAAAACTGGCCAGAATGATTTTCGGGTTCACGTGACCTAAGAAATACTCAACATTAAATTATTATCTTGTATTGACGGTGGCTTGACCTTGTTGGTTTGCTTAATATAGACGTTTCTTTAGAGTCATCAGTGTTAAATATAATACTTCTGCTGTACCTAGGTTAACTAGAGGTCAAATAAGACCTTATTATATCTATTGCAAATTTGTCAACAAAAAAAGTAACTTGATGTGAAAAAAAAAACTTTTAAGGAAAGTAAAATGTATGTTTTCAGTAAAAGACTGTGTGAGGATTAAAAAAAAATACTAAAATATACTAAATATATATAAAATATACTAAAGTAAGTATATATAAAATATACTAAAAATTGAGTTGTACATGATCAGAATTTTCTAAGATTGAATTAAATCTAGTTAAGTAAATGGATTTTGTTGGGACAAGGCTGGATTTGGTTCTCCCTCCAAAGTTTTCTTGAAATGCTGTTTTCAATAACAGGTTGTATAAATTTCTCTGCCTTTAAGTGATCTGTATTTGTTTCTGAGATCTCTTTTAACTTTAGTTAAGGAGTAAGTATTGTCTTAAAATGACCTATGATCTTATTTGACCAAGTGTTTTAAAATTTTTTGACAAACTTCCCAAATATCAAATTTTAAAGTTCTTTTGATTTCCAGTTAACTTTGGTATGCTTTACAGGTCCCCTGAGGTATCTCAAAAAAAAAAAAATAAATAACTAGGATTGTTTTGTATGTTAAATCAAATATAATCAGATGTTTAAAAAAATATTCTTTTAAAAAATAATTCCAAATTCCATTTACATGTGGAAAGCTCATACAAATTAATAGGATAAAAAACAATGAAAGCCCTCTCCTCCACACCATACCATAAAATGAAGGGCCAAGAACGTGAAAAGGTAACTCACAGAAGTGGCTAATAAAAACAAAAATTGCTTGGTACCATTAATGAAGGAAATAAATATATACTAAAGCCACTATAAGATAACAGCTTATTTGTTGTTTGCTTGTTTTACCTAACACATTAGCAAACATTTAGATGCAAAAATATTCAACATTGGGACTTCCCTGGTGGTCCAGTGGTTAAGACTTTGCACTTCCAATGCAAGGGGTGTGGGTTTGATCCCTGGCCAGGGAACTAAGATCCCACATGCTGCATGGTGCGGCCAAAAAATTTAAAAAATAATAATATTCAACATAGATGGAGTACAGTTAGGCAAATACAACTTTTTTAAAAAAAGCAATTTGGCTGATATATTAAAATTTCTAAAATGCACATATTCTCTTATCCACTAATTCCATTTCTAAGGATTAATTATCATAAAAATTTTTATAAATTAGAACAAACTTTACAGCAAAGATATTTGTGTGGAATTATTTTAATAATGAAAAAATGGAAAAAACAAACAGTAGGCAATAAATATTACTGTAGGTTAATGTAGTAACAATAACTATAATTTATTTATTAAGTGATTTTTAGGTGTTTGCAAACGTGCCAGATTTTTGGCCTACATGATCTCAAACCTCCTAAAAATGCTGTGAAATAGATAAAAATATTTTACCCATTTTACAGATGAGGAAATGGAACTCAGAGAAATTATGTGACTTTCCCAAAATACCCAGTAAATAGTGGCTGGTCAAGGATTCAAACCAGACTCATCTTATTCCAGAGCCTGTGTTCTTCTATATCACCTCCCATATAGTGGAACAGTGTAAGCATAGTTAAAGTTATCATTATAAAAAGCCTTTAGTGACCTGTTGAGAGCATGATGGGACAGTAAGATGTAAACTACTACATGATATGCACTGAACCAATGATCATTGAACAAGTATTACATTCAAGGCACTTGTATCCTGAGTTCAGAATGAGAGAGAGCTCAAATATTAAAAAAAATAAATGAAAATTCTGAAAAAGACCTGAAAATTTGTTAGTAAAAATTTGGGGTGGGGAGAGGTAGCAAAAATAATGGTAGTTTTAATATTCTTCCTTACTCTCTTTTATATTTTCCAAGGGTATGCAAAATGAGAAATAGCTTTGTGGAGTCCCAAGGACTATGATTCCACTATGGCCACACTTCAGTTCCTTGGTTGTCTGGGTAGTTAAGGATGGCGAGTTTAGTTCTTGTTAACCTAGATTGCACACCAAGTTTATTTTTTGTTTGGATATTAGCTGCCAACTTTTTTTATTTGTTTTTGACAACCAGTAACAGGGTCATCTCAGCCCAAATGGGTGCTCATTATTTCCATGGCTTCCTGATCCATGACATTTTCACACCAGATCCCCACAATTCAGCTCCTTTAAATAGTGTAGTTTATCCATTTGGGTTCCTCTTTCTTATGGTTCCCTTGACATGTTCACTTGAGAAAGACAATGAGTTCCTATTAAAACCACCCAAAGCCTTTCCACACCAACCTCCCAGAAAACAATCAATTAGAGGAATACCAAGAATTCCAAGTTAGCAAAACTTAGTAAATATGCAAATACACATCTAACTCACTGGTTTTTAAATAATTAAAACGGTGCATTGATTTGTACATTCTCTATTCCCAATCAGAGTTATTCTTGCACATCTTAGATCATTTTATTAACTCAGTTAAAATTCTATATCATGATTTGTAATTTCTCTGCCACAAAAAGTCAAAATTCTGTTGGTCTAAAAGACTCTGATCTGCCCCACATGTTCACCCCTGGCCACCTACTCCCAGCCCATCTCTTTCCCCAAGTTCCCCACT
>NW_006795911.1:59267-86110 GCF_000442215.2 Lipotes vexillifer | reverse complement strand
CCCCCCTGGCCACCTTCTCCCAGCCCATCGCTTTCCCTAAGTTCCCCACTGCCCCTCCCAACCCCAGCTACACTGACTCCCCCCTGTATCCTCCAACATGCCAAGTCCACTCGTGGATAAAGTCTCCATCCGCCTGTTCCCTCTGCCCACCGTGCTTGTTTTCCAGATTGGTTAACTTCTTCAAGTTTCCTAACTACCTTAACTATCGTTTTTAAATATGCCACCCACCTCGCTCCACTTTGCACTCCTCATTCCCCTAACCATACTATCTATGATTTTTACTATGGTTTTCAATAAAGGATACTTATAACCTTGTAACATTATATATTTAACTCATTTCCTGTTTATTATTTGTTTCCCATTATTAGAAGGTAAGCTCCTGGTGGGTAGACATTCTTTCATCTCTATTGTTGACTGATGTATACATCAGCAGCCCAAATACCCATGTGTACCAGAACAGCCTCTGGCATGTAACAGGTACTCAATACATATTGGTTGCATGAATAAATATTACTGCTGGCTGATATACAAGTGAAAGTACAAATGGCTGCTTAGTCCAATGTCTATATCATATCCAAGTCCAATACGAGGCCTTGCTAGTAACTTCAAAGCTATAGCCCTATCATGCTCCAGCTATTTTTTAAGGAAATATACAATCATCCACATCCCTAATCCTGTGCTGCCACCTCACAAATTATAAAAATAAAATATTTGTGGTGGTTGACTTATAGTGTGTTCCTTAAAATGCACATTTCCATCCTGTATAAACTGCATGTAAGACCAGAAATTTGAGGAAGGTGCCCCAGTTTCTTATCTTAGCCCAAAATATAGTCTTTAGTCCATTCCACTCTCACACATGCTTTTTCTAAGCTCTGGTCCATTCTAGAAAAATTGTAATCAAAGTAAAGGAAGTTCTTCATCCTCCTGCCCATTGTCAATTAATGATGCCTCATTAGACAAATCATTTGGAACGCTGATGAGGTTTTCCTGAACACAAAGGCCAGGCTGATTGATTGTTTTTCTACCTGTGGCTCTTGGGTGAATAGCCAAAGGTTAGCCCAGTTCTTGGGGGCCTCCATTGTGTCAGCAAAAATTAGCAAGAAAGTGGCCAAGTTGTCAATAGAGCACAAAGACAATTAGTTAATGATTAGGGAGCTAGCAGTTGGGAAATTGATAACAAAATGAGCCATCTTGGTTACATTTACATGCATTTAGAAAATCTATAGCATGGTAAAAAGTATAATACCACAGAGAGAGAAATGATGTGCTTTGAAATCAAATTAAACAAGAGAACTTAATCATGAGCAGAAATTTGCACAACTTGGTAGAAGGTCATGGCTATGTCAGAATGATGCAGTAACACTGATCAAATAGATTATTAACCCCTACTGTGAGATTTCTCTTACCTTTACATAAGGCCTTCCTTCTGAATTTGGATTGATTGATTGATTAATTCATCATATATTTATTGAGCACCCATATGGGCCAGATGATTTATGTTTTAGGCATCATGGAAAAGAAGGTCAAATGAGATAGGCTTGGTCCCTGCCCTTAGAAAGATGAAATTCTGGTAGGGAAGTCAGATTTTAAAAAGAAAGAAACAATCAAACTACTTACAATTGTTGTAAGTGTGTTTAAAATATCCTAATTATATTCTGGGATGGTTGGTAATGGAGAGTCCCTTCAGATATTTAGGAATGAAGATTAATAATCAAAATTTAAAGTCTATGCTTTAATATATTTTTCTCCTTAGAGAGTGGAAATTCTTAGGTGTCCCTCTGCAGATCACATGGCATTTCTAACAGAACAGCAACTAGAGTGAGGCTGATGGGACCTTAATTGTTGGAAGTGTCAGAAGTGAGGAAGTGGGTCAGCTTGGATTTATCTTGCAGTATTTAAAACTCTGCTGTGGCTTTAGCCTAAGGGTATATCTACAGCCACTGGAAATGACCGGGGTGTCTGAGGTCATTTTTCTTACAGTTTGCAAATAACTTGAACCTTCTGTTATTGTTTAAACGGCAGCAGTCGGAAATTGTGCAAATTCAAAGTAACACTGCACATGTGACAGGAAAAGATTTTCAAATGTTAGAAGGATTGTGCCAAGCAGAGATGCCACAGCACTCCCTGTCACCTTGGACAAAAGTCTTCTATCCCACACCAAACAGTGGGTAAATTGTGAGGAAATTCAAGTCATGAAGTCACAGGGACAAAAAATCCTAGAGTTAGAAAGAGCTGTCTTGAAATCGTCTAGTCTTTCATCATTTCACAGGGAAGTCTCCACGGCCAAGTTCCTTCGGGGAAGATCCAGCCTAGAACCCACTCCTGCTAACTCTAAGCCTGGTAAAGCCCAAGCCAGAGAGTCAATGGCCAGGTATTGTAATGCCAAAGAAGATGAAATATCAAAGTTTCCAGCTAAATGCAAACCTGTTACATCCGTAGACTTAGGTAAGTGTAATTTCATTTCAAACCAATATTGTTCCTCTGACTCGCATACCCAAACCCCTGAGTAAAATATATTCCTGCCAAATTTATTTTTACTTCCTCACAGGCCCATTTATATACAGTTAGATTAGTTATCCAGCCAATTCTCTTCCATATGAAAGCAGAAAATTGATTTAGCTGGTGGTTTTCATCTGTTAATTGGATTCTTACTGCAAAGACACATCTTATTTTTTCTTTTTCTTTCACTTTTATTTTTCATTTGCAGGAAATATGTGAAAAGGTGATGTTTTGTTTATTAAAATCTCAACTCATCCTCCTAAAAATAAAGCCTTTTATTATTATTATAAAGTTATCTCTAGATATGAATTTATAATGATGTCTCCACTATTTTCTCAGCTGACAGGGCCAATGTTGACACAAAGAAAGTCATCAACTCCTTAGATTATTAACAAAGTATACAATTCCATTTGAACTTATTCTGTACAATTCCAAATCAACTGATTCATTCAATCTTTCACTCCATTTAGTACATTGCATGAAGGAATAATTTGGTTTTATAGAGATAAACTATGTTTTTCTTTGAAATGACCATTTGTTATAATTCCATTGAAATGTTTGACTCCATTCAGGTGGTGAATATAGAAGGTGGGAGAGAAATATATATGCTTAGAGTTTTCCATCTTATCTGTTCTCCATTTATTTGTAATAATTTTAAAAATCTGTTAAAAAAGCTCTATTTCTAGTTGAGCATATGACCAAATACATAAAAACTACATTTCCCAGGTTAGATAGATAGATAGAAAGATATAGATATGGATTGGAGATATAGCTATATATAGATTTTTGTAAGGTTTTGGCTCACACAATTATGGAAGCTAAGAAGTCTCTTGCTCTGATGCTTGCAAGTTGGAGACCCTTGAAAGCCAGTGGAAGAGTTATAGTCTGAGTCCTAAGTTCCAAGAACTGGTAAGCCAATGGCATTAGTCCCAGTCCAAGGGCAGAAGAAGACAGAGAGAGCAAATCCTCCCTTCCTCTGCCTTTTTGTTCTATTCAGGCCCTTAATGGATGGGATGAGGCTCACCCACACTGGGAGCACAATCTGCCTATTCGGTCTACTGGGTCAAATGCTAATCTCATTCAGAAGCACTGTTGGTGGGAATGTAAATTGATACAGCCACTATGAGGAACAGTACGGATGTCCCTTAAAAAACTAAAAATAGAACTACCATACGACCCAGCAATCCCACTACTGGGCATATACCCTGCGAAAACCGTAATTCAAAAAGAATCATGTACCACAATGTTCATTGCAGCTCTATTTACAATAGCCAGGACATGGAAGCAACCTAAGTGTCCATTGACAGATGAATGGATAAAGAAGATGTGGCACATATATACAATGGAATATTACTCAGCCATAAAAAGGAACAAAACTGAGTTATTTGTAGTGAGGTGGATGGACCTAGAGTCTGTCATACAGAGTGAAGTAAGTCAGAAAGAGAAAGACAAATACCGTATGCTAACACATATATATGGAATCTAAGGGAAAAAAAATGGTTATGAAGAACCTAGGGGTAAGATGAGAATAAAGACACAGACCTACTAGAGAATGGACTTGAGGATATGGGGAGGGGGAAGGGTAAGCTGTGACAAAGTGAGGGAGTGTCATGGACATATATACACTACCAAACATAAAATAGATAGCTAGTGGGAAGCAGCTGCATAGCACAGGGAGATCAGCTCGGTGGTTTGTGACCACCTAGAGGGGTGGGATAGGGAGGGTGGGAGGGAGGGAGACGCAAGAGGGAAGAGATATGGGAACATATGTATATGTATAACTGCTTCACTTTGTTATAAAGCAGAAACTAACACACCATTGTAAAGCAATTATACTCCAATAAAGATGTTAAAAAAAAAAGAAGCACCCTCAAAACATACCCAGAAATAATGTTTAACAAAGTATCTAGACACCCCATGACCAGATCAAGTTGACATAAGATTAACCCTCACAGAAGCTTGTTAATAAAAGTCCTGTCCAGTGAGATTAAAGTAAAGACCCTAACAGGTATTCTTGAATTTAAGTCATGCAGCCATCTCCACCCTTTTCCCTGTGATATTATCATGATAGATAGAGGTGGAGAGCTCTGTTGAGTCATGCTTTGGTGATCACAGAACCACTGTGGTAACCCTGGATTTGCCTACATTTTCAGAAGGGAAAAATAAACTGTCTAGTTTAAGATACTGTTATTTTGGGTTTTCTGTCACTTGCAGTTGAGTCTAATATTAAATTGTTTATGATGGAAAAAGAGAAAGAAGGGTGGCAGGAGAGAAAAATACATGAATGTATAGTGTGCATTTACTATTGCTTTAAATCGGTTGTTGCAATTAATAACCACAGCAAATGACATAATAGCTATTGTGATCCCCATTTCAGGAAGGAAGAGATTGATACTCAGAAAGGTTAAATATCCTTTCTGAATTTATATAACTAGGATATGACGGAGCTTGGTTTTTCTACCAAGTTCACTGACTCCAAACCATGCTTTGTTTCCTCCAGATGGTACAGCAGTGCCTCCCAGAACTCTTTAGAAGTTCTTTTTATTACTAAGGTGAAGTGGTAGAATCATATTTCAGTGCCCAGGGTCTGTAATATTTCATACCAGACTTTAGTGTCATCAAAAGGCTGAAATGAAAGTGAAAACTGTATTATCAAATATATTCATCCCTTGAGGGACTTCTTAAGTCAGAATATTGCATTACAGGCAAAATATATACAATGTTAATTTTAAAATAATTGAAGTGTGTCAAGAAGTGAATGAGTCTCTTGTTTCAATATCTTTTGGAGAATAAACTTTGAGTGAAATTTAACAGTTTTTTTTTTCTCTTCTATGAGAGCTACATACAAAATTTTGTTATCTAATTACCACATCAAAGTGACTGCTTTGTACTTGTCCAATCATTCTGTTCACCTTATTAGCTTAGAAAAGTTCCTTATGGTCCTTGTGGTTTAGGAATATTTTCAAATACTTTATAGTGTGGGGATTTGTCAAGGTTTGTTTCAGGTTTATTTTCATTCTCTGAGCCTTTACAGATGACTCCTTCCCATTCCAAGGGTCTTAGCTGAATTGTCCAGCACTATTAACATACTATAATAAGAGGCTTTAACTTCATTGGGTTACCAGAGAACACTATGAATTCCAAAGTGAGCCTTTAGAAGACAGACATAGAGAGATATAGAAGATACGGGTTATCTTCTGACCCACTTGCCTTTCCATTGATGTTCAGATACTTGACTTTCTGTGCCTCACTGCTTTGACCTACAAGCATCCAATTATTTTCAATTTAGATATACTTGTCAGCACCTTTGCTTTTCAAGCCTGAGCATGGGTTTCCTAAGTTTCAAAAGGAAATTGATGTTGAAAAGAATAAGGGGAGGCTTGTAGATGTCTGACTCTTTTTCTTCTTCTTCCACAAATTATAGTAGCTTAAATTCCGACCAGGCAGGTTGATCTAACTAGAAGGAAAGTGTGCCATGAAAGGTCGTATCGGTTCAAGGAGAATGACACAGGCAATGATGTCATCCTCAATTCTTTCTTCTCCTTGATATACCACACCTATCAACCATCAAATTCAATTGGCTTCATCTCAGAAACATAATTCTCATTTCCTTTCTACTGTTCAATGCCACTGAATTTGTCCAGAAACTTCAAATATATATAAATATATATATATAAATATATATATATATATATATATATATATATATATATAAATTTGTTAGCTTTCTAGTTACTTTGTGTTTACATAGTTCATATCAGTTTGGCTTGACCAGACAAGTCAGTCATATCTGACCACTCAACACATGTTTGTTGTCTGGCTGAATGAGTTGCTATGTTTAGCTCTGCAGAAATGGTATAGGAAAAAGTGTTCAATTCTTGTTATCACACTTAAGCCTATTCAAGGAATAGTTCAAATTTTATCGAAACCTATTTTTTAATGGTCCAATTAGCAAAAATCATAACATTTTCTCATAAGTAGCTGACATACCATGGTGCAGCATCTTATGAGTCATCCCCAAGGACTATTGAAAAGTTCAAGTATGCTTAAGGGAGAGATTTAGTACCCCTCTATAGGATTGTGTTACCATCTCAAAAATGCTCTTTGATTTAAAACTGGTAGTTTATGTAAGGTTATAAATTATAGAGTAAATCATGATAGGCAAGGGGAATAAATATTATACCTGAGGGTTTTCAAGACAGTCTCTGGACACTAAAGAGCTTTAAATCAGCTAGTCTTGCTTACTTTCTGTTCTCTATAGAATATTGGCCAAAACATGGGGTTTTGAAGGAATACTTCTAAATATTTGATACTACTATTTGTATTATTATGCAGGAAAACTGTTTACTGTAGTTATATAAAGTCTTGGATAAAGATTAGTTCCTATCACTCTTTCTACTAAAAATTACTTAATTTTAATAAGTTCAAAATACTTATGATTGTTTAAGATAAATTAATTGTCCAAGCCTTAGGAGGGTTAAAAGTGCAAATTAATATTTTCCAATCATTAACAGTGGAAGAATATTCTGTGCAAAAGGAAAAGCCACAGTTCCAGTCAGAAAGCAAAGGAATAACAAGTGCTTATTGTTACTCTCTTTGGGCAAGTTAAAAACTCTACAGTAACTACAATTATATTGTTCTTGGTGAGTGGAAGTCCATGTAGATGAACCTATGAAAAATCACAAATACCTCTGTAAAAGCCATGAGACTATTGGGCAAACACAGGGGAAGAAAGCTGAATAACATGCCTAAAATAGACCATCAATTTATTTATTTGTTTATTAAATGTTTAATTTTTTATTGTGTCTTTTTCTCTTTTCTTCAGCTTTATTGAGATATAATTGACATATAACATTGTATAAGTTTAAGGTATATAATATGTTGATTTGATACACATATATTGCAACATGATTACCACCATAGAGTTAGCTAACACTTCCATCACATCAAATAGTTGCCATTTCTTTTTGTGGTAAAAATATTTAAGATCTACTTTCATAACAACTTTCACGTATACAACACCATGTTGTATATTAGATCACCAGAACTTACTCATCTTAAGCTGGAGTGTGTACCCTTTGACTAATATCTCTCCACTTCCTCCAACTACCAGTCCCAGTAACCAACATTCTACATTCTGTTTCTATGAGTTCAGCCTTTCTAGAATCCACATATAAGTGATATCCTATAGTATTTGCCTTTCTTATGTCTGACTTATTTCATTTAGCATAATGCCTTCAAGATTCATCCATGCTGTTGCAAATGTCAATATTTCTTTTTTTTCCCATGACTGATAATATTCCTCTGTGTGTGTGTGTGTGTGTGTGTGTGTGTGTGTGTGTATCACATCTTCTTTCATCATCAGTTAAGAGATACTTAAGTTGCTTCCATATCTTGGCTATTGTGAATAATGCTGAAATGGACATGAGAGTGCATATAACTCTTTGAGATCCTATTTTCATTACCTTTGGATATATACACAGAAATGAGATTGAAAATCATAAAATAATTCTATTTTTAATTTTTTTAGAAACCTCCATATTGTTTTCTATAGTGGCTCTAATAACTTAAATTACTACCAACAGTACACAAGGATTTTCTTTTCTCTGTATCCTTACCAACACTTGTCACCTCGGATTTTGTGTGTGTGTGTGTGTGTGTGTGTGTTTTGATGATACCCATTTTAAAGGTGTGTGGTGATGTCTCATTGCAGTTCTGTTTTGTATGTTTGTTTTTTTGTGGTACGTGGGCCTCTCACTGCTGTGGCCTCTCCTGTTGCAGAGCACAGGCTCCGGACGCGCAGGCTCAGCAGCCATGGCTCATGGGTCCAGCCGCTCCGTGGCATGTGGGATCTTGCCGGACGAGGGCATGAACCTGTGTCCCCTGCATCGGCAGGCAGGTTCTCAACCACTGCGCCACCAGGGAAGCCCTCATTGCGGTTTTGATGTGCACTTCTCTGATGACTGATGATGTCAAGCACAATTTCATGTACCTGTTGGCCATTGATATGTCTTCTTTGGAAAAATTTCTATTCAGTTCCTTTTCCCACTTTAAATAAGATTTTTTTTCTGTTGAGTTGTATGAGTTATTTATTTTAGATATTAGCTCTTTATCAGATATATGATTTGCATGTATTTTCTCCCATTTCATAGGTTCATTTCATTGATTCTTTTACTATACAGAAGTTTTTTAGTTTTTTGTTGTCCCATGTATTTATTTTTGTTTCTATGGCTTGTGCTTTTGGTGTTATATCCAAAAAATCATCTCCAAGACCCATATCAAGGAACATTTTCCTTAAGTTTTCTTCTAGGAGTTTTACAGTTTCCATTTTTCTTTTTTTGCGGTACGCGGGCCTCTCACTGTTGTGGCCTCTCCCGTTGCAGAGCACAGGCTCCGGACGCGCAGGCTCAGCGGCCATGGTTCACGGGCCCAGTCGCTCCACGGCATGTCGGATCTTCCCGGACCAGGGCATGAACCTGTGTCGCCTGCATCAGCAGGCGGGCTCTCAACCACTGCACCACCAGGGAAGCCCTCCACTTTTTTATGTGTAAGTCTTTAATCGATTTCGAGTTACGATTTGTCAGTGGTGTAAAACACAGGTCCAGTTTAACTGCTCTGCATGTGATTATCCAGTTTTCATTAAACCACTTATTGAAGAGATTATCCTTTCCCCATTTAATATTCTTGTCTTTCTTGACAAATATTAGTTAACTGTACATTCAGAGGTTTATTTCTAGGCTCTCAGTTCTGTTCCATTGGTATATATGTCTATTTTTATGCCAATACCATACAACTTTTTTTTTTTTAACACCTTTTTTGGAGTATAATTGTTTTACAATGTTGTGTAAGTTTCTGCTATATAACAAAGTGAATCAGCTATATGTATACAAATATCCCCATATCTCCTCTCTCTTGCATCTCCCTCCAAACTCGCTATCCCACCCCTCTAGGTGGTCACAAAGCTCCGAGATGACCTCACTGTGCTATGCAGCTGCTTCCCACTAGCTATCTAATTTACATTTGGTAATGTATATGTGTGCATGCCACTCTCTCTCTTTGTCCCAGCTTACCCTTCCCCCTCCCTGTGTCCTCAAGTCCATTCTCTACGTCTGCATCTTTATTCCTGTCCTGCCCTTAGGTTCTTAAGAACCTTTTTTTTTTCATATATATATGTTAGCATACGGTTTTTGTTTTTCTCTTTCTGGCTTACTTCACTCTGTATGACAGACTCTAGGTCCATCCACCTCACTACAAATAACAGTTTCATTTCTTTTTATGGCTAATATTCCATTGTATATATGCGCCGCATCTTCATTATCCATTCATCTATCAATGGACACTTAGGTTGCTTCCATGTCCTGGTTATTGTAAATAGAGCTTCAGTGAACACTGTGGTACTTGACTCTTTTTGAATTATGGTTTCCTCAAGGTATACCCCCAGGAGTCAGATTGCTGAGTCGTATGGTAGTTCCTTTTTTTTTCTTTTTAGAATTTTTTTTTTTTTTAATACAGCAAGTTCTTTTAGTTATCCATTTTATACACATCAGTGTGTACATGTCAACCCCAATCTCCCAATTACTCACACCCCCACCCCCTCTTCCCACCTCTTTCCCCCCTTGGTGTCCGTAAGTTTTTTCTCTACATCTGTGTCTCAATTTCTGCCCTGCAAACCAGTTCATCTGTACCATTTTTCTAGGTTCCACATATATGTGATAATATATGATATTTGTTTTTCTCTTTCTGACTTACGTCACTCTTTATGACAGTCTCTAGATCCATCCATGTCTCTAAAAATGACACAATTTTGTTCCTTTTTATTGCTGAGTAATATTCCATTGTATATATGTACCACATCTTCTTTATCCAATCATCTGCTGATGGGCATTTAGGTTGCTTCCATGACCTGGCTATTGTAAATAGTGCTGAAATGAACATTAGGGTGCATGTGTCTTTTGGAATTATGGTTTACTCCTAGTATATGCCCATTAGTGGGATTGCTGGGTTGTACTGTAGCTCTATTTTTAGTTTTTTAAGGGACCTCCATACTGTTCTCCATAGTGGCTGTATCAATTTGCATTCCCACCAACAGTGCAAGAGGATACCCTTTTCTCCACACCCTCTCCAGCATTTGTTGCTTGTAGATTTTCTGATGATGCCCATTCTAACTGGTGTGAAGTGATACCTCATTGTAGTTTTGATTTGCATTTCTCTAATAATTAGTGATGTTGAGCATCTTTTCATGTGCTTCTTGGCCATCTGTATGTCTTCTTTGGAGAAATGTCTATTTAGATCTTCTGCCCATTTTTGGATTGGGTAGTTTATTTTTTTTAATATTGAGCTGCATGAGCTGTTTACATATTTTGGAGATTAATCCTTTGTTGCTTCATTTGCAAATATTTTCTCCAACTCTGAGTGTTGTCTTTTCATCTTGTTTATGGTTTCCTTTGCTGTGCAAAAGATTTTAAGTTTCATAGGTCTCATTTGTTTATTTTTCTTTTTATTTCCATTAATCTAGGAGGTGGACAAAAAACATCTTGCTGTGATTTATGTCAAAGAGTGTTCTTCCTATGCTTTCCTCTAGGAGTTTCAAAGTGTCTGATCTTACATTTACGTCTCTAATCCATTTTGAGTTTATTTTTTGTGTATGGTGTTAGGGAGTGTTCTACTTTCATTCTTTTACATGTAGCTGTCCAGTTGTCCCAGCACCATTTATTGAGGAGACTGTCTTTTCTCCATTGTGTATCCTTGCCTCCTTTGTCATAGGCTAGTTGACCATAGGTGTGTGGGTTTATCTCTGGGCTTTCTATCTTGTTCCATTGATCTATATTTCTCTTTTTGTACCAGTACCATATTGTCTTGATGACTGTAGCTTTATAGTATAGTCTGAGGTCAGGGACCCTGATTCCTCCATCTATACTTTTGTCCCTCAAGACTGCTTTGGTTAATTAGAGCCTTTTGTGTCTCCATAAAAATTTTAAGATTTTTTATTCCAGTTCTGTAAAAAAGTGCCATTGGTAATTTGATACGGATTGCATGGAATCTGTAGATTGCTTTAGGTGGTATAGTCATTTTCACAATATTGAGTCTTCCAATTCAAGAACATGGTATATCTCTCCATCTGTTGGTATCATCTTTAATTTATTTCATCAGTGTGTTATAGTTTTCTGCATCCAGGTCTTTTCTCATCCTAGGCAGGTTTATACCTAGGTATTTTATTCTTTTTGTTGCAGTGGTAACTGGGAGTGTTTCCTTAATTTCATCTTCAGATATTTCATCATTAGTATATAGGAATGCAAGAGATTTCTGTGCATTAATTTTGTATAATGCAACTTTACCAAATTCATTGATTAGCTCTAGTAGTTTTCTGGTGGCATCTTTAGGATTCTCTATGTATAGTCTCATGTCATCAGCAAAGAGTAAGAGCTTTACTTCTTTTCCAATTACTATTCCTTTTATTTCTTTTTCTTCTATGATTGCCATAGCTAGGACTTCCAAAACTATGTTGAATAATACTGGTGAGAGTAGACATCCTTGTCTTGTTCCTGATCTTAGAGGATATGCTTTCAATTTTTCACCATTGAAAATTATGTTTGCTGTGGGTTTGTGGTATATGGTCTTTATTATGTTGATGTAGGTTCTCTCTATGCCTACTTTCTGGAGAATTTTTATGATAAATGGGTGTTGAATTTTGTCAAAAGCTTTTTCCTGCATCTTTTGAGATGATTGTATGGTTTTTATTCTATTATTTGTTAATATGGTATATCACATTGATTGATTTGTGTATATAGAAGAATCCTTGCATTCCTGGGATAAGTCCCACTTGATCATGGTGTATGACCCTTTTAATATACTGTTGGATCCTGTTTGCTCGTATTTTTTTGAGGATTTTTGCATCTATATTTATCAGTGTTACTGGTCAGTAATTTTCTTTCTCTGTAGTATCTTTGTCTGGTTTTGGTATCAGGGTGATGTTGGCCTCATAGAATGGGTTTGGGAGTGTTCCTGCATTCACAAATTTTTAGAAGCATTTGAGAAGAATGGGTGTTAGCTCTTTTGTAAATGTTTGACAGAATTCACGTGTGAAGACATCTGGTCCTGGACGTTTATTTGTTGGAAGATTTTTAATCACAGTTTCAATTTCATTACTTGTGATTGGTCTGTTCATATTTTCTATTTCTTCCTGGTTCAGTCTTGGAAGGTTGTACCTTTCTAAGAATTTGTCAGTTACTTCCAGGTTGTCCATTTTATTGGCATAGAGTTGCTTGTAGTAGTCTCTTAGGATGCTTTGTATTTCTGTGTTGCCTGTTGTAACTTCTCCTTTTTCATTTTTATTTTATTGATTTGAGTCCTCTGCCTCTTTTTCTTGATGAGTCTGGTTAATGGTTTATCAATTTTATCTTCTCAAAGAAACAGCTTTTAGTTTTATTGATCTTTGCTATTGTTTTCTTTGATTCTATTTCATTTATTTCTGCTCTGATCTTTATGATTGCTTTCCTTCTGCTAACTTTGGGTTTTGTTTGTTCTTTCTCTAGTTCCTTTAGGTGCAAGGTTAGATTGTTTATTTGAGATTTTTCTTGTTTCTTGAGGTAGGCTTGTATAGCTATAAACTTCCTTCTTAGAACAGCTTTTGCTGCATCCCATAGGTTTTGGAACCTCATGTTTTCATTGTCATTTGTCTCTAGGTATTTTTTGATTTCATCTTTGATTTCCTCAGTGATCTCTTGGTTATTTAGTAACATATTGTTCAGCCTCCATGTGTTTGTGTTTTTCACATTTTCTTCCCTGTAATTGATTTCTAATCTCATAGTGTTTGGTCAGAAAAGATATGAAATCATATCATATGATTTCAGTTTTCTTAAATTTACTTTAAGGCTTTATGTGTAACCCAAGATGTGATCTGTCCTGGAGAATGTTCCACTTGAGAAAAAAGTGTAATCTGCTGTTTTTTGATGGAATGTCCTATAAATATCAATTATATCTGTCTGCTCTGTTATGTCAATTAAAACTTGTGTTTCCTTATTAATTTTCTGTTTGGGTGATCTGTCCATTTGTGTAAGTGAGGTGTTGAAGTCCCCCACTATTACTGTGTTACTGTCGATTTCCTCTTTTAGAGCTATTAGCAGTTGCCTTATGTACTGGGGTGCTCCTATGTTGGGTGCATATATATTTATAATTGTTATATCATCTTCTTGGATTGATCCTTTGATCATTATGTTGTGCCCTTCCTTGTCTCTTGTAACATTCTTTATTTTGAAGTCTATTTTATATGATATGAGCATTGCCATGTCTTGTAACATTCTTTATTTTAAAATCTATTTTATCTGATATGAGTATTGCTACTCCAGCTTTCATTTGATTTCCATTTGCGTGGAATATCTTTTTCCATCCCCTCCCTTTCAGTCTGTATGTGTCCCTAGGTCTGATGTGGGTCTCTTGTAGACAGCATATATATGGGTCTTGTTTTTGTATCCATTCTGCATGCCTGTGTCTTTTGTTTGGAGCATTTAATCCATTCACATTTAAGGTAATTATAGATATGTATGTTCTTATTATCATTTTATTAATTGTTTTGGGTTTGTTTTGTAGGTCCTTTTCTTCTCTTGTTTGTCCCACTTAGAGACGTTCCTTTAGCATTTGTTGTAGAGCTGGTTTGGTGGTGCTGAATTCTCTTAGCTTTTGCTTGTCTCTAAAGCTTTTGATTTCTCCATCAAATCTGAATGATATCCTTGCCAGGTAGTGTACTCTTGGTTGTAGGTTCTTCCCTTTCATCACTTTAAGTATATCACGCCACTCCCTTCTGGCCTGTCGAGTTTCTGCTGAGAAATCAGCTGTTAACCTTATGGGAGTTCCCTTGTATGTTATTTGTCGTTTTTCTGTTGCTGCCTTCAATAATTATTCTTTATCTTTAATTTTTGCCAATTTGATTACTAGGTGTCTTGGCGTGTTTCTCCTTGGTTTTATCCTGTATGGGACTCTCTGCACTTCCTGGACTTGGGTGGCTATTTCCTTTCCCGTGTTAGGGAAATTTTCAACTATAATCACTTCAAATATTTTCTTGAGTCCTTTCTCTCTCTTCTCCTTGGACCCCTATAATGTGAATGTTGTAGCGTTTAATGTTTTCCCATAGATTTCTTAGGCTGTCTTCATTTCTTTCCATTCTTTTTTCTTTATTCTGTTCCACAGCAGTGAATTCCACCATTGTGTCTTCCAGGTCACTTATCCATTTTTCTGCCTCAGTTATTCTGCTACCTATTCCTTCTAGTGTGTTTTTCATTTCAGTTATTGTATTGTGCATCTCTGTTTGTTCTTTAATTCTTCTATGTCTTTGTTAAACATTTCTGGCATCTTCTCAATCTTTGCCTCCATTCTTTTTCTGAGGTCCTGGATCAACTTCACTATCATCATTCTGAATTCTTTTTCTGGAAGGTTGCCTATCTCCAATTCATTTAGTTATTTTTCTTGGGTTTTATCCTGTTCCTTCATCTGATACATAGTACTCTGTCTTTTCATTTAATGTGAATGTGGTTTTCATTCCACAGGCTGCAGGACTTTAGTTCTTTCTTCTTCTCTCTACTCTCTGGTGGATGAGGCTATCTAAGTGGCTTGTGCAAGTTTCCTGATGGGAGGGACTGATGTTGGATAGAGCTGGCTGTTGTTCTGGTGGGCAGAGCTCAGTAAAACTTTAATCCACTTGACTGCTGATGGGTCGGGCTTGTTTCCCTCCCTGTTGGTTGTTTAGCCTGAGGCGACCCAACACTGGAGCATACCTGGGCTCTTTGGTGAGGCTAATGGCAGACTCTGGGAGGAACCATGCCATGGAGAACTTCCCAGAAATTGTGCTGCCAGTGTCCTTGTCCTTGCGGTGAGACACAGCAAGACCCCCACTTTTGCAGTAGACCCTCCAACACTAGAAGGTAGGTCTTGTTCAGTCTCCTATGGGGTCACTGCTCCCTGGGTCCTGATGCACACACTACTTTGTGTGTGCCCTCTAAGAGTGGAGCCTCTGTTTTCCCCAGTCCTGTGAAAACCCTGCAATCAAATCCCACTAGGCTTCAAAGTCTGATTCTCTAGGAATTTGTCCACCTGTTGCTGGACCACCAGGGTCAGAAGCCTGACGTGTGGCTCAGAACCTTAACTCCAGTGGGTGAACTTCTGTGGTATAAGTGTTCGTCAGTTTGGGAATCACCTACCCACCACTTATGGAATTTGATTTTATTGTGATTGTGCCACTCCTACCATCTCATTGTGGTTTCTCCTTTGTCATTGGATTTGGGATAGCTTTTTTGGTGTGTTCCAGTGTCTTCCTGTCAATGATTGTTCAGCAGTTAGCTGTGATTCCAGTGTTCTCGCAGGAGGGAATGAGAGCACATCCTTCTGGTAGTTCTGTTATTAGTATTTTAAGGAAACTCCATACTGCTCTCCGTAGTGGCTGTATCAATTTACATTCCCACCAACAGTGCAAGAGGATACTCTTTCCGCCACAACCTCTCCAGCATTTATTGTTTGTAGGTTTTTTTATGATGGCCATTCTGACTTGTGTGAGGTGATGCTTCATTGTAGTTTTTTGTTGTTGTTGTTGTTGTTTTGTTTTTGTTTTTAAAGAATGTATATTATGCTGTTGTTGGGTCAATTAAGTCAAGCTTTTTTTTTTTAATTAACTTATTTATTTATAGCTTTGTTGGGTCTTTGTTTCTGTGCGAGGGCTTTTTCTAGTAGTGGCAAGCGGGGTCCACTCTTCAACGTGGTGCGTGAGCCTCTCACTATTGCGGCCTCTCTTGTTGCAGAGCACAGGCTCCAGACGTGCAGGCTCAGTAATTGTGGCTCACAGGCCCAGTTGCTCTGCAGCATGTGGGATCTTCCCAGACCAGGGCATGAACCCGCATCTCCTGCATTGGCAGGAAGACTCCCAACCACTGCGCCACCAGGGGAGCCCCTCATTGTAGTTTTGATTTGCATTTCTCTAATGATTAATGATGTTGAGCATCCTTTCATGTGTTTGTGGGTAATCTGTATATCTTCTTTGGAAAAATGTCTATTTAGGTCTTCTGCCATTTTGGGGTTGGGCTGTTTGTTTGTTTGTTTGATATTGAGCTGCATGAGCTGCTTATAAATTTTTGAGATTAATCCTTTGTCAGTTGCTTTATTTGCAAATATTTTCTCCCATTCTGAGAGTTGTCTTTTCATCTTGTTTATGGTTCCCTAAGCTGTGCAAAAGGTTTTAAGTTTCATTAGGTCTCATTTGGTTATTTTTGTTTTTATTTCCATTTCTGGAGGAGGTGGGTCCAAAAGGATCTTGCTGTGATTTATATCATGGAGTGTTCTGCCTATGTTTTCCTCTGAGAGTTTTATAGTGTTTGCCTTACATTTAAGTCTTTAATCCATTTTGAGTTTATTTTTGTGTATGGTGTTAGGGAGTGTTCTAATTTCATTATTTTACATGCAGCAGTCCAGTTTTCCCAGCACAACTTATTGAAGAGGTTGTCTTTTCTCTATTGTGTATTCTTGCCTCTTGTATCAAAAGTAAGGTCTGTGTGGGTTTATCTCTGGGCTTCCTATCCTGTTCCATTGATCTATATTTCTGTTTTTGTGCCAGTACCAAACTGTCTTGATTACTGTAGCTTTGTAGTATAGTCTGAAGTCTGGGAGCCTGATTCCTCCAGCTCCATTTTTCTTTCTCAACATTGCTTTGGCTATTCAGGGTCTTTTGTGTTTCCATACAAATTGTGAAATTTTTGGTGCTAGTTCTGTGAATAATGCCATTGGTAGTTTGATAGGGATTGCACTGAATCTATAGATTGCTATGGGTAGTAGAGTCATTTTCACAATGTTGATTCTTCCAATCCAAGAATATGGTATATCTCTCCACCTGTTTGGATCATCCTTAATTTCTTCATCAGTGTCTTACAGTTTTCTACATACAGGTCTTTTGTCTCCGTAGGTAGGTTTATTCTTAGGTATCTTATTCTTTTTGTTGCAAAGGTAAATAGGAGTGTTTCCTTAATTTCTCTTTCAGATTTTTCATCTTTAGTGTATAGGAATGCAAGGGGTTTCTGTGTATTAATTTTGTATCCTGCTACTTTACCAAATTCATGATTAGCTCTAGTAGTTTTCTGGTAGCATCTTTAGGATTCACTATGTATACTATTATGTCATCTGCATACAGTAACTCTTTTACTTCTTCTTTTCCGATTTGGATTACTTTTGTTTCTTTTTCTTCTCTGAGGCTGTGGCTAAAACTTCCAAAACTATGTTGAATAATAGTGGTGAGAGTGGGCAACCTTGTCTTGTTCCTGATCTTAGAGGACATGGTATGAGTTTTTCACCATTGAGCATGTTGGCTGTGGGTTTGTCATGTATGGCCTTTATTATGTTGAGTTAGGTTCTCTCTATGCCTACCTTCTGGAGGCTTTTTACCATAAATGGGTGTTGAATTTTGTCAAAAGATTTTCCTGCATCTATTGAGATGATCATATGGTTTTTCTCCTTCCCTTTGTTAATATGGTTTATCACATTGATTGATTTGCGTTTATTGAAGAATCCTTGCATTCCTGGGATAAACCCCACTTGTTCATGGTGTATGATCCTTTTTATGTGCTGTTGGATTCTGTTTGCCAGTATTTTGTTGAGGAGTTTTGCAACTATGTTCATCAGTGATATTGCCCTGTAGTTTTCTTTCTTTCTTTGTGACATCTGCTTGTGGTTTTGGTATCAGGTGGCCTCATAGAATGAGTTTGGGAGTGTTCCTCCCTCTGCTATATTTTGGAAGAGTTTGAAAAGGATAGGTGTTAGCTGTTCTCTAAATGTTTGATAGAATTTGCCTGTGAAGCCATCTGGTCCTGGGCTTTTGTTTGCTGAAAGATTTATAATCAGTCTCAATTTCAGTGATCCTGATTGGTGTGTTTATATTTTCTATTTCTTCCTGGTTCCGTCTCGGAAGGCTGTGCTCTTCTAAAATGTGTCCATTTCTTACAGGTTATCCATTTTATTGACATAGAGTTGCTTGTTATACTCCTCATGATCCTTTGTATTTCTGCAGTGTCAATTGTTACTTCTCCATTTTCATTTCTAATTCTATTGATTTGAATCTTCTCCCTTTTTTACTTGAGAAGTCTGGCTAATGGATTATCAATTCTGTTTATCTTCTCAAGAAGCAGCTTTTAGTTTTATTGATCTTTGCTATTGTTTCTTTCATTTCTTTTTCATTTATTTCTGATCTGATCTTTATGATTTCTTTCCTTCTGCTAACTTTGGGGTTTTTTAGTTCTTCTTTCTCTAATTGCTTTAGTTGTAAGTTTAGGTTGTTTATTTGAGATGTTTCTTGTTTCTTGAGGTAGGATTTTATTGCTATAAACTTCCCTCTTAGACCTGCTTTTTCTGCATCCCATAAGTTTTGGGTCATTGTGTTTTCATTGTCATTTGTTTCCAAGTATTTTTTGCTTTCCTCTTTGATTTATTCAGTGATCTCTTGGTTATATAGTAGTGTAAGGTTTAACCTCCATGTTTGTATTTTTTACAGTATTTTTCCTGTAATTGATATCTAGTCTCATAACATTGAGGTCAGAAAAGATACTTGATATGATTTCAATTTTCTTACATTTACCAAGGCTTGATTTGTGACCCAGGATATAATCTATCCTGCAGAATGTTCCATGAGCACTTGAGAAGAATGTGTATTCTGTTGTTTTTGGATGGAATGCCCTATAAATATCAATTAAGTTCATGTTGTTTAATGTGTCACTTAAAGCTTGTGTTTCCTTATTTATTATCATTTTGAATGATCTGTCAATTGGTGAAAGTGGGGTGTTAACGTCCCCTACTATGATTGTCTTACTGTCGATTTCCACTTTTATGGCTGTTAGCATTTGCCTTATGTATTGAGGTGCTTCTATTTTTTTTTTTTTCCTTTTTTGCGGTACGCGGGCCTCTCACTGTTGTGGCCTCTCCCATTGTGGAGTACAGGTTCCGAACGCGCAGGCTCAGCGGCCATGGCTCACGGGCCCAGCCGCTCCGCGGCATGTGGGACCTTCCCAAACCGGGGCACGAACCCGTGTCCCCTGCATCGGCAGGTGGACTCCCAGCCACTGCGCCACCAGGGAAGCCCAAGGTGCTTCTATTTTGAGTGCATAAATATTTACACTTGTTATATCTTCTTGGATTGATCCCTTGATCATTATGTAGTGACTTCTATGTCTCTTGTAATAGTCTTTATTTTAAAGACTATTTTGTCTGATATAAGAATTGCTGCTCCAGATTTCTTTTGATATCCATTTGCATGGAATATCTTTTTTCATCCCCTCCTTTCAGTCTGTAAGTGTCCCTAGGTCTGAAGTGGGTCTCTCGTACACAGCATATATACAGGTCTTGCTTTTATATCCATTCAGCCAGTCTATGTCTTTTGGTTGGAGCATTTAATCCATTTACATTTAAGGTAATTATCAATATGTATGTTCATATTATCATTTTCTTAATTGTTTTGGGATTGTTTTTCTAAGTCTTTTTCCTCTCTTGTGGTTTCTGCCTAAAGAAGTTACTTTAGCATTTGTTGTAAAACTGGTTTGGTGGTGCTGAATTCTCTTAGCTTTTGCTTGTCTGTAAAGGTTTTAAATTCTCTATCGAATCTGAATGAGATACTTGCTAGGTAGTGTAATCTTGGTTATAGTTTTCTCCCTTTCCTCATTTTAATTATGTACTGCCACCCACTTGCAGTGTTTCTGTTGAAAGATCAGCTGTTAAACTAATGGGGATTCCCATGTCTGTTATTTGCTCTTTTAATATTTTGCTCTTTTAATATTTTTTCTTTGGATGTAATTTTTGATAGTTTGAATACTATCTGTCTTGTCATGTTTCTCCTTGTCATGATTTATCCTGTGTGGGATTCTCTGTGCTTCCTGGACTTGATTGACTATTTCCTTTCCCACATTAGGGAAGTTTTCAACTATAATCTCTTCAAATATTTTCTCAGACCCTTTCTTTCTCTCTTCTTCTTCTGGGACCTGTATAATTCGAATGTTGGTGCATTTAATGTCCCAGAGGTCTCTGAGACTGTCCTCAATTCTTTTCATTCTTTTTTCTTTATTCTGCTCTGCAGTAGTAATTTCCACTATTTTATCTTCCAGGTCATGTATCTGTTCTTCTGCCTCAATTATTCTGCTATTGATTCCTTCTTGAGAATTTTTAATTTCATTTATTTTGTTGTTCATCATTGTTTGTTTGCTCTTTAGTTCTTCTAGGTCCTTGTTAAAGGTTTCTTGTATTTTCTCCATTCTATTTCCAAGATTTTGCCTCTTTATTATCATTACTCTGAATTCTTTTTCAGGTAGACTGCCTATTTGCTCTTCATTTGTTTTGTCTGGTGGGTTTTTACCTTACTCCTTCATCTGTTGTGTGTTTCTCTGTCTTCTCACTTTGCTTAACTTACTGTGTTTGGGGTCTCCTTTTCACAGGCTTGGGGTTCATAGTTCCCATTGTTTTTGGTGCCTCCCCTAGTGGCTAAGGTTGGTTCAGTGGGTTGTGTAAGCTTCCTGGTGGAAG
The DNA here is from genome assembly GCF_000442215.2 of Lipotes vexillifer. NCBI lineage: Eukaryota > Metazoa > Chordata > Mammalia > Artiodactyla > Lipotidae > Lipotes > Lipotes vexillifer. The sequence goes on along the minus strand of NW_006795911.1, from coordinate 65,080 downwards.
GGACTTGTGTCTGTGTTTGGGTACATGAGGTGAGTCTTTTCTTTCTATTGGGCAGCACTGCCTCCAGTGGTGTGTTTTGGGGTGTCTATGACCTTATTGTGATTTTAGGCAGCCTCTCTGCTAATGTGTGGGGCTGTGTTCCTGTCTTGCTAGGTTTTTGGCCTAGGGTGTCTAGCACTGTACCTTTCTGGTCATTGAGAGGAGCTGGGTCTTAGCGTTGAGATGGAGATCTCTGGGAGATCTTTCACCATTTGATATTACATGGAGCTGGGAGGTCTCTCGTGGACAAATGTCCTGAACTCGGCTCTCCCACCTCAGTGGCACAGACCTGACACCTGGCCAGGGCACCAAGACCCTGTCAGCCACACATCTCAGTAGAAACGGGAGAAAAAAAGAAAGAAAGAAAAGAAAAGAAAAGGAAGTTATTCAAATTTTAAAAAATATTAAAAATCAAATTTAAAAGTAATAAAGAAAGAAAGAAATAAGAGAGCAACCAAACCAAAGAAACAAATCCACCAATGATAACAAGCACTAAAACCTATAGTAAAAAAACAAAGCAAAAACTGACAGACAGAACCCTAGGACAAATGGTAAAAGTAAACCTATACAGACAACATCACACAAAGAAGCATACACATACATACTCATAAAAAAAGAAAAAGGAAAAAAAAATATATAAAAGCAAGAGAGCAACCAAATCAATAAACAAATCTACCAGTGATAATAAACTCTAAATACTAAACTAAGGTAAACATAAAACCAGAAACAGATTAGTTGTAGAAAGCCTACGCCCAGTCTACAGTAGCTCCCAAATTCCACCACCTCAATTTTGGGATGATTCATTGACTATTCAGGTATTCCACAGATGCAGGGTGAATCAAATTTATTGTGGAGATTTAATCCACTGCTCCTGAGGTGGCTGGGAGATATTTCCCTTTCTCCTCTTTGTTCTCACAGCTCCTGGCATTCAGCTTTGGATTTGGCCCTGCCTCTGCATGTAGGTCACCTGAGGGCATGTGCTTTTCACTTAGACAGGATGGGGTTAAACTAACAGCTGATTAGGGGGCTCTGGCTCCCTCAGGTCAGGGGAAGGAAGTGTAGAGAATGTGGGGTGAGCCTGCAGTGACAGAGGCCAGCATTACTTTGCACCAGCCTCAGGCATGCCATGTGTTCTCCTGGGAGAGTTGTCCTTGGATCATGGGACCCTGGCACTGGTGGGCTTCACAGTCTCCTGGAAGGGGAGGTGTGGATAGTGACCTGTGCTTGTACACAGGCTTCTTGGTGGCTGCAGCAGCAGCCTTAGCGTTTCATGCTCATCTCTGGTGTCCATGCTGGTAGCTGTGGCTCACGCCATCTCTGGAGCTTGTTTAGGTGGTGCTCCAAATCCCCTCCCCTCATGCACCCTGAAACAATGGTCTCTTGCCTCTTAGCAGGTCCAGAGTTTTTCCCGGACTCCCGCCCAGCTAGCTGTGCCCCAATTTAGGCTGTGTTCAAGCAGCCAACCCCAGTCCTCTCCCTTGGATCTGACCTCCGAATCCCAAGCCTCAGCTCCCAGCACCCACCTGCCCCAGCAGGTGAGCAGAGAAGCCTCTCAGGCTGGTGAGTGCTAGTCAGCACTGATCCTCTGTGTGGGAATCTCTCTGCTTTGCCCTCTACACCCCTATTGTTGTGCTCTCCTCTGTGGCTCTGAAGCTTCCCCCCCACCCACCCCCTGTCTCCACCAGTGAAGGGGCTTCCTAGTGTGTGGAAACTTTTCCTCTTTCAAAGATCCCTCCCAGATGTGCAGGTCACGTCCGTATTCTTTTGTCTCTGTTTTTTCTTTTTTCTTTTGCCCTACCCAAGTACATGGGGAGTTTCTTGGCTTTTGGGAAGTCTGTGGTCTTCTGCAAACATTCAGTAGGTGTTTTGTAGGAGTTGTTCCACATGTAGATGTATTTCTGATGTATTTGTGGGGAGAAAGGTGATCTCCATGTCTTACTCCTTTGCCATCTTAAAGTTCTCTCCTCCCATACAGCTTTTGATTACTATATTTGTGTAGTATAGTTTGAAGTTAGTTTGATGCTTCCTGCTTTGATCTTCTTTCTCAGGATTGTTTTGGCTATTCAGGGTCTTTTCCAGTTCCATACAAATTTTAGAATTGTTTTTCTGCATCTGTGAAAAAATGCCATTGGATTTTTGATATAGAGTGCACTGAATAATGACTTTTGATTTTATAGACATTTTACCAATATTAACTCCTTCAATCCATGAACCCAGGATACCTTTCCATTATTTGTGTCTTTTTAAATTTCTTTCCTCATGGCCATAATTTTCAGTGTACAAAACCTCTTTGGTTAAGTTCACTCCTGAGTGAATTTTGTTTGTTTGTTTTTGATGTTATTGTGAAAAGGATTATGTTGTTTCTTTTTCAGATATTTTTTACTAGTGTATAGAAATGTGACTGATGTCTCTGTGTTGATATTGTATCCTACAACTTTGTTGAATTAGTTTATCAGTTCTAATAAAGCTTTTTTTTTTTTGGCAGTACACGGGCCTCTCACTGCCATGGCCTCTCCTGTTGTGGAGCACAGGCTCTGGACGTGCGGGCTCAGAGGCCATGGCCCACAGGCACAATCGCTCCATGGCATGTGGGATCTTCCCAGACCAGAGCACAAACCTGTGACCTCTGCATTGGCAGGTGAACTCTCAACCACTGCACCACCAGGGAAGCCCACTAATAAAGTTTTGTTGGAGTCCTTAGGATTTTCTATATATAAGATCATATTTTCTGCAAATAATGACAATTTTACTTCTTACTTTAAATTTGGACAACTTCTATTTCTTTTCATTGCCTAATTGCTCTGGTTAGGACTTACAGTACTATGTTGAATAGGAGTGGTATGAGTGGGCACCCTTGTCTTATTCCTGATCTTAGAGGAAAATCTTACAACTTTTTACCATTGATGTTAGCTTGTCATACATGGCCTTTATTAAGCTGAAGTATGTTCCTTTTATACCTAATTTTTTGATGATTTTTATCATGGAAAGATATTGTATTTTGTCAAATATTTTTCTGCATCTGTTGAGATGGTTATATAAAATTTATCTTTCACTCTATTATCTTAATGTATCATATGTATTGATTTGTGGATGTTGAGTCATCCTTGCATGGCAGGGCTGAATCACACTTGATCATGGATGATCATGTATGATGATCCTCATGTAAAAGGATCATGGATGATGCTCATTTAAAAGGATCAGTATGATCCTTTTAATGTGTTGTCAAATTCAATTTGCTAATACTTTGTTGAGAATTTTTGCACATATATTCATCAGGGGTATTGGTCTATAGTTTTCTTTTCTTGTAGTGTCCTTAACTGGCTTTGGTATCAGGGTCATGCTGGCCTTCTAAAATAAGTCTAGGTATGTTCCCTCCTCTTCCATTTTTTGGAAAAGTTTGGGAAGGATTGGTATTAGTTCTTCATGAATGTTTGGTAGAATTCACCAGTGAAATCATCTGTTCCTGGGATTTTCTGTGTTGGGAGGTTTTTTGATTACTGATTCCATCTCCTCACTCATTACCGGTCTGTTCAGATTATCTATTTCTTCCCAATTCAGTCTTTGAAGGTTGCATATTTCTTGGAATCTATACATTTCATGTAAATTACCCAATTTATTAGTGTATAATTCTTCATAGAAACCTCTTGTGATACTTTGCATTTCTGTGGTATCAGTTGTAATGTCTCCACTTTCATTTCTGATTTTATTTATTTGAGCATTCTCTCTTTCCTAGTCTAGCTAAAGGTTTGCCAATTTTTTATATATCAAAACATGAGCTTTTAGCTTTGTTAAACTTTTCTTTTGTTTTCCTCATCTCTATTTTATTTATTTCTACTCTTATATTTGTTAATTCCTTCCTTCTCCTCACATTGGGCTTAGTTTGTTCTTTGTGTTTTAGTTCCTTGAGGTATAAAGTTTAGTTGTTTATTTGATATTCTTTATTTCTTAATGTTGACATTCATCTCTCTAAACTTCCCTCTTATTCTAGCATCCCATGAATTTTGATACAGTTATCTCCATTTTTGTTTGTTTCAGGATTATTTTTTTATTTCTCTTTTGATCATCTTTGATCCATTGATTGTTCAAGAGAGTGTTGTTTAATTTGTATATATTTGTGAGTTTTCCAGCTTTCTCCTCGTACATTGTTCTAGTTTATAACATTGTGGTCAGAAGAGATACTTGGTATGATTTAAATCTTCTAAAATTTTTAAGACTTGTGTAGTGACCTATCACATATTCCCTGTGCACCTGAAAAGAATGCGCATTCTGTTGCTGCTGGATGGAATTTTTTTTACATCTGTTAGACATTTGATCTAAATTAAGGTTCAAGTCCAATGTTTTCTGGTTGACTTTCTAATTTTAAGGGTCCCCTTCTTCCCAATAAGAGACACTGAAAAGTTGTGAATTCAACTTGCAGTGTTATTCAGTCCCCTTCAGGATTAGCTTTGGGGTTTGTTTTTTAAGAGTCTTATTCTGTGGCTACAGGAGACAAGCGTTTATTGTAAGTTAGTCATAAAAGCTTTTTGGTTCCTTATCCACATCTCAAGTTGAGAATTTAAAGCCTTGAACTTAGAAATTTTTATCCAAATTATCCTTTGTAAACAGCAAGTCCAAATGCCATTATACTCTTTATTTTAATCAAAAAAAAAAAAATGTTACTTGTTATTAGCTACTTGCCCAAAGCCTTACCTTCTATGGGTACTTGACTCCAGATGATCATAGATGATAACCTATGTAATGTGTAGCCACTGCATGCCATAAGCCACCCTGTCCCACTTATAGGTAACATCAAAATCACCTATAAATTTTTTTTTTATGTTTAGTCAGCTCAGAGAACCAATCTCATCTTTAAGGTTCTGTTCCTGTGGGATCATTTCTAGGAACAATAACTTTACTAGTCAAGAGTTTACTCAGGGAAGTAGAGCCACAGAAAATGTTAGAGGAGTAAGGGATTGATTATAGAAACTAGACCTTCCTTATACAAATGAGGGCAGAATGGGGAAAAGAATGTCTGGAAGGGATAGTCAGAGACTAAAGGGACACAAACCAATTTGTCTGGAGTGCTGGCATGGGTGAAAAATTGGAGCTTAAAGGGAAATCTGAGATGTCATGTATGTTGAATACTCAATTAGAATCATGAAGGGGGAGCTAACAAAACGGTTATGGGGAAATTGTTGCTGCTGTGTAGCTACTGTTTCTGTGGATCTACAGTCAAACATCTGATGGTGGGTCTAGGGTTGCTGTTGGGGAGCAAAGACAATAGTCAAGATGAGCTGGGTGTGAAGTAGAGGGGAGCAAGGAAAGCTGGTATCCATACCAACAGGTGCCCTTGTTTCTTTATCACTGTATCTGATTATAATAAACTTTTACTTCACTTCTGTCTTCTAAGCTCAGCATGTTCTTCTTTTGGCCAACTGTAGCTCAGAACCATACAGAGAAATTGATACTGCAACATGTATTTTCCACATTAACCAAGTAGAGGATAACATAATCCAGCATTGGAGGTGCAATAGAAAGAGTAAAAAAGGCAAATATCATCCCTAGGTCTGATAATTTCTAGTTGTATACTCTTAGGCAAGGTGTATCATCTTCTTGGTCCTTGTTTTCTTCTTCAGTACATGAGGAGCAGTATGACAGTTCTGTCTTACAATGTGGAAAACAAAATGAGATGATTTTGGGAGTGCAACAAAATGCAAACTAAGTTAAACACATGAAGGAGAATGTTTTTCTTTTTCATTAATTGCCTTAATTAATTAATAGGAGATCTCTTCCGA
>NW_006795911.1:36179-59121 GCF_000442215.2 Lipotes vexillifer | reverse complement strand
CTTCCGATTGAATGTTTGAAATATCTGCATTTCTCTCTTTAGAGTTTTTATGTTAGGCCTGAGACAAAAATCTATAAAACTTAGAAGTATACGAAGAATGGTCCAAAAAAATCAGTGTCAGTTAACTTAGTTCTCACACTGAAAAAAATGAGTATTGGTTCATCAGTATGTTATATTGATGAATCAATAATCAAGGTATATATGTTTTATATACCTTAATTCTGAAAGAGGCATCCTCCTCCTAAAATATTAATATTTTGTTAGAAGTTTGAAGTTTGTCTTTTTTTTTTTTTTTTTTTGCGGTATGCGGGCCTCTCACTGTTGTGGCCTCTCCCGTTGCAGAGCACAGGCTCCGGACGCACAGGCTCAGTGGCCATGGCTCACGGGCCTAGCTGCTCTGTGGCATGTGGGATCTTCCCAGACCGGGGCATGAACCCTTGTCCCCTGCATCAGCAGGCGGACTCTCAACCACTGCACCACCAGGGAAGCCCTGAAGTTTGTCTTAAAACTAACTAATATAAAGCAAAACAGCCATTGTGTCTTGAATAGCTGACTCAGCTTGTCCATGAATAATATAAACTGTATTGTGATGAGTCAAAAAGACATAACTTGGGATCAGAGTTATTGAACAGATTTTTTAAAAAAATCAGAACAAGTTCCTGGAACTTGATACATACCACAAACAGTAAAAGACATGAAAATCCTTCTTTCTCACTTGTTCTTTTAAAGCTTATAAGAAACACTTTTTAAATGCACAGTATATTCCCCCAAAGTACCATTAGTCTATCAATGCATTTGCCCAAGATATCAAGATGCTGCTAATGAAGAGTCCAAAAAGCTGTGAAAAATTTTACTTGTAGGCTATGCCATGGCATTGATTGATTTCTACTAAAAGTTTTTAAGACATATTGAACATTAAAGAACTTGCTAAGGATCAGGCTTATAAAGGTTACTCTTTATTTGCTTTGATGATTTGTTAAAGGTACTATTTGTTATACTATACTATCCTCTTTAGAGGGCATATTTCATGGTCTCAGTACTAGTGATAGCTATTCTTTCTTGAGTAAAGGGTTTATGTTTTCTTAGAGACAAAGCCCAAAATAAGAACATTAGAATTCTTTTTAAGGACATAAATACTAATATTTGAATAACAATTATATTATATTTCTATAGAGTGTCCTGTTAATAAAGCACTTTCACATTTACTCTCATTAATATATTTAAATTTTGGTAACATTTTAAGGACAATTTTATTTCTCTATTTTCTATAAGGTAATGCCAGGACACAGAGAGGATAAATAAATTTCTCAAAAAAATTCAATTAGTGAAAGAGGTGAATGACCATCTAAATTTTCTGATCCTAAAAATACTTGGGGCCCTTCCTAGTTTTCCATTCTTTAAAACAAGTGAAGTCATTGTTTACAACGTAATTCTTTGTCTTCTTTGACATTTAAATCAGAACCAAACTAAAACATGAAAACTGTCATGTGAATTAAAGGTTGGCCCTTGTTCATTCTATTGCCTACTGCCTGGTCCCCAGTTCTCTGTTAGCATCCATTGTTCTGAATAGAGTGCTGGAAACTAATTTAAAAATTTGTATTTCCAGCAGAAAAAGTGTGTCCCCTCTTACTTATTAAACTAAATTGTTTGACCTAGAGGCAACAAACAGGTTAAGTTATTGACTTACCAAAAAAGTGGCCATGATTTTTCTTTCTATTACAAATATTATGAGTTGCTGAAACTCCACGTAATGGATGTAAAAGTCAGCAACAAAAAGAAAATGCCTTAACTAGTAATGACTCTATTTTCTGCCAACACAAACACTATCCCTAATGCAGCAATGAAAGATGCTCTTATCAGAAACAGGCCAGATAGATATGAAATCCAACTTACAGAAGGAATATATTCTAGAGAGAAGAAATTGCTACACTGGTGAGTCAGTCTTATGATATAGATGTGAAATGACAAAGTGACTCATAGCTGTTGGTACATCACGCTTCAGACTGGTTTTAGCATGATTGATCCTCACATTTGAAACATCTGTGCATCACTGGAAATCTCAATCTGCTTGAATTTCAATACATGTGAAAACAAAGCCCACCCTGATTTTGTCTTCCGTCCCCACACTTAGTTCTTCATAGCACCCAGAAAGTTCATTTAAAAATAAAAATAAGTTTACGTTACTCTTCTGCTTACAATCCTCCACTATCTTCCCATCATACTCAGAACACACTCCAGACTAAAAAACTCAATACTGATTTGTCCCTGCCTTTTCTGACTTCATTTCTCATGTTCCCCTCTAGCTCACTGGCCTACTCTCTGATCTGCAACATATCAAGCTTGTTCCCATCCATAGCCTGTGTGTTGAATATTTCCATCAGGAGTGATCCACCATCTTCTCCCCACCCCTCCTTTTCTTCTTGTATCTCAGTCTCACATTAAATATCAACCCTTCAGAGAAATATTTTCTAACCACTCTGCAAAAAATGTCCTCCAATGCTATTTCAATTTACCCTGTATAATTTTCACAGTCGGATGTTACTCTTTGAAATGATTTTATTTATGAACATATGTACTTGTTTACTTATTAATGTTTCATTCTCTATCACTATGGGTAAGTTCTATGAGAAGAGAAAACATCCATCTGGTTTATGTCTGTACTCCCTGCCTCTAGAATAGTGCCTGATACTAGAATGAGGAGCAGTGGACAGTGACACGTGGTAAGATTGATATATTATGGGAGGCTGTGGGTTATTAGAAGTGAGAAGGAAGGATTAGAGGCACTTCAGAACCTTGATGGCATTGGATGGGTCCTATGTCTCCCTCCCCAAGTGGGACAATTAACCTTGTACACCCATTAGAAGGAATCCTGTCATACTTTCTACCTCTGCTACGTTATTCATTAACAAACCAAAACTCCCAGATCACTCATCAATCCCATACTCTTAAGTCCTGCAGAAATGGACATTATCCAATCTGATTCAAGCATTCACCTCTCCCATTCCAGACCCTTCCTCTGAGTCTTTTGAAATATATGACCTATCATTTGTAAAACAACCTTGATCTACACATATATGAATGTTTCCTTCACATATTCCTACTCTGACCAAAAATCTTCTTGCTCCTTGAGAATACTTTTCTCATCCCACTGACCCTTTCAAATGTTGACTATTTTCACTTTTGCATTTCTTTGACCATTTGACTGTAGGGGGTATATGTATAGAATTAGTGTTTCCATGGCTCACTGTCACTTTCTTAAACTAGACTTCTATCAAAATTCATGGTAATGTCAATATCTATATACAATGCTGATATCAGTATACCTTGGCCTCTCAGTTCCTTGAGCAGCTCACCTCCAAGAATCATGTTTTACATCCTATATCTGAGTCTTCCACTTTTAAAGTTATACCCTAGACCTTGTCATTAGCAACAATTTATACCACCTTCATCATCTCTATCTAAAACCTCTGATCCTTCCTTATTACTTCTAATAACCAAAAGTTTCCTACAATACATCAAACCTGAAACCTTCTACTGTCCATTCGACCTCATTCCTCTCTTATTTATACAGCCTAGACTGTACAGACTAGCACAGTGGTTCTCAAAGTGTGGTCTTCTGACTGGCAGCATAGATATCACCTGTGAGCTTATTAGAAATGCAAATCCATGGGCCCTACCAACATCTATTGATTCAGAATGTCCATAGATGGAAGCCAGGCCTGGGTTCTGCCTCTCCTCTGACCTTATCTCCTACCAGTGCCACCCCACTTGCCGCTTTTGCTCACTGCCTTGAAACTAGGTTCCCTGCTACTCCTCAAACATGTCAAGCTCCCTTCTGCCTCTGGTATTTTGCATTTTTCCCTCAAATCATTTCATGGCTCTTTCCTTCACTTTTTTCATATCTTTGCCCACATGTGAAGAGAAATATCAGTAAGGACTTTCCTAACTACCCTATAAAAATGCTAATAGCCACATCATTTCCTACCTCAACACCACCATCTCTCTTACAACGCTTGATTTTTTACTTTGCATTTACCATCTGATATATATTTAGCAATTTATTTAATTACTTTTTATTGTCTATCTTTTCCCAACTAGAATATATGTTCAACAAGGGCAAGGGCTTTGACTTTTTTGTTCACTGCTACCTCGCTGGTGCCTAGAACAGTGTCTAGTACTCCAAGGGTACTTAAATATTTGTTGGATAAATATTGAATGACTGAGTCTTTTTCTCTCTTCATCAGTCTAATACTCCTCTGATCGCTTATTGCAAATACACATCATCTAGTTGGCAAATTTCAAAAACTTATGATGAACTGTGATTCCTCTTTCCATTGCACTGAAAACTCTTCAGTCTCCAAAATCTTAGATTCTTCTCCCTTCACCATAATATCCTTCAAAATTTTCCCTTGGCAGTATTTGTTATTTACAGCTGTAGACTAGCTGGCCTTTACTACTGGCTCATTCAGTTTCTGTTACATGATTTTTCAGGTGCTCAGCCTTTCTATCAATCTGTCCTCTTCTATACTGTCACTGTATATTTCTAATCATGTGATTTTGGGCTTGAAAAACTTACATGGTTCTCATGGCCAGACAGTGCTCAAACCATTTACAGTAAAATACTAGTTTTATAAGAAAGCAGAAAGTAACACACCATTGTAAAACAATTATACTCCAATAAATACATTAAAAAATACTAGCTTTATTCCTCAATCTATTCCAGATTAATGTTTTTGTAAAACATAATTTAAAACAAATGAAAAACAAGAAATCTACAAAATATAAGCTCAGTGTTTGTTGTTAAATTTAGCAGATATAAAATTAAATTTTAACTAATATAATTTGAACAAAATAATAGGGGAAAAATAAATTTCAAAACTGTACATTTTGGAAAAACACCGTACACTTTGGTCATTTAAAGTATAATTATGGAGAAAATACATAGAAAATATTTATTACGCTTATAACTTTCAGTTGTTCTGCAGTCTGAAATAAACAAAATAATAAAGAAAATTGAAAACACCCATGTGTAATGCCTGTAAGTATACTTTGAACAATTACACAAGTATGTCAATACCTAAAATTGTTAACGTGAAAAATGAACTTGATTTTTGCTTAACTCATCTAATCTGCATTGCATTGATAGCAACCCTACCTGCAGAGGATAATGAATATATAAATTTTTTTAAGTTTTTTGTTTTAACAGTATTCACAGGAGTATTAGTAATACTCAGTACTCATACAGTATGTTGATGGGAATGGAAGAAGAGATTTTAAAGAAGAGATTTTGAAGCAATTTCAACAAGCTCAAAATATTTATTTTTTTCCTTTTATTCAAAATGAACAAATCATGCTGTATTTTCAAAAGTGATTTTTAACTCTTGGTCAGTTGAAAGTTTCAATAATGTATCCTGAATAGTCATATCCTGGAATGTCAAATTTAAATTATATTTTGATGTAAAAGGTAAATTTTAGATCCATGAATTTCCTATGTATTAGTCTATTTTTGATGAAAAATAGAAAATTTAGAACTTTTTATCAACATGTCAGTTGTTCTGTTATAACCTACAATCTGTTTGGATGTGCAATAGGAAGGCCATCACGGCTTTCTTAAAATCATTGCTACTTATGAAACCTGATAAAACAATCTACAGAACTCTGTTCTTCCCATCTTCTAACTTTGTATCTGCCCTTTGATCTTACCTTCCATTTGCAGGGGAACGTTATGATTAAATTAAAATACTAAAGATATATAAGAAATAAACAAGCCTGGTTGTTCGTTGCACATCTTTAAAAACAGTTGGGGCCAAACTCGTTACTTCTCTTGCAGAAACCCTAAGAATGCACTCTAGAGTTCAAATTTTTGCAACACAACATTTTTCTCTCCATAAGCCATCATACCTCAGCACACAGTAAGTTGTTCATGACCAATTTCCATGTTATTGCATAATAATGAGAATACTTCCAATTTAATAATTGTGTAATTCACATTTTTCACTACGTCACTAAGTCACAGTTTGATTCAGCTCAACTTTTTTCAAAACATTCTCAGTGAAGGAAGCAGTGCATTGATTTATTTTCCGGTGTAAACTTAATCTAGGCAATACCTCATTGTTTTCTTTGCATAGCAACAGTGCCATCAAATGAATACACTCCTACACAAAATAAGTACAAAACCACATTTGCTGATATGTATCATGGGCTTGGATGTTAAGGCAACGTGGATGTACTATAAAACTTCATGAATAGTTATTCTCAATGGATGGACTTATTTCATCACAGACTGCTGAACACATGTCCGGCCTGCATACACACTTGCTGTAGCACTGTTCTAAATGCTGATTTCACATCTTCTCTCCTTTTCCTCCCCAGTACCTGTTCTCCCTCCCTCCTCTCAATTGATTACCTTGCTTTGTGTTTCACTGAGAAGACTGAAGCAATCAGAAGAGAATTTCAGTCTTCTACTATATGTCTACCACCTGCCAGCAGTGGCCCCACACATTTTGCTTTTACACCACCTTGGTCTCAGCCAATCCCTGTTCTTGCATATTAGATCCCATCCTTCCTTGTCTACTCAAAGATATCACTCCAATAATTCTCCACTCTGTCATACTCTTGTTTTCAATTGGATTTTCCCCATTATATACAGTCTGTTACTTTTTAATTTGAAAGATTATGCACGCAGGTGCTCGTGCACACACGCACACACACACATACACACACACACATCCTCACTTCCTTTTCCAGCTATTGGCTTCATTTCTTTGCTTCTCTTGGCAAATGAAAGCCCTTGAAAGATATCTGTATATGCATTGTCTTCAATTCATCTTTTCCTTCTCTTTTAAGCCCTCTTTAACCAGGCTTTCACTTCCACTTCTCCAGCAGAACTACCCTCCCTTAGGTCACCAACAACTTCCACATTGCTAGACATGGTGGTCCATTCTCAGACTTCATCTTACTTGAGGCACAGCTTGCATTATTTTTTGACACTCCTCTATTCATTCTCATTGCCTTGATTGTCTCATTCAATTTCAAGGTTTTAAATACTCCCTATACGACAATGACTCACGTTGTTACATGTTTAGCTCAGATCTCCTTTGGGATCCCAGGTTTGCACATTCCCACCGCACTGGCAACCTCCACCCTGATGTCTAACGTGCAGAACTAATATCAGTGGATAGAAGCTACATTCACTCAGTGGCTGAGGCAAAAGTCTTCCTTGAGGTCTTTCCCTCAGATGTCACATCCAGTCCCTGAACAAATTCTGTTGGACCCATATCCAAAGATAGGCAGAACTTAACTACTTCTCACTTCTGGAACTACCAGCTTGAACTAAACCACTATGATTGCTCACCTGGATTATTGCAATAACATCCTAACAAGTCTCCAGGTTTGTATCTTTACCCTCCTCTTCAGTCTGTTATCAATGAGCAACCAGAATGAGCCTTTAAAAATACAGGTCAGTTCACATCACTCCTATGTCCAAAACCCTGGATTATCTCCCTGTTTCACTCCAAGAAAAATCCCCAGTTCTTACAATAAACAGCCTACAAGATCCTAAATGATCTTTGCTCTCCTTGTTACCTCTCTGACCTTTTGTTTTCCTTCTACTTTCCTGATGCCTCAAACCCTCGCAGTCCCCACAGACCCTTTACTTTTTTTGAGCATACCAGCCACACATTCTTTCCTCTACGTGGAATGTTCCTCCTTCAGATATTTTCTTGGTTAATTCCCTTGCTTCCTTCAAGTCTTACCTCAAATATTGATATTATCTTCTTAATAAAGCCAATTTCAACCAACTTATTAAAGACAGCAACTTCCCCTTCCTGCCCAGGCATCCCACTCACAGTTGAAAATTATTTATTTATTATTTATGTTTTGTCTTTCTCCCAAAGAGAATTTAAGCTCCTCAAAGTAGGGATTGTTTTTGTTTTCACTCACTGACACATTTCAAGTGCCTAGAATAGTGCCCTTTGCATAATAGGAAAAATATTGGTTGAATGGATAAATTATTGAATAATTAATGAAGACTACATGAGACTTAAAAGAAAGGGCCCACTAAATGATCAGAAAAATAAATTAAATAAGGCCACATTTAAGAAATTATACAATTTCACAACACAAAGGATAGAGAGAAAAGCATAATTTATGAGGAGAAAGCACATGTCACAAAGAATGGCAGGACAGTATGTCACCTACAAAGGAAGTAGAGTCAAGCTGGCATGGTTGCTAAGAACATGAATGAATGCCTCCAGTGTCCTGAGGAGAAAATCATTGTCTCAAGCAGACTATTAATCAAATATGAGAAAAGTATGAAGAAATTTTTTAGAGGTAAAAATACTTATACTTTGCTTCTATTGAACCATTCTTTGGAACTTAATGAAATATATGCCACAGTAAATGATGTTAGAACCAGATCTGTGTATCAAGATACAAAAGATCAGGGCTTCCCTGGTGGCACAGTGGATGAGAGTCTGCCTGCTGATGCAGGGGACACGGGTTTGTGCCCCGGTCCGGGAAGATCCCACAGGCCGCGGAGCGGCTGGGCCCGTGAGCCATGGCCGCTGAGCCTGCGCGTCCGGAGCCTGTGCTCCACAACGGGAGAGGCCACGACAGTGAGAGGCCCACGTACTGCAAAAAAAAAAAAAAAAAGATACAAAAGATCTGCAGGAGAAGGATGGAAGATCCCAATGTGATCCTCAGAGCTTCCAACCCAGGTCAATGCAGGAGGATGGGTGGCTCCAGGAGAGAGGTTGATTTCTGGGTGGAGGTGGAGGGGAAATAGGGTTATATTATGCTTGACATATTGAAAGAAGACATGTTGCTATAAAGTCAGAAAAATACAAATGGAATCTCCAAGAAAAAAAAATAGAAACACAAAAAGTTTGTAATCACCACAAACTAGGAATAAGTTCATATTGTCAAAAAGTCTTAATTAATATTTATTGTTTTTTAACTTTTAAAACCAATCTTTAGAAACCATAGCAGATTTTACTGTGGAAATACACAAGGGACTAAAAAGCTCAACAATGCTGGCAATGTTAAAGTGAAAATAGATTATAGAATATGGGCACTAAAGGGGAATGACAAGGAAAAGGTGGGAGTTACAAATTAGGGAGCCAGGAGTTACTCTAAAATTGATGGGAGAAGATAATAGAGAATCAATATATAAGGGCTAAATATAACATGTCAAGAAATAACCACTAAAGATATAATTTAGAGATGTGGCAATGGCTCTTAAAGAACAACATGGTAAATGGTGAAAAGGGGCTGCCTGTGAGAATCAGGGTCAGGAACAGTCTAGGGATGCTTCGTTTTAGACATGTGGGCTGCTAGGAACCCTCAAAATATTAATATGCATTTAAACTACTCTTTAATAGTAGCTGCTATATGGAAGGGTCCTCTGACACTGCTATGACCAAAGGAAATGTGAAACTCTTTGACTTCTAAGCCTTTTCCAAATGACATGATGTAACTGCATACCTGTGCTACTTCAATAGACACTTTTTTAAGATTAAGTTTAAAAAAGCTATAAAACAGTGCTTTGATTATGGGCATTGTGCATTCATGGGTGCATACAGCAACCATTAGTCTATTCTGTAGTCCCCCTAGGATAATGGATTGTTAATTGTCATCCAGAACATGTTATCATCCTACAGGACTTGCACGATTACTGGAATTGCCTAGGTGCTTGACAAACATGTTCAATAAATTTTTTTTAAAAAAAGCAAAGTTTCATTTTTTCCTTTTCAATGAAAAGCTTCAAGATTCTCAAAAACTTTGATTCCTCTAACAAAATTACATATATATGTGTATATATAATATATATATATACACACACATACATATATATGTGTAATGTGTATAATCATATCTTTTAAAAGATCATTTCTCTATACTACAGACTCAGTATTTGAGCATCCTCATTTCTATATATTGTCTTGCACGTGATGAGCACTGAGTAAATATGTGCTGCATGAGGGAACGGTAAATAAATTGGTTGTGTTAGTACATGTCAACGGATCATTTTCTGTAGCTACTCTAATAGAGATAAATCATTTGCTTAATGGAGACTGCAAATGATAAAGGCCAATTCCACCTTGATTTAGAAAGAGCACGCTCATAAATCTGAGAACATTGTATAACCAAGACAGTCCGTCAAATCACTCTGCATGATGATAATAATAATAACAGCTAACTTTTAGTAAATATACACTCTGTGCTCTGCATGGTCCTGAGCTCTTTATGTTTATGAAATCATTCAACTCTTACAATCACCCCATGAGGTGGACATTATTGCTGAGTTTTCATCCTTATTTTACAGAAGGAAAAATTGTGAATTAACTTGATCAAAGTCATCAGAGAGGATATGGTGGAGCCAGATATCAAACCTGGGAAATCTGACCAAGCTGTGTGAAATAAAAGGTTTTGCATGAGATCATCCTGGGACAGTTATCACTTTACTAGGCAGGCTCACACTTCATTTTAGACATGCAGCCTGATAGGAAATTTCAAATTAATAATATCCAATTAAACTATTCTTTAATAGCTACTCTTTGAAAAGGTCCTTTGGCAAGCTATGACCAAAGGAAAGGGGGCGGGGGTGGGTGTGTGTGAAACTCTGGACAACGAGGAATCCCATTCAAAGGGGTGAGTCATCCTAAGAAAGGCCACTGATCTCCCTATGTGTCCCTACAGCAGCATCTTCATTTACACTCCCTGCAAATCGTTGTTTTGAAGAGTCTGCTGTCTCACATTTTCATAATACCACAAATCCTTTTTAGTGCAAATGAAATACCTATTTATTCATCTACGTCTGATATGCCTATGAAGACACCATCTACAAATCTACCCAAAGTCCTAGACAGCACCTCACAATTCAGAAGCTTCTTTCAAAATATATTAATATTTGAACAAATAAAGAATCAGATCCTAGTAGGAAAAACAACTAACTCAAATAACTGATAGTTCAAAGAACTGTTTTCACATATACTGCACAAGGAAAAATACACTGAATGATTCCAGAGGGTCAATACTGGTGAAAAAAGAGAACTCAGTCAATTCTGGGGGAGCAAAAAAATACTCAACTGTGTATCTGTCAATCTTAGTCTCCCAATTTATCCCTCCTCCCTCCCCACTTACCCCCCCCCAGTAACCATAAGTTTGTTTTCTACATCTGTGACTCTATTTGTTTTGTAAATAAATTCATTTGTACCATTTTCTTTTTAGATTCTATATATAAGCAATATCATATGATATTTGTCTTTCTCTGTCTGACATATTTCACCTAGTATGATAACCAATAAGGGCTTACTGTATAGCACAGGGAACTCTTCACAATAGTCTGTAATGACCTACATGGGAAAAGAATCTAAAAAAGAGTGGATATATGTATATGTATAACGGATACACTTTGCTGTACAGCAGAAACTAACACAACATTGTAAATCAACTATACTCTAATAAAAATTTTTTTAAAAAGAATTCAACCGAATGGGCAACCAGTACACAAATCAAGGTAAAATCATTAAATTCAAATGTTAGAAATATTACAATGATAACTTTAGCTTTTCTTTTTATTCCCTCTTCTTCCCTTTCCTTATGTGTATCCTTTCAATCAGTAGCCAGAGTTCTGAGATCACCAATAAATTCCCAACATTGGAAAAATAGCAATAGTGAAGATTTTTTCATACCTTGAGACTCATTATTAAAATTACCAAACTCCACAATTGGGTTCTTGAGAATAAGTAATCAAATGTTGCAGGTCTTCTTAAGGAGGTAAACATGTTCATTAACCACTAAACACCAATTTTATGATAGTTTAGGTCAAGTGTTACCAGTTCATACTAGGTAGACAGAAGCTGTTTCTCTTTTCTGAGCCTCTCACTGCACGTTTGTTGAATTTCTGATGACCTTAGTGCTTGTATTAACACCTTTGAGTTATTGCAGGTGATAGAAACCGCAATTCCCTGTCAGCTCTCAAAACAAACCACCCCAGATTATCCACATCCCTTTCTTTCCAGCTGGTGTGATAAAATGAGTGAAGAGAAATACAGAGCTAAAACTTTATTTAAGAAAGATACAAAGCTGATTAACATTAGTGAGGTGACCATCTGTTTTTTTTCTGGATGCTGAAAGAGTTAAGATCAGGGCCTTTCAACTTGTAAAATGACCCCATGAATGATGACTTCTTCAGAAATCAAGAGTTTGTCAGTGAATTAACTAGAACAGGCAATATATGTTTCCTAAATAAATGTTTACCTCACTACAAGCCAGAGGTCCCAGAAAGTTTGACATTTCAAAAATAAGGTTTGTGTTATGCCTAGTGAGCTCATATCTATACCAAATGAAAATCAATGTCCAGAAAGTGCTTGAAGCATTTTAATTGAAATAATCAAAGAATGTTTAAAGGTGTGTAAATGTTTTGTTAGCAGTGATATTGTCAGGCACACAATTTTAACAAATATTCAATCCAGTTTAAGAAGCACTGCACCTTATTGTAGAGAAAAGATATTCCTGAAGTGCTGGGTCTTAACTGTCCAGGTATAGATAGCAGAGTCCTTGGTGTATACACACATGTATGTGGGGCTGGAGAAAAATGAACCGGGACTAAGGAAACATTCCTTTCAGTACACACAGCCACCCACTGGCTGCTGGACCCAAAACCCTAGGTTCCTCTGAACAATAATATGTCAGGTAACTCCCTTCCCTGCTCGAAGCGGGTGGGGATAGCTGACTTGTACAGTTTGAAAAGATGGTTTATAGCTGAAGCTACTTGACTCTGACTTTTGGGGAGTGGAGGAGGGGACAACTGGCCAAAGAGTCTTTCATTTTTAACTCATCATTTAAGGAGGGGCAACTCTGGTACAGTCACTTATGCACTTTGGGAGATCTGGACAGAAATTAATCAGAGGTGAGATATGGGCATGTTTTACTGGTAAAAAACAATGCAGGGTGAAAATGTCCGCACACTTACATTTAAGGGAGCATATCGCAGTGCAAATTGGGTCATCTCAGGAAATATAAAAGCATTATTCCTCTGAGATTTGAAAAAAAGTGTAATTACTTTTTCTACCAAGCATGATTCTTTCCAGTGACCTTCATTTTTGTTTTCTGGAAATGAAAAGAGGTTTACATTAAAAAGGCATTTCCTCTGACTCTGTGTCCTTGAGCTGCACAAAATGTAAACCATTCCCTCCTTCCCTCTGTTGAAGAAAAAGGAGGCTTCAATCTTTCCTTCTGAACACGGTCTATCTAAATAAGGAGATGGAGTCCCATCTTTTCTATCAGCCCCATTGTTTGACTTGTCAGTAATAACACTTGAGCTGAAATTGTACAGGCGTCCTGCTAATTTAGTAATTATTGACATGGTGCTGAGCAGGAAATGATAGCAAACAGAAGGAACTGTTAAGGAGAGATGAAATAAAAGATGTTCATATCATTGTTGAATAATGGTTGAGATCATTTTGTGCTTTAAGTAGGCCCAAGACACCTTTTTCCATTTTCCTGAAACATTTATAATTTATGCTTTGTAATAGTTCCAAATATTTTTAGGACACTGGACTTTGTTTGAGAATCTTGCCAAACTGAATGGGGATCACGAAGCACACACACAGATGAGTGGGTGATGTGACCTGCTGCAGCTTCCCATTTAATCAACAGCCCCTTTCAATCTCAACCTGCCTCTCCTCCTAATGCTTTCTTTTCTGCCCTTCTCCTTTTTAAAATTTGCATTTCTCTTTGTTGTCATCTTAGCTCTAGCTATGGTCTTTGTTGCTAGGATAGGCGATGCAACCCTTATAGTTACAGCTATAGATGGCATCTTTAATTAATTATTTATTTATTTTAATTTGGAGCCTTTGCATAGCTATAGGAGCTCCCCTAAATTTTGGTAAGCATGGGTTTGAATGGATCATTTTTTTAAAATTTCATATTTGTGCATTAATGTAATTGTACCAGAGTAATGCACACATGTGTGTATTAATGTATGTGATGACAAAAGTCATAAAAATAATTGAGACCAGAGTATACAAATTTGGAAATGATTTGCTAAAAGAATATAAATATGGACTCAGAAGATGCAGTGTCTATTTTCATAATGCTTATATTGGAGAATAAGAATGATACCTTTTGTGTGGGGCAATCCTGTTACATGGCATTTACTATTATGTAATGATTTTGTATCAGAATATAATTTGTCAAAGCTAGAGGACAAAGCCCTATAGCATAATAAAATGTGTTAAATTTGTTTGTGCTACAACAAAGTTGTATGGTATTACATTTTCCTCAATATATTCTGTAATCAAATCACCACAGTTTTTTGTTTTTTTTTTTTGCGGTACGCGGGCCTCTCACTGCTGTGGCCTCTCCCGTTGTGGAGCACAGGCTCCGGACGTGCAGGCTCAGCGGCCATGGCTCACGGGCCCAGCCACTCCGGGGCATGTGGGATCTTCCCGGACCGGGGCACGAATCCACGTCCCCTGCATCGGCAGGCGGACTCTCAACCACTGCGCCACCAGGGAAGCCCTCAAATCACCACAATTTTAATAAGAACTGGAAACTTTTATTTTTTTAATGCAGCATTATTAGCTTTTAAAATGCTTCACCAAAAGGGGTACAGATATATGATATAATAAAAATATGTAGGGCAAATAAGAATAGAATAAAGGATGGGAAAGAAAGAAACCTAGATGTCTTGAAGAGCTGGGTGGTGGGAGATTGTGATGAAAATGACAGTAGCAATGCTTATTTACAATAAGAAAGAAGCTAAGATGTGTCTACCACCCTCATGTGCCAGGTGCCATCTGTAGCACTTACCATGAAGTAACTTATTTACTCCTCTAACAAAATATATTTTTCATATTTTACCAAGGAGTAAGCTGACACTCAGAGGGGAGGTTCAAAACGTCCAAATTCATGATTATGGTTTTAGCAGTCATTGGCTTTTTACTTCTCTGATTTCTGAGCCAGAGCTCTCAAACACTACACTATTTTGCTCCTTCTAACTTTCTTCTCTTCTTTATATTCCTATTTTTCTATGGTTGACATTATTACTATAGGGATTAAACAAAACACAGACAATTAAAAAAGCACCTAGCATAACATGAATTTACAATAGGTCACGTCACATCTCACTGCTAAACTATTGTCTAGTTCCTTATATCATATTTTTCCTGTGGCCTTCACATTTTTAAAAACTCCATTGTATGTTTAAATATAATAATGTTGGAGAAATAGTTCAAGTGCTAAAGTACCAAATCAATGGGGAGGTGCCAGGGATAAATAAGCAAAAATTTTAACTGATATGTATCTGAGAAAAACACCTGCCCATTAGAAACAGAAAAGCATACTTAGCTAAATATATTTTGGAAGAATCATGTCATACTTGTACACAGATAATCTAAAAGTGTTTTCATTCCATTGAAAAGTGACATACTTAAAAATTCCTCTTTGGTCGTGTCACAAAATAATCCCTTTCATGATGTTCTGTTGAGTTGTCAGGCTGCACAGTCACAGTCAGCACAAATGGAGAGTTGTTAGTTTCATTTGTCTCTACTGCTATGTAGATAAATTTCTCAGCTCAGTTTCTGGGCTAGTTGTGGTCAGAACAGTCTTAATAAGTACAGAGACAGTCTACTTAGGAATTCAAAATACAGTTGATCAGGGCTACCCAAGCTGTCCTGACATTCCTTTCTCCAGGAAGTGTATTATGTACTGTAGGCAAGCTGAAAAAAAAATTGTTAGATGTCATTGTGTGAACATCCATATATATACATATATGTATTCTTACCCTCTATGTAAAAGGTTATGTCAGCTTATTATTCTATCTCGAGATAGCTTGAATCTCAAGATATGTGATTTTACCTGCAGTGTACTGGAATCTATGTCCCAATCAATTGTTGACGTATGTTATAAGGAAGTGGCACAGAGAGCCCTAATAATGGCTGTTAGAAGTAACAAGTCAAAGCCGTTCCATCAGTGCCAGGGCAATCACCCTATAGGGTTACTTAAAGAATCTCAGGGATAAGTGTTTACAGTTCCTTGATCTGTGAGTTCCAACATATTCATATTAGACAAAGGCCTATCACATTCCTTGTATTTCAGTAGAGGTGATTCAATTGAAGATGTTTTAAAACTATATTTATTTTAAGAGTAAATAAATACTTCAGCACCATTTTTTGAAGAAAAAAAAACCTTGATATTCTTGTTATCACTGAAGACCTAATATGTCTGATTTTTCCCTAAATGTTTTTAGGACATATTCATCACCCTGTAGCCCTCTATTCTGGCATCTTCTCAG
This sequence comes from Lipotes vexillifer, assembly GCF_000442215.2. Taxonomy (NCBI): domain Eukaryota; kingdom Metazoa; phylum Chordata; class Mammalia; order Artiodactyla; family Lipotidae; genus Lipotes; species Lipotes vexillifer. Next base: position 42,821 of record NW_006795911.1, on the reverse strand, counting down.
TTGTAAAGTCAAGTGAACTGAAGTAATTTGTCTTCATGGCTGGTTCTGATCAGTTATAGCTATAGATGGGTGTCCCCTCGCCATATGATTCCACAGTATTTTGTACAGATTGTAGAGTGTACGTCTCTGTAGGTTCCTGTCTTATGCAAAGATTTATGAACAGAAGACCTAGTTTGTGTCACCCGTCTTTGTATCTCTAGCACCCAGCTCCAAATGCCCTCTTCCTCACTATGAATACCTGCAGGACAGGACAAAGATTGTATTCCTTATGTAAATAAATGAGTAATCAGAAAAGACTATCTTCATTTAGAAGAGTCTGTTATTAGGAAGGGTTATAATTGAGGATGACAGAAGTAATGCTCCATTTACAATTTGGGTGCATGCAAGTTTAGCTCAGAATCCAGGCTGAAAAAGTTGAATGCATGCAGTGATTGTGTTGAGTCCAATATTTACATTCAGAGCTATGAAAGACTGATTTCAGAAAGACTGATTTTTGCTGGAAGTTCATAAAAAGGATGGACTACTGCCGGGCTTTCCACTATCCCTGCTGCATCTCCACCCAGGAACAATTCTCCTACCATGTGGCCCTTATATTTTCCTTCCACAGGTGAAGCCCAGCAGCTTGTGACCTGCCCACAACAACTAGGGCTGATTGGACCAATTGTGAACCAGCAACTGTAGTTGATGTATAAGCTGGTCGGAAATCTATCATCTGTGAGGTCTGAATCAAAAACATGAGATGGCTAATTAGATTAGTTAAAGGGGGAAATAGATGGGTTGGAGAAACTAGTGGCAGGTGACAGAGAAACTGTGTTATGAGGATCAGGTTCATGGGTATTAGTTCACTTTGGACAGGATGCAACAACTGAGAAAACTGTTAATGCCTCAAACACAAGAAAACCTTATTTTCACTCTTATAAGAATCCATGTTAGATGCATATAGTCAGTAGGTGGCTTTCCTCAATCAATGGTGCAAGGACTCAGGATTATTCCACTATGTAGCTTTATAATCCCCAAGGGACGTTGTGGCCCTGCCATCCCCTAGAGAGAAAGGGAATGCACACAAAGGACATAGGTTTTTTTTTTTTTTTAATTTAGGTTGGTTTATTTAAATTTATTTATTTTTTATTTTCTTTTAATCTCCCAATTCATCACACCACAACCCCGACCACCCACCACTTCCCTCTTGGTGTCAATATGTTTTTTCTCTACATCTGTCTCAATAACTGCTCTGCAAACCGGTTCATCTGTACCATTTTCTAGCTTCCACATATATGCGTTAATATATGATATTTGTTTTTCTCTTTCTGACTTACTTCATTCTATATGACTGTCTCTAGATCCAACCACGTCTCTACAAATGACCCAGTTTCATTCTTTTTTATGGCTGAGTAGTATTCCATTGTATATATGTACCATGTCTTCTTTATCCATTCGTCTGTCAATGGGCATTTAGGTTGCTTCCATGACCTGGCTATTGTAAATAGTTTTGCATTGAACATTGGGGTGCATGTGTCTTTTTGAATTATAGTTTTCTCTGGGTATATGCCCAGTAGTAGGATTTCTGGTAAATCTGGTCATATGGTAATTATATTTTTAGTTCTTTAAGGAACCTCCATACTGTTCTTCATAGTGGCTGTACCAATTTACATTCCCACCAACAGTGCAAGAAGCTTCCCTTTTCTCCACACCCTCTCCATCATTTGTTGTTTGTAGATTTTCTGATGATGCCCATTCTAACTGGTGTGAGGTGATACCTCATTGTAGTTTTGATTTGCATTTCTCTAATAATTAGTGATGTTGAGCAGCTTTTCATGTGCTTCTTGGCCATCTGCATGTCTTCTTTGGAGAAATATCTATTTAGGTCTTCTGCCGATTTTCCTTTGCTGTGCAAAAGCTTTGAAGTTTCATTAGGTCCCATTTGTTTATTTTTGTTTTTATCTCCATTACTCTAGGAGATGGGTCAAGAAGGATCTTGCTGTGATTTATGTCATAGAGTGTTCTGCCTATGTTTTCCTCTAAGAGTTTGATAGTTTCTGGCCTTACATTTAGGTCTTTAATCCATTTTGAGCTTATTTTTGTGTATGGTGTTAGGGAGTGATCTAATCTCATACTTTTACATGTACCTGTCCAGTTTTCCCAGCACCACTTATTGAAGGGGCTGTCCTTTCTCCACTGTATATTCCTGCCACCTTTATCAAAGATAAGGTGACCATATGTGCATGGGTTTATCTCTGGGCTTTCTATCCTATTCCATTGATCTATCTTTCTGTTTTTGTGCCAGTACCATACTGTCTTGATTACTGTAGCTTTGTAGTATAGTCTGAAGTCAGGCAGCCTGATTCCTCCAGCTCCATTTTTTGTTCTCAAGATTGCTTTGGCTATTCGGGGTCTTTTGTGTTTCCATACAAATTGTGAAATTTTTTGTTCTAGTTCTGTGAAAAATGCCAGTGGTAGTTTGATAGGGATTGCATTGAATCTATAGATTGCTTTGGGGAGTAGAGTCATTTTCACAATGTTGATTCTTCCAATCCAAGAACATGGTATATCTCTCCATCTGTTTGTATCATCTTTAATTTCTTTCATCAGTGTCTTATAATTTTCTGCATACAGGTCTTTTGTCTCCTTAGGTAGGTTTATTCCTAGATATTTTATTCTTTTTGTTGCAATGGTAAATGGGAGTGTTTTCTTGATTTCACTTTCAGATTTTTCATCGTTAGTATATAGGAATGCCAGAGATTTCTGTGCATTAATTTTGTATCCTGCTACTTTACCAAATTCATTGATTAGCTCTAGTAGTTTTCTGGTAGCATCTTTAGGATTCTCTATGTATAGTATCATGTCATCTGCAAACAGTGACAGCTTTACTTCTTCTTTTCCGATTTGGATTCCTTTTATTTCCTTTTCTTCTCTGATTGCTGTGGCTAAAACTTCCAAAACTATGTTGAATAAGAGTGGTGAGAGTGGGCAACCTTGTCTTGTTCCTGACCTTAGTGGAAATGCTTTCAGTTTTTCGCCATTGAGGATGATGTTGGCTGTGGGCTTGTCATATACGGCCTTTATTATATTGAGGAAAGTTCCCTCTACACCTACTTTCTGCAGGGTTTTTATCATAAATGGGTGTTGAATTTTGTCAAAAGCTTTCTCTGCATCTATTGAGATGATCATATGGTTTTTCTCCTTCAATTTGTTAATATGGTTAATCACATTGATAGATTTGCGTATATTGAAGAATCCTTGCATTCCTGGAATAAACCCCACTTGATCATGGTGTATGATCCTTTTAATGTGCTGTTGGATTCTGTTTGCTAGTATTTTGTTGAGGATTTTTGCATCTATGTTCATCAGTGATATTGGCCTGTAGTTTTCTTTCTTTGTGACATCCTTGTCTGGTTTTGGTATCAGGGAGAATGTGGCCTCATAGAATGAGTTTGGGAATGTTCCTTCCTCTGCAATTTTTTGGATCAGTTTGAGAAAGATGGGTGTTAGCTCTTCTCTAAATGTTTGATAGAATTCACCTGTGAAGCCATCTGGTCCTGGACTTTTGTTTGTTGGAAGATTTTTAATCACAGTTTCAATTCCATTTACTTGTGATTAGTCTGTTCATATTTTCTGTTTCTTCCTGATTCAGTCTTGGAAGGTTATACCTTTCTAAGAATTTTTCCATTTCTTCCAGGTTGTCCATTTTATTGGCCTAGAGTTGCTTGTAGTAGTCTCTTAGGATGCTTTGTATTTCTGCGGTGTCTGTTGTAACTACTCCTTTTTCATTTCTAATTTTATTAGCTTGAGTCTTCTCCCTCTTTTTCTTGGTGAGTCTGGCTAATGGTTTATCTATTTTGTTTATCTTCTCAAAGAACCAGCTTTTAGTTTTATTGATCTTTGCTATTGTTTTGTTTTTATTTCATTTATTTCTTCTCTGATCTTTATGATTTCTTTCCTCTGCTAACCTTGGGTTTTGTTTGTTCTTCCCTCTCTAGTTCCTTTAGGTGTAACGTTAGATTGTTTATTTGAGATTTCTCTTGTTTCTTGAGGTAGGCTTGTATAGCTATAAACTTCCCTCTTAGAACTGCTTTTGCTGCATCTCATAGGTTTTGGATCATCGTTTTTTCATTGTCATTTGTCTCTAGGTATTTTTTGATTTCTTCTTTGATTTCTTCAGTGATCTCTTGGTTATTTTGTATCATAGTTTTAGCCTCCATGTGTTTGTGTTTTTTACATTTTTTTCCCTGTAATTGATTTCTAATTTCATAGCATTGTAGTCAGAAAAGATGTTTGATATGGTTTCAATTTTCTTAAATTTATGGAGGTTTAATTTGTGACCCAAGATGTGATCTATCCTGGAGAATGTTCCATTAGCACTTGAGAAGAAAGTGTAATCTGCTGTTTTTGGATGGAGTGTCCTATAAATATCAATTAAATCTATCTGGTCTATTGTGTCATTTAAAGCTTGTGTTTCCTTATTAATTTTCTGTTTGGATGATCTGTCCATTGGTGTAAGTGAGGTGTTAAACTCCCCCACTATTATTGTGTTACTGTCGATTTCCTCTTTTAGAGCTGTTAGCAGTTGCCTTATGTATTGAGGTGCTCCTATTTTGGGTGCATATATATTTATAATTGTTATATCTTCATCTTGGATTGATCCCTTCATCATTATGCTGTTCCCTTCCTTGTCTTTTGTAACATTCTTTATTTTGAAGTCTATTTTATATGATATGAGTATTGCCACTCCAGCTTTCTTTTGATTTCCATTTGCATGGAATATCTTTATCCATCCCCTCCCTTTCAGTCTGTATGTGTCCCTAGGTCTGAAATGGGTCTCTTGTAGACAGCATATATATGGGTCTTGGTTTTGTATCCATTTAGCAAGAGTGTGCCCTTTGGTTGGAGCATTTAATCCATTCACATTTAAGGTAATTATCGATATGTATGTTCCTATGACCATTTTCTTAATTGTTTTGAGTTTGTTTTTGTAGGTTCTTTTCTTCTCTTGTGTGTCCCACTTAGAGAAGTTCCTTTAGCATTTGTTGTAGAGCTGGTTTGGTGGTTCTGAATTCTCTTAGCTTTTGCTTGTCTGTAAAGGTTTTGATTTCTCCATCGAATCTGAAGGAGATCCTTGCCAGGTAGAGTAATCTTGTTTGTAGGTTCTTCCCTTTCATCACTTTAAGTATATCATGCCACTCCCTTCTGGCTTGTAGAGTTTCTGCTGAGAAATCAGCTTATGGGAGTTCCCTTGTATATTATATGTCATTTTTCAGTTGCTGCCTTCAATAATTTTTCTCTGTCTTTAATTTTTGCCCATTTGATTACTATTTGTCTTGGCATGTTTCTCCTTGGGTTTATCCTGTATGGGACTATCTGAGCTTCCTGGAGTTGGGTGACTATTTCCTTTCCCATATTAGGGAAGTTTTTGACTATAATCAGTTCAAATATTTTCTTGGGTCCCTTCTCTCTCTCCTCCTTCTGAGACCCCTATAATGCAAATGCTGTTTTTGTTTGTTTGTTTGTTTGTTTGTTTGTTTCACGGTACATGGGCCTCTCACTGTTGTGGCCTGTCCCGTTGCGGAGTACAGGCTCTAGAAGCGCATGCTCAGCGTCCATGGCTCACAGGCCTAGCCGCTCCATGGCACGTGGGATCTTCCCAGACCGGGGCACGAACGCATGTCCCCTGCATCGGCAGGTAGACTCTCAACCACTGCGCCACCAGGGAAGCCCTGCTGTTGTGTTTAAGGCTGTCCCAGAGGTTTCTTAAGCTGTCTTCATTTCTGTTCATTCTTTTTTCTTTATTCTGTTCCACAGCAGTGAGTTCCACCATTGTGTATTCCAGGTCAGTTATCTGTTCTTCTGCCTCAGATATTCTGCTATTGATTCCTTCTAGTGTATTTTTCCTTTTTCGTTATTGTATTGTTCATCGCTGTTTGTTTGTTCTTTAATTCTTCTAGGTCTTTGTTAAACATGTCTTGCATCGTCTCGATCTTTGCCTCCATTCTTTTTCTGAGGTCCTGGATCATCTTCACCATCATTATTCTGAATTCTTTTTCTGGAAGGTTGCCTATATCCATTTCATTTAGTTTTTTTTCTGGGGTTTTATTGTTCCTTCATCTGGTACATAGCCCTCTGCATTTTCATCTTGTCTATCTTTCTGTGAATGTGGTTTTTGTTCCATAGGCTGCAGGACTGTAGTTCTTCTTCTGCTGTCTGCCCTCTGGTGGATGAGGCTATCTAAGAGGCATGTGGAATTTTCCTAATGGGAGGGACTGGTGGTGGGTAGAGCTGGCTGTTTCTCTGGTGGGCAGAGCTCAGTAAAACTTTAATCCACTTCTCTGGTGATGCATGGGGCTGGCTTCCCTCCCTGTTGGTTGTTTAGCCTGAGGCGACCCAACACTGGAGCCTACCAGGGCTATTTGGTGAGGCTAATGGCAGACTCTGGGAGGGCTCATGCCAAGGGGTCCTCCCCAGAACTTCTGCTGCCAGTTTCCTTGTCCCTTTGTGAGCCACTACTGCCCCCCCCGCCGCCTCTGCAGAATACCCTCCAACACTAGCAGGTAGGTCTAGTTCAGTTCTCTATGGGGTCACTGCTCCTTCCCCTGGGTCCTAATGCACACACTACTTTGTGTGTGCCCTCCAAGAGTGGAGTCTCTGTTT
>NW_006795911.1:9311-36169 GCF_000442215.2 Lipotes vexillifer | reverse complement strand
GCTGAAGTCCTGCAACTAAATCCTGCTAGCCTTCAAAGTCTGATTCTCTAGGAATTCCTTCTCCCGTTGCCTGACCCCTAGGTTGGGAATCCTGATGTGTGGCTCAGAACCTTCACTCCAGTGGGTGGACTTCTGTGGTATAAGTGTTCTCCACTTTGTGAGTCACCCACCCAGCAGTTATGGGATTTGATTTTATTGTGATAGCTCCCCTGCTACTGTCTCATTGCAGGGTCTCCTTTGTCTTTGCATATGGGGTATCATTTTTTGTGAGTTCCAGTGTCTTCCTGTCGATGATTGTTCAGCAGTTAGTTGTGCTTCCGGTGTTATGGAAAGAGGGTGTGAGAGCATGTCCTTCTACTCCACCATCTTGAACCAGTCTCGGGCATTGTCTTCTTAAAAGCCTGGGCTTGAAACTGTTGCTTCCCTTCAGACTCCGTTAGTGAAGACCAGTCATGTGACCACCCTTAATTGCAGGGGGTGCTGGGAAATTTGTAGCACTGTATGTGAAGAGAGACAAAGAAATAGATGTTGGTGACCTGCTACAGACCCAAGCCAAGAGCCATAGGCAAACCAGAGTTACAATGAGTCATAAAGAGATGGCTGAGTTACTCAAGGAAGAAGAAAACAGAAGCAAAAGTCCTGAGAGTAAGAGAAACTATTAAACTACGTTGATCCCATTTTTTCTATTGTTCTTTTTCTGAAATCCTCACAATATTCTTAGTATATTCTTATGAAATTGCACCCTTTAACAGAGTTGGCATGAGTAGTTCTCATTTCCTTGCAACCAAATAAAGGCACAGTGCACAGCAGTGTAGATTTAGAAGAGGAGAGAGGTTACATTAAAAGAGTATTAATATAATCAGATGATATTTTATAGACTTATTTTGTATAAATCTATTAACACAATCTGTACTTTTTTTCTGTATATTCAAACTAAAATTGAGAAAAATGAGACCAAGACACTATCAAAAATGAATTCTTTCCATGATCTCAGTAGAAAACAGTGACATGAAAAGCTAAATTGCAAGCTATGCTTAATACTTGATTTCAGTTATCTTTTTTACTTAAAACTAGGATTTCCCAACAGTGACTTCACTTGAAATCTTTCTAAGTGACAGAAATATTAGCAGTTTACTTTGGTCATATCCTGGGCCAATGCAGCAGCCCTATCTCATTGACATAAACCTAATTAAACTAAAAAGAGAAAGGGAAAAGCTGAATTCTAAAGCACTTCTCTCCCTCTCTCAAACTGGAGGGGAACATTTCCACTCAAAGAACAGCTCCACTCACCTCACTACATCTCACACAGGCAATGTAAGCAGCACGGAGAACTCAATCACATTTTCCCCTGAGGCTGGTGACAATTACAAACTAGCTGCCATAAGACATTATTTACAGATCTTTACTACAAACACAAATTGGTACTTTTCATCAAGATAAGGCAATGTATGCCGCACATACCATGGGACTCAAATATAACTGTTCCTTTCAATGTTTAACATCTTTGAAATGGGTGAGGCTATTAATAGAAGCAATACTTTCAATGCCATTTTCAGTTCCACTATTCACAGGTTTTTTTTTTTTTCCTTCAAACCAGCACCAGTCAGCTGGCTTCTTGATCAGTTTGGTAGAAGTTGGGAGATACACGATATTTGGAGAGAGAGAATATAATTTAAGGAAAAAATACTTGGAGGAATGAAATTTTGTAGATGCCTTGCCATTTTCAAATGCTCTCATGCTGTCTCCTTTTGGATAACTTTCCCTTCCCTCACCTTCCCAATATTGCTATAACATTGCATCTGATATTTAAGAAATGTTTTGTTTTAATGTCACCTGATTTTATCCTTTTCTAAATCTGTTTTCTAACTGATTTGATATTTCAAGGCAACACATAGAAAAAACTTTGTTATTGAATTGCAAACAAAAGATACAGTGGAGAAGCATATTAAAATGTTCAGAAAATCCTAAACTGAAATCTGTTTACTAAGCTACCAGCTCTCACTTCCTCTCCTGGCTACCGTGCACTACCTATCCAGAACTGTCACTTCACAATCATCCTTACTCTATGGTATAGTTGCTCAGATGTTTTCTGTTTTTGTTTTTTGTTTTTTCTTTAAAGTCTACCAAAAAATAAAAAAAACCTATTTCATATTTAACCATACTATATATTTGCTTTCATTATCAACTAAATTCAATAAGCTCCCTTTCAAAATGATTTATAATGGACATTTGTAAGGGAGTGATGTAATGGTCAATCTATTTAATAGTAAAAGTCAAAGAATTAAACTAAATAACCGGTTTCAGATTTGCAGTTTAGCCAACGACAACAGGAATGGTGAGAGTGGAACAGAGTATGTTGACTGGAGTATTTAAGAGTTCAATCATGAATTTAAAACAGTTAAAAATCGGGGTTCAAAGTTATGAATTCTGTTCCAAATGATGAGGAGCTATTTCTGGCATGTTAGAATTATTTTCTAATCTTAATGAAATACTGAAGTTGAGATGTTTTTTCAAGAGATAAACAAACAAACAAAAAATGCTTTCAGGACACCATTACTAGTCTTCATCTCCAACCCCACCCCCAGCCCTTCACCCCCCCTTCAACGTTGGCAACTTCTGATACCCTTTTCAGCAAACTCAGGAAACGAGCCAAAGATTAAGTGCGCCATGGAGACCAATTCCCTTTCTCCACAACTCAGGGGCCAGAAGGAAGGAAATATGATTTGTAAACTCCTGTCTGGCGAAGAGGGGCCTAGAGGGTAGGGTGGGGCTGTTCATGGTTGAGCCGCCCTCACAGATAAAGACAAGTGTTTTTCTCCAAAACTTGCCACCTTGCTTCTTCCAGGGCCACTAGACTCCATCCTATTTAATCTGCATGTGATTCCTTTTTATTAAAGTCCTGTTTTCTTAAAGAAGCAATGGTGTCAGCACGGGGAATAGGATACCGAGCTTGGGAACCCCGGAGCTCTCATGGCTACATATACTCACTGAAGCACCACCAGCAAACAGGCCCTATTGGCAAAGGAGAGAAATGTGCAAACTTGATGCGGCATTAATCACACCTGAAATGTGATTTTTAAGGTGTCATGAAATCCACATTGACTGACTGGTCCTTTTAATCTTAATTTTGAACAGTTGCTACTCCAATTAAATTCTACCACCTAGCATTTTCAAACAGCTCCTGGTTGTTTCCACAAACTCCGTTAATGGACAGCTGTTTCTGACAGCCCCCTGATTTGCCAGTGCTGTGTTGGCTGCCAGAGCAGGAGGCCCCATTCTGCATTCCACTGCTGGCACCGGGGGATATGCAAATGAACACATGAATCAGTTGTCGCCACCACAGACACCGCGCAGTGAGAAGATGATCAGAATGTGTGGAGAGATTAGTTGGCTGCAAGTGAGGGGAAAAGAAAAAAAAAGCTTAGATTTCTTTGAGTTTTTTTTTTTTTTTCCTTTTTTCAAGTGTCTCCAGTTTATTTTAACTTTGTGCCATTCATTAGATTTCAGTTCAGGACAGTGCAATCTGTTCCTCTCCAATAACCAATAGAAACCCCAAAGTTTGGGAATGATAGAAACATTTCACATAAATACTGTTAGAACATCCATAGCACAAGGAGAATAGTATACACACTTCAGTGATTCAAATATTTTCCCATCTGTGAAGGTGGGGGAAGGGATGACAAAAACTTTACTTTCCCATCAGGATGTGTGTAAGAAAATTTTGCTCAGAGTCCAAAGCCTGGTTGTAAGTGTTCTGAATTATTTCCAACAAGGGATTCTCTGAATTGCTTCACTGGTTGGGTCAAACGCTCACACACACAGTGGAAATAGGTTACAAAAATAATAAAGCAACATCAGTGCCAAGGTCTCCTGTTCTATTGCTCAGAACTTCCTGATATACCAAATATTGGAGGTATGTTTCTGCTATTGTATTCTTTAGGCTTCAATAAGGGAAACAGAACCACAATGAGCCACGTAGAGTAAGGGAATTATTACGGGGATTGGACCTGACTGAATAGTGGGGTCTGGTAGTGGGCCCGGGGTCGCTGTAGGTCTGCAGAATTGGTGGTTGGGAAGGAAAGCTGAACTTAGAGTGGAAGAAGGCAAGGACACACTGAAATCCATGAGGACAAACTGGAACCTATGAGGACAATTGGGAACCCATGACAAATTGATTCTGTTTCTCTCTCTCACTGCCTGCAATGTTGAAGTCACAGGTGGTCTACAGAAGGAGCTGACACCCTTGGCCACAGGTCATTCCATTAACTTGGCCTAAGACTTGAAGAGACTGAAGGAAGAGATGTAGTGGGAGCAGAGGAGAGAGGGCCCCGATGCTCCCTCACAGCAGTCAGGTGAGACAGCAAGACAGTGACGACATAACGAGCTACAGTGGTGCCAGGAGCCTAGCTCCAAATTCTGAGCATGACTGTTGTTTCACTTCATCTTCCACATCATGACAAATTTCTGTATGGCCAACCCTAACTCAAACCATACAGGAAGGCAATTCTGGAAATCATCTTTCCAGATCTGCTGGGTTGATCCATTAAAAAAACGCCACAGATGGATACCCAGTTCCACTCTGCCTTCAGAATCTGTTGTGATGTAGTTTACTCTAGTTCTCTGTGTCAGGGCTAATACCAGACACATGAGCTAGAGGATGGAGGAAGTGGACAAGAAGAGCTAGAGTCAGGGATGGACTTGGGTGATTAAATTATAGGAGGGGCTGGAGTGAAGATGGTTGGAAAATGTACCATTGTTCAGGGATTGGAAACAAATCAATAACATATATTGATTTTATTCAAGTACTATTAGAAGCTCCACACTGTGGGGAATCCTGTCCAGATACTGCATAGGTACAAAACATGAGAAGGATGAATTACTATGATTTCAATTATATATGGCTAACTCATATTACCTAGGACTCCTTTTGCCTTCAATCTAAAACAAAATGAATTTAGACTCCATTTTGAAGCTGATTTCACATCAGTATGTACAAGTTGATTTAAAGTTTCAAATTTTGAAAATATCTTGATATAGAGGAGACCTTAAATATGATTTGACAAGAGTAATAGCCGGAAGAAATCCTATGCCGTCATCAGAGTTGATTCAAAACATTTCTAGGTCTGATGTTGTAACTCATTACCAGAAAATAGTTTCCTTTAACTCAAATATAAGTTGTGAATTCATAACAGTTCATTTTCACTTATGATGTTATACCAGAACACCCAAATGTAAAATCATTTAATTATACAATTAACCAACAAATGACAGACTCTAGTAGCTTTTTGGAAGCAGACACACACACACACACACACACACACACACACACACACAGAGACACACACAGAGACATACACAGACATACACACTGAAAAACTATAAAGTACAATACCCTGTCCACTAGAATTTTTCCTACCCTCCACTGCCAAACCTATAGGTTTGGCACTCCTGATTTATCAATTGTTCTATACTTATAGACAAATATGTATCTATATTTTTCTTTTATAAAAGGGAATTACGTTGTACCCATTCATTTGCAGTTGTACTGAATATTTTCCATATCAGTAAGAATAGAAATATCTTATTCTTTTTTTTTAAGTTGAAGTATATTTGATTTGCAATGTTGTGTTAATTTCTGCTGTACAACAAAATGATTCAGTTATACATATATATGTATACTTTCTTTAGATTCTTTTCCATTATGGTTGATCACAGGATAGTGAATATAATTACCCGTGCTATACGGTAGGACCTTTTTGTTTATCCATTCTATACGTAATGGTTTGCATCTGCTAACCCCAAACTCCCAATCCATCCTTTCCCCATTCCTCCTCCCCCTTGGCAACCACAAGTTTGTACTCTATGTCTGTGAATCTGTTTCTGTTTCATAGATAGGTTCATTTGTGTCAGAAATATTTCATTCTTTATATGCATTCCACTTTGTCTCTTTAATCTATTTAATCATTCTTTTATTGATGGAAATTAAGGTTACCTCCCTACCCCTCTTTTAAAAAATAACATTCTCTCATAAAAGCTCATGGCACCTCTTTCTTAGTTGGTGTTTCACAACTAAGCTCACTGGATTTTAGGGCTTAATGAGGAAGAAGCTATGTCCTTTTACTCTTCTGAAGACCAAAGAGAACGTTAATTTGCACTCTTCTCTCATACCACAAATGTTTGGTTTATTTGTTTCTTTCCCTCCTCTCAGAGCAAGCTAATGTAGCATGTCAGGTCCTGCCTTCCTAGTCTTCATCCATTGCTGAGCCCACTACACCTGAAGAAGTCAAAGAGATCATTCTTCAGCTCTATATGGCATTGCCAAAGCAGATTTCCAGTTTCAAAAATATATTAGGGATTTTATTGATGGCCATAGTGAAGTTTTCAGAAATGACTAATTAGGTAAATGGCTTGGTAAGGACCTAATTAGTATAGTTCCACAATGAAGAATGCTCACTTCTCCCTCTGTCTATAAGAAACACTGTTCTGTACTTCTCATGTCTAGATTCCTTAAAATCTCCCTTTACACTAAAAGGTCCACATCTCCTGGTCGGAATACCCCTTCCTGGGAAACACCTTGCAGAACAAGATTAAAGCAGACATATTGCGGCTGCTAGTCAATGTGTCTCTTGTCTGAAGTGATTGTGTAGACTTGCACTTTCTCCCTTTTTAATCAATTAACAATTGATGCTAATGGCAGAATCATTTGTTTCTCATCAGCAAGTTTTCCTTCAGCTTTAACACTTTATTGTGTCTTGGTTACGTTCTTTGTAAGGGGCTTGAGAAATCAGAACTTTAGATCGATAAGTTGCTTAGCATAACCCAGCCCAGCAACCAGTCAGTTCTGCTTGGAAAGCTAGAGATCTAATGTTGATCATCATTCCCTCTGTTCCGTTACTGAGGGCCACTGATCTCTTGGAAACTGTGCTCCTTATCAGAACCCATGGCTTACTGAATATAAAAATATGGTAGCCATCCAAGTATTGCCTACAGTACTCTTGTAAAAACAAGCCTATCAAATCTTAAGAACACAACTTTGTTTAGAGTGACATTCTCCTACCCCTTACCCTTATCTCATATTTTCATAAATTCTTATAATTCTGGAATAATAGCATTCATCACATGAGTGTTGTAATTGTCTGTTTGCTACTCTACATTATAAGCTACTTGCTTATAAGGAAGGAAGGAAGGAAAGGAGGAAGGGAGATAAGAAGGAGAAAGGAAAAAGGAATTGAGAAAGAAACACTCTTGAGGCAGTATGCTGTAGAAAGTTAGAACAAATCTAATGAGATACTTATAAACTTAAATGTACCAATCACTCTCCCAACATGCTAGCTATTAATATTACTCATTCTATGCCAAATGCAATGGTTTCCCAGCGTACTAGGCATGACTCAGGAGATTGGATGGTTGGTGATATTTAAAAATAAGGGCATTTCATCGGTTCACCTGGTGTATTCTTGAAGGGAACTGGTCTTTGACAGTTGATCTTTGACAAGAAACCTCAGACGTACTCAGCTAGAGAGGCAACTCCTTAATCTAACACCTAATTTGGTGTCTTCACTTAGTAGGTTCTCAGTAAATATTTAGAGAATAAATGCTTAGATCAACAAATGCTTAGGTCAGGGCCTATAATTTATGCTTACTTTTTTAAAAACAATATACTACACTAATCATAATAAAAGAAAAGAAAAATTTACAGCAGGGAACAGTACCATTGGGAGAGATTAGAAGGGTCCACAGGGGCCAGATAGTGCTGAGATTTGCATCATGGCAGTTTGAATTTATTGACTTTTTATTATTTAAGTTTATTTTTTCTTTTTAGATTTATTTTCTTTATTTAATAATCTTGGTTTTCCCATTTTCTTTTAATTTTCTTTAAAATATTAATATTTTATATGAAAAGAATCACGAATGACTTTATCTTTCTAGGTCCATCTACAACAGGACAAGCTATATAGTAGACACTCAAAAAAATAAGTTTGTTTATGAAAAAATGGCTAGCTAATATTATCTAACTTATATAAAAAGTTGGTGTTGGCAGAGCAATGTTTAGAAAATCTTCCAATTGATAACAGCTAGTTATTTTCTTGTTAAGATGATATACATGTCACATATTGCTTTCTCATTATTAATGTGTTTTGCATTATGAATTAGAATGTTATAAGTTCACCTTTATTTCTTGATAATTTGGAAGAACATGCTATAATAACATTATTTTCCATTATGTTAAAAGAAAAGACCATATAGTTTGGGGGTTCTTTTGTGGTAGGAGGGCATGTTTCTATACTCTTTTATTAATCCATTTCCATATCAAACGTGACTGTTATTTTTCTGAAAGAAAAATTTGGAGACAGCCTGAGAACTTGATTAATGGCAAGAGTAATGAAAAACACTGTATTTTCCAAATCTCAAATTACAGAGCTTCAGAGGCACCATAGATGAGTTTTGTTCTTCCCTGTGAGATACAGAATAAAAAAGAGCAATAAGCCCCAAACCGAGAGCTGATCCATGAGCACCTTTTAAACCGCAATGAAGTAAACCAGTGGTGCCGTAGAGGGAAACAGAAACGTGAAAGGCAGAGTGATCTGATTGAAACTGGGGTTCCACTTCTTAGTACCTCCAAAGTCCTGGTCTTTGATTGAATACTCCAGAATTTAATTTTCCAGTGTGTAAATGAGCATAATACTTTCCTCTTAGAGTTTTATGATGATTAAATGAAATAATATTTTTATAGAAACATATTAGTAGCATGATCATTAAGCACATATCATAAATGATGTCTGTTCTCCTTATGATGTCTGTTCTCCTAATACATCAAATATTAAAATTTAAATTATGCTTTTTTTAAAGGCCAGATGGGTGAGGTAGGATATTTAATGAGTATCTCTGTATGCCAGGCCAGATATTTATTGATGAAGACCCAAAGCAGAAGAATAATTGCTGACCTTTCACACATAGAATAGTCCAGCATGGACAGGCCTGAGCCTTACAACATTTTAAAGCATCTCTTATTTTATTGAGCAATTTTTTAGATGAAAATAAAATAGAAACAAGAGTGTTAAAATAAATAGAAATAAAGTGTTCTGTAAAATACTGGGTATTTTACAGAAGTTATTTTTTATTCTCATTTCATTTAGAGTATTATTATTCTCATTTTGCAGCATAGGAATCTAAAACTTAGAATGTTTAATTAAGCCACCCAAAACACATGTGGACAAAGTGGGGTGCTGATTGCTATCTACCATTCTACATGCTCTCACCTCCTCATTCTATAGATGAGAAAACCAAGGCCTGGGGCAGATAAGTGAGGACTGGAGGGATGAGGATTGACCTTTGAATCAGAATTCCCTGTGTTTTCAATCCTGCCTCTACCCTTTTCTGGCTGCTTAAGCTCTGACAAAAACAATTAACCTCTCTAAACCTCCGGAGATTTTAAACAGTATATTTTTAATTGGCTTGTTTAGCGTTTCCTAAATTATATCCCTTTGGAACACTTGTTCCATCAGATGTTTAAAAGTGTTAAAAAAAAAAAAAGTTTCAGTGATCCAGTAAGTCTTGGAAACTCTGGTTTAAAACAAAGTTAAGCCAGTTGCTATACTGCAAAATCCTTAGAGCCTCTAAAATGCTAATTGCATCAAAATCTCTAAGGGAGGGAAAAGCAGACAGAAAGCATTGATTTTTTTCATAGAAAATAATATAGAAAGTCCAGTTCTTTATTCTCCATTCCATTGTACCGCATCTTAATGTTTCTAAAAGTTCTTTATTTTTCAGTTATCATTTAAAAACGTGCCAATTTTTATAACTATTATATAGATCAAGATATAGAACATTCTACCCTGAGAAGTTTCCCACCTGCTCATTCCCAGTCATTCCTCCCCCCCAATCCCCAACCATCCCAAAGGAGGCACTATTTTGACTGCCATCGCCTTGGATTAGTTTTGCCAACTCACTAACTCCATTTAGGGGATTCCCTGGTAGTCTACTGGTTAGGATTCTGTGCTTTCACTGCCGAGGGCTTGGGTTCAATCCCTGGCTGGGGAACTGGCTACCTTAGCTCCATTTTCAGATTTTGTTTATTTTATTGCTTATTATCATTACTATTTTTGCTATTTTAACAGTGTTATTGAGAAGCATCACTGACATACAGTAAACTGCATGTATTGAAAGTGTATCACTTTAAGTTTTGACATACGTATACACCTGTGAAAAGATCACCACAGGCAAGACAATGAACATATCCATCAGCCAAGAGTTCCCTCCCGCCCCTTGCTCATCCCTCCCTCCTGTCCCCCTCTCCCACTGGGCAACCTCTGATCTGCATTCTGTCACTGTGAATTGGTTTGCATTTTCTAGAGTTTTATAAAAATTAAATGATACAATAGGTATTCTGTCTGATTACTTTCACTCAGCAAAATTATTTTGAGATTCAGCCCTGTCATTTCAAATATCCATAGTCCATTCCATTTTATTGCCATGTAGTATTCCATTACAAGGATATACCATGATTTGTTTATCCATTCAGCTGTTAATGGACATATGACTTGTTTCTAGTTATTGACTATTACAAAAAATGCTGCTATGAACATCTTTGTAGAAGAGTTTGAATGGACAGATGCTTTCATTACTCTTGGGTAATCCCTAAGAGAAGAATGGTTGGATTACATGGTAAAACATATGGTGTTTTACTTTTTAAAAAATTTCTAATGTGTTTTACAATTTATACCATTTTACATTCCTATCAGTAGCTTATGAGAATTCCCTCTCTCCACATACTCTCCAAGACTAAGTTATGACAAATCTTTTAATTCAGTCATTCTAATTGATGTGCACTAGTACCTCATTATGAGTTTAATTTTCATTTCCTAAATGACTAATGATAGGCTGCAGCTTTTCCTCTGCCTACTGGCCATATCTAATTTGGCGAGGTGTCTGCTCAAATTGTATGCCCATATTTTATTGCATTTTTTCCTGTTGTTGAATTTTGAAAGTTTTCTATGTATTCTAGATATAAGTCCTCTTTGAAATATATAATTGGTGATCATTTTCTTCCAGTCTGTGGCATGTCTTTTCAATCTCTTAACAGTGTCTTTTAAAGAGCAGAAGCTTTGAATTTTGCTGAAATCCCAATTATCAATTTATTTTTTTATACATCATGTTTTTGATGTCATTGCTAAGAAATCTTTGCCTAACTCAAGGCCACAAAGATTTCTTCTATATTCTGGAAATGTCATAGTTTTAGGTGATACATCTTGAGTTAACTTTTTATACAGTGTGAGGTATCAGTAAGATTTCATATTTTGCTTATGGATATAGAATGTACTAGTACCATTTATTAAAAAGACTATCCTTTCTACACTGAATTGCCTTTCCACCTCTGTCAAAAATCATTTGTCCATATATTGGGCAGATTACTTATGGACTCTATTACATTCCATTGATTTATTTAGCTATCTTTATAACAATAGCACAGGGCTTTGATTACTGTCACTTTATACATTTGAAATCAAGTAGTATTAGTTATTCAACTTTGATTTTCTTCAAATTGTTTGGGTTCTTCTAAGTCCTTAGAATTTTAGAACATCTTGTCAAGGTTTATAAAAATCCTTTGTAATGTGGAATGGCATTGTGTTGAATCTATGGATATATTTGGGGAATATTGGCACCTTAAAAAATATTGAGGTTTTCAAGATAATCTCAGTATATCTTCCCACTTATGAATGTCTTCATTAATTTATCTCAGCCATGTTATTTTTTAGTTTTTATTTATAGGTTTCACACATTTTTGTTAGATTTATACCTAAGTTTTTTATAATTTATGCTCTTCTAAAGGTATTGTTTTTTATTTCAAATTCCAATTTTCCTTGCTAGTATATAGAAATACAATTGGTTCCTGCACATTCTACAATCTTGCTAAATTCATTTTTTATGCTACTAGATTCCACCGAATCTTACACATCAATGACAATGTCCTTGTGAATAAAGACAGCTTTACTCTTCCCTTTCCAGTCTGGGAAGAAATGGACTACAATTACATACAACAATATGGATGAATCTCAAATAATTATATAGAGGTAAAAGAAGACAGACCCCAAAAAAGAGAATGTATTATATGATTCCATTTATATAAAATACTAGAAAATAGGAAAATGAAAACTTACATACAGTGATAGAAATCAGGTTATTTGTTACCTGTGACCAGAATGAGTGGCCAGGAAGGAACAAGACAGAAGAATTACAAAGGACTTGGGGAAACTTTGGGTGATGATGCATATGTCCTTTGCAAGGATGACTTCATAAGTGTATACGTATGGCAAAACTTGCCTAATTTGTATGTATTAAGTATATGCAATATATTATATGTCAATTTTTTTTTTAAAAAGGGGCAAAAAATTAGTATAGAGAGGATTTACATGTTTCCTTCAGGCACTTGGGAACACTATCAGTCTGGATATAATTTACTTTAAAACAAATCTCCAGTTTGGGATGATGAATAGAATGACAGATATAAACTGAATTCTGTCTTAAAGGCACATGCTTGCAATTTTGTGTTTACAAACAGAGGAAACATTTTTCACATTGCTGTTCCACCTCGGCACCATGGGAAGAAAAAGTGGCACAACTTTGTAAAAACACTAAGTAGGGAGTTAGGAAGGTAGGAATCCATGGTTCATATAGGAATTTTTTGTCTATCTTTTAAAATGCTCTTTGTAAATATTATTGCATCTTTAATGTCAGAACACTCATTGCTTCCTAATTATTCCTACCTGTTAATATGTTTTAAGTCAAAAGTATACTTTAAATCCCACTATTGGGCATGTACCCTGAGAAAACCATATTAAAAGGGAGTCATGTACCACAATGTTCATTGCAGCACTATTTACAGTAGCCAGGACATGGAAGCAACCTAAGTGTCCATGGACAGATGAATGGATAAAGAAGATGTGGCACATATATACAATGGAATATTACTCAGCCATAAAAAGAAACAAAATTGAGTTATTTGTAGTGAAGTGGATGGACCTAGAGTCTGTCATACAGAGTGAAGGAGGTCAGAAAGATAAAAAAAAATGGTTCTGAAGAACCTAGGGGCAGGAGAGGAATAAAGACACAGATGTAGAGAATGGACTTGAAGATATGGGGAGGGGGAAGGGTAAGCTGGCACAAAGTGAGAGAGTGGCATGGACATATATACCCTACCAAATGTAAAATAGATAGCTAGTGGGAAGCAACTACATAGCACAGGGAGACCAGCTTGGTGCTTTGTGATCACCTAGAGGGGTGGGATAGGGTGGGTGGGAGGGAGACACAAGAGGGAGGGTATATGGGGACATATGTATACATATAGTATAGCTGATTCACTTTGTTATACAGCAGAGACTAACACAACAATGTAAAGCAATTATACTCCAATAAAGATGTTAAATAAAAAAAGAAAACAGATAAAAAAAACTATGCTTTATTTTTCCATTTATTCTCTCTTATACTCAAAGAATCATCTTCATATGAATTGCAAGAACTTAAAAGTCAGAATAAAGAAATAGATGTTTGGCTCACATAAAATAGTGAGAATTATCATCATCTTCTTCTTCCTCATTAGAAACAAATGACTTCAAGTGAAATTAAGGACATATTTTACTTCAAACCCTGAGACTTTCTTTTGTCATCCAAAAACATTTTAGTCATAGAATTATATTAAAGTATAGCTTTTGATCTCTGCCTGTAGAAAGATGCTTGGCAGTGATCAATAAATACTTTTTAAATGAATAAATGAATGAATGTATTTTTTAAAGACAGTAGAAAGATTTGATGGCGGAATGGACACTCCCTGAGAGGTATTCAGCCTTCACAAGAATAGGTGAAGATTCCTGTTTCTGTCTTCACCTAGTCCTGTGTGTGTTACTGGGGATAAACAGATGGGAGGGAGGCGGCCCCGAACCTGGAGATGCTTATTTGACACAGTAACTGATGGGAGAGGCATGTCTGTAAATCAAGGACTGGGTTGATGATTTAAGAAAACCGCTGTGAGTTCCCTATTCTATCCTCCTGTTCCCTGGATGGAAGGCAGGTTGGAAGTTGGATGAACAGGGATAGGCCAAAACCTACCTTTCTCCAGGTTGATGAATAGAGAACCAAACTTTACCCTGGGGATCTAGCAGTGCTGGCGGGAGAAAGCACTTGGGTTAACTCTGGGCCAACAAGGCTCTCACTGGGAGTCCAAGTTCTCCTGAGGTGGTTCATTTAAATTCTTGTTTTCTTTTTTTAATTAGAGTATAGTTGATTTACAATGTTGTGTTACAGCAAAGTGAATCAGTTATATGTATATGTATATCCACTCTTTTTTAGATTCTTTTCCCGTATAGGTCATTACAGAGTGTTGAGTAGAGTTCCCTGTGCTATACAGTAGGTCCTTATTAATTACCTATTTTATATATAGTAGTGTGTGTATGTGTCAATCCCAGTGTCCCAATATATACCTTCCCCCCTTTCCCCACAGTAACTATAAGATTGTTTCTACATTTGTAACTCTATTCCTGCTTTGTAAATAAGTTCATTTGTACCATTTTTTAGATTCCACATATAAGTGATATCATATGGCATTTGTTCTTTTCTCTGAATCACTTTACTCAGTATGTCAATCTCTAGGTCCATACTAGAGATCCTCTGGGTTCAGCTGAAAAAGATAGGTTCCTTGTTCAGCCACAGGTTTTCTGCACAATTTCTGAGTCTCGGATTTCTCTGCAGACTTTATCCGTCTGCCTATGTCATCTGCTTTCCATCTTCCAGAAATCTGCTGAAATATCTCACCTGCAGTAAATCCTTCCTCTGCTCATTCTTTTTTTTTTTTGCTGTATGCAGGCCTCTCACTGTTGTAGCCTCTCCCATTGCAGAGCACAGGCTCCCGACACGCAGGCTCAGTGGCCATGGCCCACGGGCCCAGCCGCTCCGCGGCATGTGGGATCTTCCCGGAACGGGGCACGAAGCCGCGCCCCCTGCATCGGCAGGCGGACTCTCAACCACTGCGCCACCAGGGAAGCCCTCTCAGCTCATTCTTTTCATTGTTGGTCGACTTCCATTTGTACAACCCAGGATGGAGGAGATCACCATATTGAACTGGAATTCACATTTACCTTTGCCTTCTTTCACTAACCCTCTTTCTTTTTCTTTGCTCTTTTAAGCCTTAAACTTTGCTATCTGCACTTATACTGTCTTTTATTCCTTGAAAAACCTTCATATTTCTAGATTTAATATCAAAATTTATATTTTTCCTGTAAATTTATAACCAAGTCACAATTTTGCATTGACCCATAAGGAGAAATAGCAGCAAATATTTAGACTGAGACTCACTGATCTTTTTAAAGTAGAAAAAAAAGTCTCTAAGTGGTACCACTGAGTAACTCCTGATGGATAAGTGACAGGTAGCATTCTGTATACCTTTATACAGAGATGCTCTCTATACCTCTGCTATGTCTTTTTTTCTCTTTCCCCCACTACTTCTTTGGCTGCTTTGCATGGTAATTTTTTTCATACAATGTTATTTTTTAACTATGCATGCACTATCTTGATTAAAAAGAAAAGTTCAGATACATAGACAGAGCAAACAGAGGATATGCATATAGGATGAGACCTTTGGAAGCAAGTACAGAACTGGCATCAAGCAAGTACTTCCTTCACTCTTAGCTGATCACTACCATGAAAGAAGGTAAGGAGCAGAAGCAGTTTCTTCTCTTCAAAACTTTCTTTTTCTACACAGGACTGTTTTTAATATGTCAACTTGATTAAATGAAACAACAAGGATGGAAGGGAAGATATCAGATTTGTCCCATGTCCATGTTTTTGGCCTGTTCATTACCTTATTTTACTGACTTCCCGTCTTATGAATTTCAGACATGCTTATCCAGCCCCCACAATCACATGAGTTAATTTCATGACATCTGTCTTCTCTCCTTCCTTCATTCCTCCCTCCCCCTCTCTCTTTCTTTCTTTCTCTTTCTTTCTTTCTTTCTTTCTTTCTTTCTTTCTTTCTTTCTTTCTTTCTTTCTTTCTTTCTTTCCTTGTTTCTTTTTCTTTCTTTCTGTCTTTCTCTCTGTCTCTCTCTCCCTATTCATCTAATTTCCTTGGAGTTCAAGCATAAACTGGGTAATTGGCAATTACCTTACTGAGCACCTACTAAATGTCAGATATTTTACAACATTTCTTACATTTCCCACCTTATGTTTCCCATCTTCACAAAGGATCTAGTATTTTACAGACAAGCTTGATGAAGTTCAGGAAAACTAAATCACTTTCCAGTCCTCAGAGCAAATCAGTGGCAGAATATGATATGAATCTCACTTACTACAAATTTTTTTTTCTATGCACCTGGAAACTTCAGAATTAAAAATATTGCTATAAAGCCAGTTTCCAAAGGGATACTGAAACCATCCAGATGGTTAGTTTTTTTTTTTTTCTTTTTTACTCAAGTCTACCCTATCCATCAGTCTCTTTATCCATCATACATTTGTACAGTATTTTAAAATATGCTTTGTGCTCAGAATTATGCTAGACTTTGAGGAGAATGCAGAAGGAACATAGAATGTAAGCCCATGATCCTCTTCTGCCAAAAGTGATCAGTTTGAAGAACAAAGGTACTTGAAATACAATTTATTTGGAATGATGGAGCTTAACCAACACAGAAACCTAGGTAACCATGCCAGGCTATGGGTATCAAAATGCAAATTGGACTGTTAAAATATTTTCTGACTTTGAGAAAAATAGATAAATTTTACTGTGCACTCACTCTGTGCCAGGCACTGGGCTACAGGCATTTCACATGCTTTTTCTATCTAGTCCTCTCATAAATTCTAAGAGGTATTTCCTCTTACATCTTCAATTAGATAAGGAAACTGAGGTTCAAAAGCATGCATTGGCATAAATTTAGACGACTTTCATAAGTGTCAATTTTGTGAAAACTAATTTGGGTTAAATTTAATAGGAGGGAAGAAGGAAGCAAAACAGTTCAAGAAAGATTTACAGAAGCAACAAATTTCTAATCATTGGACTTCTGTTTGTAAACTGAACTCTTTATTTATGCTAATCTTAAAAATATACCTCTTTATCTGGAAGAGTTAGTGGTCATCTTGGGATTTCTTATTGTATCTAATATTTGTATGATTTTCAAGCTTACAAACTCTAATTTTATCATTATTGTGTGTATTAGTTTGCTAGGGCTGCCTTACCAAGGTACCACAAACTGAGTGACTTAACAGAAATTTATTTTCTCACAGCTCTGGAGGTCAGAAATGCAAAATCAAGGTGTTGGCAGGACTGGTTTTCTCTAAGGACTGTGAAGAATAGCTTGTTCCAGGCCTCTTGTCTAGCTTCTGGTGGTTTTCTGGCAATCTTTGGCATTCCATAGCATGTACGAGTATCACCCTGATTTCTGTCTTCTTCTTCACATGGCTTTCTCCCTGTGTGCATGTCTGTGTTCAAATTTTCCCTTTTTATTAGGGCATCAGTCATATTGGATTAGCCCATCCTATTCCAATATGACCTCATCTTAATTGATTACATCTGCAATGATTCTATTTCAAAGTAAAGTCACAGTCGGGGATAATGGGGGTCAGAATTTAAGCATACAAATTTAGGGGGGCAGAATTAAGCTCATAATATTAAGCTTTAGAAAAAAAGTTTTTTGTTTTTTTTTTTAAGTGAAAGCACAATACTTAAGCGAGAAACATCCTAAACTAGGTCCTTAGCAGTCTTACTAATTAACAACATAAATAACACAGATTTGTTTAGGTCTGCATTCTTGTCACTATTTTTATTGAATTATCAACAGTGAATCTGATGTAATATGTTTCTCTTCCTTCTGATAATCAGTTTTGCCTCCAGAAATTTGTGTTCTATGGTTATGGAGAATCACATCATCACCAAATGTCAAAACTGGCAAAGGAATTCATGGATCATCACTTCATAAAGTACTAAGTGGCCTTGAGGAAAGCACATTTTTAAGCAGAACTATCAGATAACTTTCTAGTCTAGGACACTATGAAGTTGCTTATATAAGGTGGGAAACAGGCATGAGAATTGGTCATCCATTGTTTTGACACTTATAGACCCACAACAATCTTCCTGTAAGAACTGACCTGTTTCTCCTGCCCCTGCCCATAGGAATAGACACTGAATCCATTTTTACTGACAGATAAAGCCCTTTCTGAGCCAAGCTGGACAATTCCAAGTTGGAGTAATCAGTTCCTCTTAACTGGGATTTTAGAATGAAGATTAAATGCTTAACTCAGTCGTGTCCAGTAAATACCCAAATTAGAATGTAATACAAAGCTAAGGCTAGGCTGGACTTAAGCAGATATAAACCAGAGCAGGTTGGAAAACTGGTCTGTAGAGGTAGAAAAGAGTGAAACAGGCAGAGAAACAGAGATATGATCACATGTAACCTTAAAGAGATGGAGGGAAGAGGCTCAATTCCCCCAGGGGACATTAGCCTTCATTGGACCAGCCAATCCACTCTCTTGGCTTCTATGATGCCTAAGTTTTCTCATAAGTAAATACCCTTTTATCATTCCATGATTTCTGGTTGGAAAGCAGAAAAGCCTATCAGAAATACATGTTTAGCCCAAATCCCTCATGTAACCTTCAAAAATATTTCTTGAGTGTCTACTATGTGGCAAACACTTTGCACTAGGAATTCAGAACTAACAGAACACTGGGAGCTTCCAGTATCAACCAAATCAATAATCAGAGAACTGTGGTCATTTCTATGAAAACCTAGCAAAGGCTGCTAGGAAAGCATAGAAAAGGAGCATTTCATTGCACTCAAGAGTCTAGGTAGGACTTCTAAGAAAGCAATATTTTATTAGAGATTGTGTTTTGTGCTTGATAGATTTATCATTTTTGGTTTTGTTATTGCTTTACTATAGAGAATAATAGGGAATTGCTCAGTGAAAAAGAGGAAGAGGCAGAGTACATGTGAAAGTTGAGAAGAGTAAAATATCAGAATGAATAAAGGAAGTACAAAGAGTTACTATTTCCACAGGAACATGTGCATGTGGGACGGGGGCTGGAGAAATGCTAGAGGGGTCCAGAGGAGGAATGGCAGTGCTGTGAGCAAATGACCCAAAACTAAGGCTGGCTTTCCAGGAGTTTGAGGAATACAGTGAGATGATCAGATTTGCAGTTAAGAAAGCTTTTTTTAGCCGAATGTGGGGGATCAAAGGCCATGCTGGAGGAAATGAGACAAGTTGCAAGGCTAACCCAGTCATCCTGATGAGAAATGATGCAAGCCTGGACCAAGATAATGGCAAAAATAATAGAAAAGGTGATGGATATGAGATGTTTAGGAAAGAGAACTTGTTAGTTGTAGGGACATTATATTTGTGGGTTAAATAAGAGGGAGAAATGTAGAATCATAAAGCAGATATCACTTGAGTGATAATGATGAAAATCACCAATAAAAGGAGATGAGTCTCTGCCCTTCCTCCTCCCTATCAGAACGCCACAGGTCCAGATATCCACTTGTCTTCCTTTGCATGCTACAGGGTCCTGGAGGTGAGGGGTGATTTATGATAGATCTTAAGCCAATCATGATTGACTCACTCTCCAGCAAGCAATGATTTAGGAATGGCCCCTTAACTTAAGAAATCAAGATTTTACTTTGTTTGGGTATAATGACAGTGCAAAGAAATGCATGCATGGATGAACCAATACTGTTTCTTTTTTTCTCCCCCTGGATTATGTTTCAAAGATTTTTTTTGAGTCTATAAGAATGAAGGAATGAAATATTGTGTTTAAGGTGTAGACACCCATACCACCTGTGCTTAATATATGTATTGACAAAGTGCCGTAGTCTCTTAGCATGTGTTTGTTACTGTTTTTTTTTTTTTTGGAAGGGGGTTGGAAGAAATTAGTATACATCACATTGCTTCCACTGCTTATTCAATATCTGGAAAAATCCCTTGCTGAATGTACCTATTCTCTCCAGGCATGGCTACCCCTTACAAATGCCAGTAGTCTGAGTGTGTGATAAACCAAGATGGGATTGTGGGGCTAATTATAAGGGAGCAGAGGAGAGGAAGAAGGAACTAGGGATCAGCATCTACTAGGAAGAGACAGGTAGATAAATTGAGTTTTATGGTCATATTTTCCATATTTCATGGAAATATTTTCATATTTTCCACTGCAATCAAGACAAAACAAAACAAAAAAATAGAATGCTTCCGTCAGCCAGAGAGATGCATCCACATTCATAAAAACATACTCTAAATGTGAAGAAGTGGCAAATGAGGGCTGCTAGTACCCCTACCCTCCTTACACAGAGAATCAGCTATTCCCACCTGGCCTTGGGAAAAGCAGCAAGCTTTTAGTTTTAAGGAATATGAAGAATGTGGTGCATAATGTCCCAATCAATATGCATTCTTGTTCATATGGATGCTTGTTTTGGTTGTGCTTTTTAAACTGCAATTGTGAATACCATCGGCCTGTCTTCCCATTTCAGCTCAAAGAAGGGAGAAACTGCTGCCCCTGAAGATATCTGTGGCACACAGAATGATGAAAAAAAAAGTGAAGTTCAAGGTATTGAAGTTGAAACTACAAAGAGATATAAAAGAATAAGCAGGCATTAAAAAAATCACTGCAGGGGGTTGAAAGCAAGAAGGAGGGGGACAAAAATCTATAACAACAAAATAATAAAGTATTTTTTAAAGTTTAAGGGGAAAATCATCTTGTTTTGTGAAAAGATGGCAAGACATGTTCATTGATCTTTTTAGGAGACAACAAAAAATTGGCCGTCAACTGAATAAAAGAAAATGAAGTTCCATTAATACAATCTGCTGAAAGACAACTCAGATAAATTGATCAGTGCAGTACAAATCATTTCTAACCTTTCCCCCTATTTGGAGAGGATGTTTTTTCAAGAGAGTAAACAACATACATCATCAATTTCAAGTGCTTTTTAGATGGCTTTTCCAGCAATAATGGAAATGGAGAATTTCTGGAACTAAGCATGTAATGCTTTTTATTATTATTATTATTATTCCAAAGAATATCAATACATTTGGAGAGATTTGAGCATGATTTTTTTTGTAGATTTCATGTTGTGGTTACTCCCTTGATTTCTTCTTTACACTGATTTTTCAAAAATATTAATGTGTGAGCTGTTGTGGCTTCTTTATTGAGTCCAGGACCCACCAACAAAGGGACTGTCAACTTGAAAATATAGTCACATTGTTTATAGATCTCTATACTAAAACTTTTAAAAGAAACTATTTTTCTTCTCAATTTTAAGGAAGAACAAAAGCAAAGGAAATATTTTTATTTGTTTCTCCTCTCTCTCTCCCACCAAATGAATAACTTAAACATATTGTCCAATTTAGAAATAACCTATGCAAGATATACATTGTAGAGTTTCTAAGATAACTCTCTAATACAATATAGTAGAATTGTTTGTTTTATTTTAACACATAGCATTGATTATATATAATTTATTGTAAACTAGAAAATTTCACTAGTTCAGTAAATAAATGAAAATGTATTTGGTACAGGCATCCTATATGAGTGACAAGAAAAGCAGTTTCGGAGAATGTGGGCTAGTATTAACACTGTATTTACAAAATACTAACTCATTTTTTAAATGTGTATTTATTGACATGTTTTCAGGCAAGCAGGAATTTAAAGTAGTTCTTATCATATTTCAATACTGAAATAATAATGTTGATGTTATTTCTGGGTGTTTGGCTTCATATAGATTGTAAAACGTATGAAACACAACTTTTAAGTACCTTGTTTTCTAATGTCTTGGGTTATTTATGAAGGGCCTAAAAGATACATATTAAATATATAAAAATTTTCTTCCCAGATAGGGAACCTGAAACCACAGAGAATTATCAGAATAAATAAACATATCTGAACATAGACACATAAGGAGGGACAAAGCATAGGGACACATGTCAGTGGCTGATATGGAGGGAAATACTGCTCTTTAGGCTATAATAAAATCACACTCAGGGTACTCAGTAGTATCCTAAGGAAAGTGGAGCAGGCACACTTCACAGACACCTCAGTGAATTCAGCATTTCGATCTCTTAAGCAAGAATTCCTCTAGAAATTGACCAGTTCCCTTCCTGGAGAAGATTCACCTTTAGGGTTAGGGAGACAGTTACTTGAAAATACAATGGAATATTACTCAGCCATAAAAAGAAACAAAATTGAATTATCTGTAGTAAGGTGGATGGACCTAGAGTCTTTCCTACAGAGTGAAGTAAGTCAGAAAGAGAAAAACAAATACCATATGCTAACACATATACATGGAATCTAAGAGAAAAAAAAAAAAAAGGTCATGAAGAACCTAGGGGTAAGATGGGAATAAAGACACAGACCTACTAGAACATGGACTTGAGGATATGGGGAGGGGGAAGGGTAAGTTGGGACAAAGTGAGAGAGAGGCATGGACATATATACACTACCAAACGTAAGGTAGATAGCTAGTGGGAAGCAGCCGCATAGCACAGGGAGATCAGCTAGGTGGTTTGTGAAGACCTAGAGGGTTGGGATAGGGAGGGTGGGAGGGAGGGACATGCAAGAGGGAAGAGATATGGGAACATATGTATATGTATGGCTGATTCACTTTGTTGTGGGGCAGAAACTAACACACCATTGTAAAGCAATTATACTCCAATAAAGATGTTAAAAAAAAAAAAGAAAATCAGTCAAAGAACAGGGGTGGATTATTTGTTCTGTTAGTAATCTTCTAAAGTGCATTTTAGCAACTTGCTAAATGCTTCCTCCACAGTTTTTTTTTTTTTTTTTGGCTGAGGCAGTGACAGAAAAAATAGAGAAGAGACACAAAAATGTAAAGATTCATAGATGAATCAGAAAAAGACATGATTTACAAAAACTGCTTGGAATTACAAGAAATATATTTTATGTAACTGTGAAGTGTCAGCCTCTTCATAGAAAGTCATTTTATCAGCCCAGTAGGTCTTTTGAAGAAGATTGTTGTTGAAGATCAAGCTTGGGCAATGTTTCAGTTCATGACATTGTTTTAATGGTGTTGCAGGAGACCCTTAGGATTTGTATTCTAGTTGTACCAGCATATTAAAGCCCTGGCTGAAATACTGTCTTGTCTTTCCTTTGTGGAGGTGCTTTCTACCCAGGAAAAGCTTGAAAATTCTTCTATCCTACCTGTTTCAGGAAGGTGGAAATAACAGATCATTTTAATTTGGTCTATACTATTGAGAGTATTAGGCTAAACACATTTGAGAATTTTAGTAAGTGAATCAGAATGAAACAGTATGGTAGACTAAATATTAAATTTAAGGAATTTCCTGATTTTTTTTTCTCTGTAGACTATGGACTAAAGTTCTCTCCTGGCTAGCATCTGGATCCTGGTTAGCAGGCCACAATTCATGCTCCATCTGTCAAAGCCTTTCTGCCCTTCTCTGTCTACCTTCAGATTTTACATTACTACAGCATCCTAAAGGCGTTTCTGTATGGACAAAACTTAACATATTGTAACATATGTTTTTTTTGGTTTTGTTTTTGTTTTTGTTTTTTTTGCGGTACGCAGGCCTCTCACTGCTGTAGCCTCTCCCATTGTGGAGCACAGGCTCTGGACATGCAGGCTCAGGGGCCATGGCTCACGGGCCTAGCTGCTCTGCGGCATGTGGGATCTTCCCGGACTGGGGCACGAACCCACATCCCCTGCATCGGCAGGCAGACTCTCAACCACTGCACCACCAGGGAAGCCCTGTAACATATGTTTATCTGGTTACCTGAGAAACACACAAACTCCTGATATTGTTTTTAAATTTTGTTATAAAATCTAATAAAACATTTCCATTGAAAAAATATGTGTAAGAATTTCTATACTTTATTTCATTTCTTTTTATTCATTTATTTATTTATCTACTTATCTATTTATTTATTGTTCGGAGGGGCTAACTTACCAAATTTATGTATCTATCACATCTCAGGTAAATTTGTAGTACATATAAGAAATATATGAAAAAAAAACATGACTGGAATATTCAGATTCAATGACTGTGTGTTTTATAAAGCTTAGGAGGATTTACATAGATAGGAACCTAAGCCCAGAAAGTTCTGCAGGGAAAATGAGAATTATTACTTATCAGAAAGGCCTCCACTGTCCAAGGCACTCTGCCAGGCACTGAACATTTACTGTTGCATTTAGCCTTTACACCATTCCTGTGAATTAGGCTTGATCCCTATTTTAAAGAAAAACCAATTCAGTCTCACTGAAGTTAAATAATTTTGGACCAGATGTATCTGACTCATTGTCAGAACTAAGAACTATAGTACCATGTCTTCAACTGTGTTCAGAATATATACATAATATATAATATATGTATGTATGTATTTGTGTACATAGGTAAATGAATATACATTTATACACACACATACATAATCTAATAAAACACCTTTTGTGGGTCTTTTTGTAGAATTTATTATTTTAGTTTTTTTGGTTTCTGTATTTCTCTGGCATAAAAGCAATAACAAAATGGATTTGACTTCATAGTAACGAGAACACTACTCATTTTATGAAATTTCTCATTTCTCTACCAGAACCTTTTCTTTGGGACTTTCTTAACCCAAAAATCAATACTAGATCCATTTCCAAGAGATATTTTCTAATTTTGTGTCTCACTGATCTTAGGTTTTCATGTGATTCATTGAAAATATAGCTTGTCAAATCAAAGAAAAAAGAATAGTTAACCTCTTGATTCTTTGTTCATAGGCGATAGACTAGACAGAATCACAGATTAAAATCAGAATTTAATCCATTCATCAAATATTTATTGAGTATCTATTATGTACCAGGCTCTCCTCTAGGTCTGAGGACGAGACAAAATATCCATGCCCTCAAAGAGACAACATTCTAGTGAAGAAGAGAGAAAATAAATAAGCAAATAACTAAGTAAATAAACACATATATAATATAATTTTAGGTAGTAGTAAGTGCTTTGAAGGGAAGGAAAGAAGGTCAAAGAGACAGTAAGTGAGCGGAAGTGGGAGTTATTTCTGGTAGAGCATGGAGGACAGACAGGCATGTCTAAGCAAAGACCTCGATGACGTCAGAGAACCATGAGAGGGTTTTTACAAGGACAACTCCAGGGGTTGGAGAAAACATACCCAAGGAAAGAATAAGCTTGGTGAGTGCTAGCAACTGGGAGAAGGCCAGTGTGGCTGAACATACAGAACCTTTTTAGAAAAGAAGGGAATTCACAGTGGAAGCAGGGTCAGGTCGTACATGGCTTTAGAGTAGGAGTTTCACTTTTATTTGCAGTGGGATGAAAAGCCATTGGATGTTTGGAAGCAGAGGAGTAGCGAGACCTGACCTGATCCTTTTTTTAAAAAGTTCTCTCTGGGCTTTCCTGATGGTGCAGTGGTTGAGGGTCCGCCTGCCTATGCAGGGGACACAGGCTCGTGCCCCCGTCTGGGAAGATCCCACATGCCGCAGAGCGGCTGGGCCCGTGAGCCATGGCCACTGAGCCTGTGCATCTGGAGCCTGTGCTCTGTGGCGGGAGAGGCCGCAGTGGTGAGAGGCCCAAGTACCCCCCCAAAAAAAAAGTTATCTCTGCCACAGTATACCAATCACTATGATGAAGAGTTCTCCTGTATGAGTATAGAATTAATTCTCGGTCACTCTATTTCCACTTGGGCATTAAATCTGGAACTTTTACAAACACTAAGACTTCTAAACAGGTACAGGCTGTGTTTTAACACATTGTTCTGTCAAATATGTGTGGAATGGAATATAATGTATTTTTCAAATTCTTAACCCAAATTAGATCCTAACCCAAAAGATATACAGACTGATCTGGGTACTAAATTTCCAAAATCATATGCAAATTTTCCAGACATATTAGAGTAGCTATACTCGACCTCAGCATGAGTTTCTCATTTTCTCATTTAACATAATGAAAAACCAGGTGTGTGTGTGTGTGTGTGTGTGTATTTGAATATGTTATAATATTTTTGTAAATGTTATATATATAATATAAATATTATATGTATATAACATTTACCGATGACTTTCATGAGGACCTTGATATTTCTTTCCTAATAAGCATACTTTGTACAAATCGCCAATTCTTAGTTTCTTTTTCAGAGTACTCACTGCAATTGTATGGAAATACAATTAATTTTTGTTTATTAATCATTTGTATTGCAACCTTGCTGAACCTTATTAGTTCTAATAGTGTTGATTTTTTAATAGTTTTACTTCTTTCTTTCCAATCTGCGTGACTTTTATTATTTTTTTCTTACCTGATGCCCTGGCTAGAACCTCCAGCACAGTATTGAACAGAAAAGGTGAGAGTGGATATCCTTTTTTTGTTTCTGATCTCAAAGGAAATGTGTTTGGTCTTTCACCATTATTTATCAATTTACTTAGGTTGGTCATAGATGTCCTTTATCAGTGTGAGGAAGCTCCATTCTATTCCCATTTGTTGTACATTTTTATCATAAAAGGTTTTTGGATCTTGCCAAATGCTTTTTCTGCATCTATTAAATGATCATATAACTTTTGGCCTTATTCTGTTAATGTGGTATACTACATTGTTTGAATTATAATTGTTTGTATATGTTTCCAGATTCAGTTTGCTACTGCTTTGTTGAACATTTTGCATCTATATTTATAAGAAATATTGTCTATAAATTATTTTCTTGTGATATCATTGTTTTGCTTTTGTATCAGAGTAATAGGGCCTCATAGAATTAGTTGGGAAGTGTTCCTTCTTCAAGTTTTAGAGAAAGTTTATGAAGTACTGGTTTTAATGCTTATTTAAACATTTGGTGGAATTCACCAGTGAAGTCATTTGGGCCTGAGCTTTGCAGGGGTGGGGGTG
>NW_006795911.1:0-9301 GCF_000442215.2 Lipotes vexillifer | reverse complement strand
GGTGGGGGTGGGGAGGTGGGGTGGGGGGTGTTGGAGGAATTTTTTTATTACTAATTCAATATTTTTACATTATAAATTTATTTATATTCTCTATTTTTGAGTCAGTTTAAGTGATTAGTATTTCTCTAGGAAGTTGCCCATTTTTGTCTAGGTCATCTAATTTGTTGTCATGCAATAACGCATAACATTCTCTTTTATTCATTTTTATTTCTTCAAGATTGGTAGTAAGGTCCCCTCTATCACTCCCAGTTTTAGTAATTTAAGTCTTTGTTTTTCTTTTGGCCAGTATAGCTAAAGTTTTATCAGTTATATTGATTTTCTGAAAGAGTTAAGATTTGATTACACTGACTTTCTTGATTGTTTTTTCTATTCTCTGCTTTATTTATTCTTTTATCCTTATTATTTTCTTTCTTCATATTTGCTATGTGCTTAGTTTCATTCTTATTTTTTCTATTTTCTTTAGGTAGAAGACTAGGTTATTCATTTGAGATCTTGCCTCTTTTTTATTATAGGCATTTATAACTGTAAATTTTCTTCCTAACACTGTTTTAGCTGCATCACATACCTTTTGGTATGTGTTGTTTTCAGTTGCATTCTATCAAACATTTGCTAAATTCTTTTATGATATTTTTTCTCAAAATCATTAATTAGCTGTGAATTCGCTAATTTCCATATATTTGTTTATTTCCCAAATACCTTTCTGTTGTTGATTTCTACTTTTATTCTATTGTGGACTGAAGACATACTTCTGGTGTTAATAACTTTTAACAAAAGTTATTGAGGCTTCTTTTATGGCCAAACATTTGGCATATCCTGGAAAATGTCCAATGTGCATTTGAGAAGAATGTATATACCACTCTTGCTCTGTGGAGGTTGCAGAGTTTCTATGAGATCTGGTTGGTTTATATTGTTGTTCAAACATTCTGTTTCCTTGCTGAGATTCTGATTTAGCTGCTCTGCCCATTTTGAAAATGAGATACTGAAGTCTCCAAATATTGTAATTGAGTGGTCTATATTTTTCTTCAATTCTGTCAGTATTGCTCCAAGTATGTGAGGGCTCTGTTTTTAGGTGCACACATGTTTATACTTGTTATATCTTTCTGATGGATTTATTCTTTTATTATTATAAAAGTCCTTCTCTATCTCTAGAAACATTTTTTGCTTTTTTGTTTTCTGGTATTCAGCTCTTTTGTGGTCATAGTTTGCAGGTTGTTTCAGAATGTTTGCATCTTTGAATCTAAAGTGTGTCTCCTATAGTTCAAATATGACAATATTTGCCTTTTGATTAGAGTGTTAATCTATTCACCTTTAATGTTTTAGCATGGTTGTATGTATTCTACCATTTTGTGTTTTGTTTTCTATTTAACTCATGTTTCTTTCCCTCTATTCCTCTTTTTTGCCTTCTCTTATAGTTAATCGACTATTTTCTAATGTAATATTTTAAATATCTTAATGAGTTTTAATTATATTGTGTGTTATTTGCTTAGTGGTTGCTCTAGGAACTACAATTTCTTTCTTTAATGTTTTATACTTTTCAGAGTATAGGTTTTTCACCTCCTTGGTTAAGTTTATTCCTATATATTTTATTCTTCTTACGCAATTTTAAATGATTTTTTTTCTTTCAATTTCTGATACTTTGTTACTAGTGGATAGAAATGCAACAAAGATTAAAAGACAAAAAAAAAGGTAGACACAACTATGACTGCAATTAACAGTGAAGAGATAAACATAAAGATGTAAAATATGACTTCAAAAACACAAAATGTGAGGGAGGAAAATAAAAAATGTAGATCTTTTAGAATGTGTTAGAACTTAAATAACTACCAGTTTAAAACAAGTTATAGGTAAACATATATAAATCCCATTGTAACCATAAATCAAAAACTTACAATAGATACACAAAAAGTAGAAAGAAAGGAACACAACTATACTGCTAAAGAAAATCATCAAACCACAAGGGAAGAAACAAAAAGAAGAAATGAACAGAGAACTACAAAAACAACCATAAAACAAATAATAAAATAGCAATAAGTACATACCTATCAATAACTACTTTAAATGTCAATGGACTAAATGCTCCAGTCAAAAGACATAGGGTGGCTGATTAGATAAAAAAATAAGACCCATCTATATGCTGCTTACAGGAGACTCACTTCAGAGCTAAAGATACACACAGACTGAAAGTAAGGGGATGGAAAAAGATATTTCATGAAAATGGAAATGATAAGAAAGCAGAGGTAAATATTCATGTCAGGCAAAATGGACTTTAAGCAATGTCTATAACAAAAGACAAAGAAGGGCATTATATAATGACAAAGGTATCAATACAAGAAGAGGGTATTACACTCTT
Source organism: Lipotes vexillifer (assembly GCF_000442215.2). Taxonomy (NCBI): domain Eukaryota; kingdom Metazoa; phylum Chordata; class Mammalia; order Artiodactyla; family Lipotidae; genus Lipotes; species Lipotes vexillifer. Next base: position 6,951 of record NW_006795911.1, on the reverse strand, counting down.
TATTATATATGCACCCAATCCAGGAGCACCTAAATATATAAAGCAAGTATTAACAGAGATAAATTTAAAAAATGACAATGACTCAATATAATAATAGGGGACTTATTTTACCCTTTCTTGTTCTCTTTATTCCTGCCTTTTTACTTGAGTTACTGTCTAGTACCATTTCTTCACTTCAGTGCAGCTTTATTCACACCCACTTTTTCTTCCTTTATTGTCAAATATATCACATTTCTACATGTTATCGTCTCAACAATATAATTGTTTACATATTGTTTTACTAATTTCTTTTTAAATGAGTTAAGAGAAGAAAGGAGAAAATAGGCAATTATCCTGTCTTTTGTAATACTTTTGAGTGCTCTTTGTTTTCTTCCTGTGGATTTGAATTTCTGACTGCTGAAACTTGCTTTCAGTCTGAAGAATTTCCTTAAGTATTTCTTGTAAAGCAGGGGTTCTAGAAACAAATTTCTTGGGTTTTGTTTAGCTTAGAGGTATTTATTTCACCTTTTCTTTAGAGGTAGTTTTGTTGGATATATGACACTGGTTGACAATTATTTTCACTTTCAGCTCTTTGAATATATCATTGCACTGTTTCCGACCTCCACTGTTTCTTATAGAAAGTTAGTCAGTAATCTTTGTATAATTTCCTTGTATATGTGTCATTTGTCTTACTGTTTTCAAATTTTTATTTTTATTAATATTTTTGGCTTTTAACATTTTGACTATGATGTGTCTCAGTGTTAATATATATCCTTGCTTTTATCTTACTTAGAGTTCATTGATCTTTTGTGATGTCTAAAGCTTTCATCTAATTTTGGCAGTTTTCATTCATATTTCTTTGAATATTTCCCCTGCCTCTTTCAGTCCTTTACTTCTCATATTCCCATTATGTGAATTTTAGTGCATTTATCGATGTCCCACATTTTTCTGAGGCTCTGCTTTTGTTTTTGTTTTTCTTTTCATCCCTTTTACTCTATTCTTCAGATTGTAAGAACTCTATTGAATTAATATTCAGGTTTTCTCATTCTTTATTTCTGCTTTGTAGGGCCCTGCTAGTAAATTTTTGATTTGGTTATTGCACTTTTTTGGTTTTTTGTTTGTTTGTTTGGTTGGTTTTTGCAGTACATTGGCCTCTCACTGTTGTGGCCTCTCCCGTTGCAGAGCACAGGCTCCGGATGCTCAGGATCAGCAACCATGGCTCATGGGCCCAGCCGCTCCACAGCATGTGAGATCTTCCCAGACTGGGGCATGAACCCATGTCCCCTGCATCAGCAGGCAGACTCAACCACTGCACCACCAGGGAAGCCCTGGTTATTGAACTTTTAATGTCAGAATTTCCATTTGATTATTATTTCCAATCATTTCTATATCTTATATTGATATACATTATTTAATAAGATATTATCATTATACTTTCCTTTAATTATTGAAACATATTTCACTATAGTATTTGAACAGATTTATAATTATTGCTTTGAAGTGTTTGTCTGCTAAGTTCAACAATTGGACCTCTTCGAAAACTGTTTCCACTGTGTGCTTTTTTGCTGCTTGATTCACACTTTCCTTTTTTCTTTGTAGGTCTCAATTTGTTGTTGTTTGAAAACTGAAATTTTACTTTATGTGTTTTAGCAACTCCAGATAATGTTTCCCCTCACCCACACATGACAGAGATTATTATTACTTTTTGCCTGGTTGTTTGTTTACTTGTTTAGTGACCTTGCTGAACTAATTTTGCCAAATCTATTTCCCCTACAATTTGAAACTTTGATGTCCCTGCTCAGATTATAACCCTTGTTTTTATTTTGTTGTCTGGCTAGTTAGGCATTGGCCCTGTATCAGCATAAACAAATTATTCATCAAAGGCTATATTTAAACCCACTTAGCCAGATCAATTTTAACTTTTACCATTGGATGTACATGTGGTTTGAAGGTGGCTACCACAGTTTAGGGAGTTTATTTGTTTGTCTGTTTGTTTATCTATCTATTTATTTATTTAACATATGTTCAGCCAGTGACTAGTCACTTAGAAATATCATCTTTGATTTCTCCTGAAAGGGCACAACGTTGAACATGCACACAGTTTTCCAGATTACCAGGGATGACTGTGATATAACTTTTATGTTTGGATTCCTGGGAGCTACACTTAGGTAAGAATAGGTTATTATAGAGTCATTGTTGGGTCAAAAGTTGTATTTCAGACTGTTCCAGTGAAGCTCCATGCTAATGATTCTGTAGGTGGTTTGGGCAATGCTTTCAAAGAATAGTTCATCTTCTTGGTCACACTGGTCCAAAGTAGAGCACTTGCAGTAACCCTTCTCCAATATTGAGCTTGGGGAGGGAAGAGGGGTTAAGGGAACAGGTAGAGGCTTCAACAACACAGACTGTCACTGTTATTACTGAGTTTTAGCAGATTTCTTGAACAAATATTTCTCAATCTGTGTATGCCCTTAGGATACTTTTCATAAACTACAAAAAATTGTTTTCTTATCATTTTCACCAGTTAAATTGCTGTTTTACTGGGAAGAGGGTCCTACAAGCTTCCACTCTACCATTCTGGAAGTCCTAATCACTAATCAATTTTTAGTATAGATTCGGTCTCTGAATTTAGTTTCAGGGGACATCTATGAGCTCCATTTGAAGACATATGCACTGAATCCTTGCTTTGTGCACTTTTTTCCATTGCTAATTTATTGAACATGCTACAAGAAAACTCCAGGAGAACTGTATCAACCATGGCCATTGCTAACTTCTAAGAAGAGCTCAAATGAGTACTTCATTGAGTCAGTCATTAATTTCTTAAACTCCATGTATCAAGAGAAACCAAACCTTCCACCTAGAGACTGATACATAAGTACTCTAAGGTGATTTGGTCTGAATTCTTGATGACAAGGGTACTCCTTTTGTCATAGTGACAAAGCTATCAATCAAATTAGTCATTTGAAGAAGTAATAGTGTTGAGGAAAGGAAGAAAAGACAGATTTGAAACTTAGTTTGAACTTAGTTTCTAATCTGAAAGATACTAAACTACTTTTTTACTGAGTCATTTTCCCACTTTGTGATTCCTGCAGTACCCCTAGTTCTTTATAGTGTAATCCAGAGTACAAGACAGCACCAGTTCTGAAATTACATCCTAATGTATCCTTGCAATAAATACCTATTAACAAAGGCAATCTGTGTGTGTCTCTTTCTTAGAACCTTAAAGAGCCAGGTTATATATCTTGCATTTTCTACAGAGAATTATCCCCAAACATCTACATTCGTTTACACAAAATGAAGTTTCCATTCTAACCACAAATGAATTTGCTTTGTTCAGATCGTATAGCTAACTTATGTTTCCCTGACTCTCGCTTTTGTGGGGTTTTCTGTTTAATAGGAAATCCAGTTTTTATGTAAATATAAACATAGTATAAATACCACAAACTAGTGTGCATAACAACGAACTGGTGAAGCTTGTGGAGTAAAAGGAACCCCTGATTTATGAGTGTCTCTCAGGTATGATTGATACAGACTGTTTTAACCATTTCCACCTAACATAATGCTAATGTTTTCACTTTCTAATCATCCAATTTGATGCATGTCAATGAATAAAAGTTGCTTTGGGGGCTTCCCTGGTGCCACAGTGGTTGAGAGTCCACCTGCCGATGCAAGGGACGCGGGTTTGTGCCCCGGTCCGGGAAGATCCCACATGCCATGGAGCAGCTGGGCCTGTGAGCCATGGCTGCTGTGTCTGCGCGTCCGGAGCCTGTGCTCTGCGACGGGAGAGGCTGCAGCAGTGAGAGGCCCGCGTACTGCAAAAAAATAAAAATAAAAATAAAAAAATAAAATTAGATAATACATGAGAATGTGTTTCTATAAATGGCAAAGTTCTATACAAATAAGGGGAAGCAAGTGACTGAGCAGCCCATCACCACATAAAGGCTTTGAAGAAGCAGAACTTACTCAGAGCCTGGGAGTATGTAGTATCTATGTCAAGTCAGGAATAACTTATTCCTTCTTGTCACAGACCTATTCCTGAACATAAAGACTCAGTATGTACAGGATGGTAGAGGTCAGCCTGTGGCCTGATGTTAACATGAAATGCAAACTCTTGGCTACTCCAGCTGGGCAAACACCCAACTAAAACAGAATAACAGAGAATGAAAAAGTCTCCTTTCTACCCATAACAAGGAAGTGAGTGGGTCCAGGAGCAAGAAAGAGTGCATCTATATCACTATGAATGGATATTCTAAGGTTTGTTCTAGGTGTAGAAATTAGATGGCTACAATGGAAACAAATGTAAATCATCCTTCAAGAACGGAAAAGGAGTCAAAATTAAGACATCATTGTTGCATAATGATGGGAACTGAGAATAATTTAGACTCAGTTTAAATACTCCTTTCCTGATTTGAACTCATACCCTGAGAGGATTAAAGCCTGTGAGTTTATGACTAATACATTCCAGATTTAATTTTCCTCAATGATTAACTGTTTTAGCATCCTCTAAGAATTCAAGTAGACTGTATAACTTTATAATAAATTTCACAGTTCCTAGTCTCCTGAGAAGCCAAGGCAAAGCTCTGCAGTGAGCTCTTTGAAGCACAGGCCTTGCAGATGAATTGTGGATTCCAGGAAGAGTTCATTTTCAGTCCCAGGAAATAACAGAGTTGAGACTGTTGTGGTAAAGACCACAGAGCAGGGATGATGGAAGGTGAAAAAAAATCCTAGAAGCACAAAACCAAGAAGAAGCCATCAGTCAGCCTCTTGTCTCTAGGCAGAAATGAAAATGAAATCATTAACTATAACCTTTTCAAGTTTTCCCCAAAAGACATTGATACTCTTTGTTAGTCACCTAGACCATGTGTTATAGTCCTTAAATGTATAATATAATCCCTTCTTCTGCAGATTCCAATTTTCCTAAAGATTGAAATAAACAGAAAGAACTTTGGAGGTAACAAGTTCATTCTTCTATGTCCATAGCAATATACAATAAAGAATATAATAAATAAAGAAGACAGAGCCAGACTGAGACTCTGGATTTTTTTTCCTTCTTCTTGGGATCATTCTGCAAAGTTTTGAACAGGGGGTGATTGGCTTGGCTATGCTTCTGCCTAGGCTGGTTCACCAGGCTTTGGAAGGCTCTTGTGGGCTGTACACTTCCTATAGCAAACATCTACCCTTTCATGTTGATCTGTTATTTGTGAAGAATACAGCTTTTAATACCTCATGTGTGAAACTCTTAAGCCCACCTAAGAGTTAACAGAAAATCATGGATCAGCATTATTCTCTAGATATCCATTTATATTGTTCAAGAAAAAGAATGCCTGGAAACCATCAAGCTGTCAGTTGATATCTGTAAGAACTATCCTGACTCACCTTCACTGATCATTGTTTCTATGATTCCTGTTAGTGAAAGACAATTAGAAGAACGCCACAACGAATAATACGGATTTCAAAGTCAATCAGAGTTTTCTAAGTGTTAATAGTCAAAGACCTTAGTATAAAGAGACCTCAATAAATACTCTGTTTCAGACCTTTATTAAACAGATTTTTTTAAAAAACTAAGCAGAAAAAAAAACGCTGTGCCTGAGTAAATATTCTTAATTATTTAAAATTTCCTCTCTTATAATTCCAATATTCCTATCATATCTGAGTTGGGTTCTCATGTTTCCTTGATGTCTTCAGAATGTTCTTTACCTTTCCATTTGACGTGTCTTGTGACTTTTTTTTTTAACATCTTTATGGAGTATAATTGCTTTACAATGTTGTGTTACTGTCTGCTGTATAACAAAGTGAGCCAGCTATATGTATACACATATCCCCATGTCCCCCCGCCTTGTGTCTCCCTCCACCCTCCTTATCCCACGCCTCTAGGTGGTCACAAAGCACCGAGCTGATCTCCCTGTGCTATGCGGCTGCTTCCCACTAGCTCTCTGTTTTACATTTGGTAGTGTGTATATGTCCATGCCACTCTCTCACTTCGTCCCAAATTACCCTTCCCCCTCCCCTTGTCCTCAAGTCCATTCTCTACATCTGCATCTTTATTACTGTCCTGCCGCTAAGTTCTTCAGAACCATTTTTTAATTTTTAGATTCCATGTATATGTGTTAGCATACGGTATTTGTTTTTCTCTTTCTGACTTATTCCACTCTGTATGACAGACTCTAGGTCCATCCACCTCACTACAAATAACTCAATTTCATTTCTTTTTATGGCTGAGTAATATTTCATTGTATATATGTACCACATTTTCTTTATCCATTCATCTCTCAGGGACACTTAGGTTGCTTCCATGTCCTGGCTATTGTAAATAGTGCTGCAATGAACATTGTGGTACATGACTCTTTCTGAATTATGGTTTTCTTAGGGTATATGCCTAATAGTGGAATTGCTGGGTCATATGGTAGTCTATTTTTAGTTTTTTAAAGAACCTCCATACTGTTCTCCATAGTGGCTGTATCAACTTACATTCCCCCAACAGTGCAAGAGGGTTCCCTTTTCTCCATATCCTCTCCATTATTTATTGTTTGTAGATTTTTTTTATGATCCATTCTGACTGGTGTGAGGTGATACCTCATTGTAGTTTTGATTTGAATTTCTCTAATGATTAGTGATGTTGAGCGTCCTTTCATGTGTTTGTTGGGCATTAGTATATCTTCTTTGGAAAAATGTCTATTTAGGTCTTCTTCCCATTTTTGGATTGGGTGGTTTGATTTTTTAATACAGAGCTACAAGGGCTGCTTGTAAATTTTAGAGATTAATCCTTTGTCAGTTGCTTCATTTGCAAATATTTTCTCCCATTCTGAGGGTTGTCTTTTGGTCTTCTTTATAGTTTCCTTTGCTGTGCAAAAGTTTTAAGTTTCATTAGATCCCATTTGTTCATTTTTGTTTTTATTTCCATGTCTTTTTTTCTCAAAAAGGATCTTGCTGTGATTTATGTCATAGAGTGTTCTGCCTATGTTTTCCTATAAGAGT
>NW_006795908.1:0-214 GCF_000442215.2 Lipotes vexillifer | reverse complement strand
AATCCATTCACATTTAAGGTAATTATCGATATGTATGTTACTATTACCATTTTCTTAATTGTTTTTGGTTTGTTATTGTAGGTGTTTCCCTTCTCTTGTGTTTCTTGACTAGAGAAGTTCCTTTAGCATTTGTTGTAAATCTGGTGTGGTGGTGCTGAATTCTCTTAACTTTTGCTTGTCTGTAAAGTTTTTAATTTCTCCATCAAATCTGAAT
>NW_006795907.1:0-348 GCF_000442215.2 Lipotes vexillifer | reverse complement strand
GGCCTAAGTTAGGGCCCGTGTCAGGGCCTTAGGTAGGACTATCATCAGAGCCTTCTTTAGGTATACCTTCTCAAGGCCTGATTTCAGAGTAGCGTCAGGGCCTAAGTTAGGGACAGTGACAGGGCCTTAGTTAAGAGGAGCATCGGAGCCTTCAATACGTATCGTGTCAGGGCCTGAGGTAGGAGTAGTGTTAAACCCTTAGTTAGGGAAACTGTCAGGACCTTAGTTAGGAGTAGTGTGAAAGCCTTAATTAGGCCAGGGTCAGCGGCTTAGTTAGGACTAGCAAAAGACCTTTCGTTAGGTATCGTGTCTGGGCCTGAGTTAGGAGTAGTGTCAGGGCTTGACATA
>NW_006795905.1:0-415 GCF_000442215.2 Lipotes vexillifer | reverse complement strand
ACGAACCCGTGTCCCCTGCATCAGCAGGCGAACTCTCAACCACTGCACCACCAGGGAAGCCCTAAATGAATTTAAAAATTAAATTTCTTTTTCCTTTTTAATTTCTTACATGGGGTACTCAGTACTTTTAAGAAAGTAAAGGAATCCTGAGGCAGAAAAATTTGAGACTGCTGTCTTAGAGACGAGAAGTTACAAAATGCAGATCTCATTGGATGCAGTTTCATTTTTTCATGGATAAACTCTCAAGTTTCTGTCTCCATTTGGTCACTCTCCAGAGCCTTGAAAAAATGTTTTTTTTTTAAACCAGATTTTATAATTTTTATCTAAAGGAGGGTTAATCGGTCCAACCAGGCAAGGAGGGACTTCCCTGGTGGCGCAGTGGTTAAGAATCCGCCTGCCAGTGCAGGGGACACGG
>NW_006795904.1:0-214 GCF_000442215.2 Lipotes vexillifer | reverse complement strand
TATGTGTGTGCACGTTTGTGTGCATGCGTGTGTGTGTGTGTGTGTGTGTGTGTGTGTGTGTGTTTTAGCTTTGCCTTATAGTATATGTGAGCTTTATGCTTTGTTTAGCTTCCTTCATGATGGTAGGATGGCTGCCAGCAGCCCCTGGGGGAATATAGTTTCATCTTCATACCCACCAGATGAGAGAGAGAGACAGACAAACAGAGACAGAGAT
>NW_006795903.1:0-224 GCF_000442215.2 Lipotes vexillifer | reverse complement strand
AGGGGCCAAGTGGGATACAGGAGATTTGAACTGGGAATTGAGTGGCTCTGAGCAGCTTCTCACCCCCGTGTTCCCTTGAGGGCTTGGCTCCTTTCTGTGTCCTGGAAAGTTTCCTAACTTAGCACGGGTCCCACAGCCTGGCGCCACCAGCCACTTGTCCCGCTGCTGCCCCAGTGGCGGTGAGACCCCTGCCATTTGATTCTAATGCCGTAACTGTCGTCATG
>NW_006795902.1:0-2545 GCF_000442215.2 Lipotes vexillifer | reverse complement strand
CCATTCATCTGTCGATGGACATTTAGGTTGCTTCCATATCTTGGCTATTGTGAATAGTGCTGCAATGAACACTGGGGTGCATGTATCTTTTCGAATTATAGTTTTCTCAGGGTATATGCTCAGGAATGAGATTTCAGGATTATATGGTAACTCTATTTTTAGTTTTCTAAGGCACCTCCACACTGTTCTCCGTAGTGGCTGCACCAAGCCATTCCAGGTGAAGCTCAAGCAGTGACAAACATATCTCAGAACTCTGAATTATGGTTTTCCAGCCCTGCCCTCCACATTACTTCAAACTCCTACCTAACAGCTTGAAAATGTTGTTCAAAAGTAATCATTGTTTTTTAAGACCTACAGGGATGCTTAGAATATCATTTGTCAATTGACTAATAAAAGCAACTAATTTTGCTGAGTTCAACACCCTTCTGCTCAATGTATTTTGATGGAGATATCAGGAACAGAAAAAGCAGGAGAGCCACAGAAATATGTACTTGATTAAATGTCCTCAAAGAGGAAACTCCAAAGAAATAAAGATGGACTCATTCATTTATTTATTTGACATGGTTTTATTAAGTACTTAAATGTTAGTGATTTCCAAACTTTCCTTCTGATAAAAAACTCCTTTCTACTACTCCTCAGAATTCTGATGCAGTAACCAGGCTGAACCCATGAGTCTGCATCCTTAATTGTAATTCTTATGATTAGACAAATTTGAGGAAACTTAGTACTATGTGAAAACAACCGGTGCCCCTTTAGGAATATAAGGATTAGTAAGAAAGAGACACTGGCTTTGTAGAGTTTGCAGTCTAGAGGTAGAGATAAAGATATAAACAAGTGATAGCTGTATATTGAGCCCTCATCTGAGGAGAAAAGGAGAACTTCTTGGGATGTAATATATGAACAATGAATGAAACTTTTATGGACAGCCATGGAGAACATTACAGGTAGAGGGGATGGTATCTGTGCAGTTAGACAATAGACATAAAGAGAGGTGGGAAGAAAAGGAGGAAGGAAAGTACACAGCCAGTTTGTGAATAAGTGAAGAGTAAGGTTTGGCCACAATTGTGGTACATGAAGAAGTGCAGGTGGAGGCTGGGTAGGAATGGTATTTTGGAATCAGATCATCATCAAGGATATAAAGATCCAGACTCAGCAGCCTCAAATTGTCCTTGAACATGGGGGAAACTCACAGTCAAAGGTTGGGATCTTTTATCTAAGTAGCTTTTATGATGAACTGGAGTAAGGATAAACTAAAAAATGGGGAAAACCTTTGGGAGTTGGCTGGCAAGACCAAACTAAACCTGCAGAGTATTTCCCAAAATATGAATTTACATTTGGTGTTTTCAGACATTTTCAGAGCTATCATAAAATAATGAAAGATGCCTCAGGATTGCCTACCCAAATCATTATACAATTTCAAATGTTAGGATCTTCCAGAATTACTAGAAATCAATCCAATTTTTAGAGACCTCCAAAGCAGTTCATTTCAATGTTTAATAATTCTCACTGTCAGAAAACGTGTACCAATATCTAATAAAACCCCCTCCTAATTTTTTGGTTCAAACCTTTCTATTCAATAGTCATTGGGTAGAAGTAAATTGTAAATTGTTGTTGATCCTATTGTTTTTACAAAGGCCATTCATGGCTTTCTCTCTTTCTCTAAAATTAGCGGTTCAATTCCATTAACTTTTCCTTATATTTCTTATTTTCAACTGTCTTCTTAGCTTGTACTTATAATTTTGGCTTTTCTGTTAGCCCTACTCATGTTTGGCCATAAGGCCTAGCTGTGTATTAAACATACATTTGCTTCTTTTTTCCTTTTTAAGCAAGTCAGACCCACTTTTCATAAAGGAAGTATATTTGTTAAGTATTTGAAAAAATAGTTTATGTAAGACAAAATAGAAATATTTTGTACATTCTGTTAAATTTAAAAGACATTGTTTATAGTCCATTAAAAGGAATAAAATATTTCTACAGTTATAGTTAAAACTTACCAACAACAAACAAGATGGTAATTGGAACTAGAAAGGCCTTCCAAAGCATAACATGAAAACTGTAGACAATTTACCTATAGAAATTTTGTGAGGTAAAATGTTATAGACCAGTTTTTAATTTTAAAACAAGCGGAAATATGTATGTAACATATACAACCACATATAATTTAACTACTCCTAACTCTAATAGTTATATTACACTTAAATAAGAAAGAGCCAAGTTTAAAAAAGTGGGGGGATACAAAGGGCAAAAACAAACATTTAAAGAACACAAGATTTTATAAACACATAAAATAACTTTAGGGTTGTCTTTTACTTATCAGAAAGGACACACACACACAGAGTGATAATGTTTAGAATTGATGAGGGTGCAATAAATAGAAGATATTATATATTGTTAGTTATCATGTAAAATAGAATAATTTTCTCTAAAGACAATTTAGCAATATCAAACAAAATTTTCAATGTGTACGTTCTTTTGCGATACACGGGCCTCTCACCGTTGTGGCCTCTCCCATTGTGGAGCACAGGCTCCGGACGCGCAGGCTCAG
>NW_006795901.1:0-249 GCF_000442215.2 Lipotes vexillifer | reverse complement strand
AGAACAAACAAAACCCAAAGTTAGCAGAAGGAAAGAAATCATAAAGATCAGAGCAGAAACAAAGAAAACAATAGCAAAGATCAATAAAACTAAAAGCTGGTTCTTTGAGAAGCTATACAAAATTGATAAACCATTAGCCAGACTCATCAAAAACAAGAGGGAGAGGACTCAATACAATTAGACATGAAGGGCTTCCCTGGTGGCGCAGTGGTTGAGAGTCCACCTGCCGATGCAGGGGACACGGATTCG
>NW_006795900.1:0-636 GCF_000442215.2 Lipotes vexillifer | reverse complement strand
GGTTAACAGCTGATCTTTCAGCAGAAACTCTGCAAGCCAGAAGGGAGTGGCAGGACAAATCTAAAGTGATGAAAGGGAAAAAACTACAACCAAATTTACCCTACCCACCAAGGCTCTCATTCAGGTTCGATGGAGAAATTAAAACTTTTACAGACATGCAAAAGTTAAGAGAATTGAGCACCAGCAAACCATCTTTACAACAAAAGCTAAAGGAACTTCTCTATGCAGGAAACACAAGAGAAGGCAAAGACCTACAAAAACAAACCCAAAACAATTAAGAAAATGGTAATAGAAACACACATATCGATAACTACCTTAAATGTAAATGGCTTAAGTGCTCAAACGGAAGGACATACACTAGCTGAATGGATACAAAAAAACACACCAATATATATGCTGTTTACACCAGACCCAATTCAGACATAGGGACACATACAGACTGAAAGTGAGGGGATAGGAAAAGATATTCCATGCAAAAGGAAATCAAAAGAAAGCTGGAGTAGCAATTCTCATATCAGAAAAAACAGAATTTAAAATAAAGACTATTACAAGAGACAAAGAAGGACACTACAGAATGATCAAGGGATCAAGCCAAGAAGAAGATATAACAATTGTAAATATTTATGCACCCAACAT
>NW_006795899.1:0-1099 GCF_000442215.2 Lipotes vexillifer | reverse complement strand
TTGACCTGACAAATAAGACAAACCTTTTCACTGAACTTGCTTATAATTAAGTGATGGAAATATGAAATGGAAGTGTTAGAAACATCTTATATTATCCGAGCCTTATACACTCTTCTATGTTAATTACAGTTTGTGTGACACATCTGTTCATTGAAGTTACAATGTTCTCAATTTCTGTTACTGATCCTTTCAGAGTGGACCCCAACAAGTGTCGCCCTGCCCAGTGTCATTGGAGCCAACAGATCGAGACTGAATTTGGTTCAGAAGCAAAGGAAATTTTATATTTTGATCAGAGAATGGAGAGGTGAAAACATGCCCTGCCCTGCGGGCTGTGGGCTAGGCTGCTGTGTAGAGATCCTGTCAGAGTCAGTGGGAGGGAGGGAGCAGAGCTATCAAGGGCCAGGTTGGCTGCAGCTCAGGCTCTATATCGCGGAGTCTGCACTGGGCCCCGCGAGCTGAGTTGTCAACCAGCCATTCTGCACTAGGAAATCTGCTCTGAAGTGCAGGGTGTGGGACCTCTGTATGCGGGACCCTAAGAGCATGTGAAATTAGACAAAGCACAAAGGATCAAAAAGGTTAGACTTTATTTTATTGCCCAGATTCTATATTTATCTCCCAGGGATTTTAATGGGCTTTGCTGGTGACAAACTCCTCCTCTGCCTTTTGTCCCATTCCTCATTCTTGGAGTGCTGAGGGTAGAGACCCCTCTTCGGTAACTGCTGAGTGCTGAGTTGGGAGCCCTCATACCCCGGGGCAGGGGTCAGAACTCCCCAGCAGCCTCCATGTGACGTTGATTGTCCCCAGACCTCGTGCCTCCCTGCTCGTCCGCCTGAGCACCAGCATTGGAAGTGTTATAGATTGTAATGACCTTTAAGTATTCAGGAAAGAGTTGTGCAGAGACGCTGTGGGGGCCGGTTTTACCTCACCCCACATTTGTTCAGCCACCTTAGGCTGCCCGTTTCTGACAGCCTAGGTGCTCTGACCAGTAGTCTGCGTTTTCTTCAATTAGGACCCTGAATTAATATAAAAACAGCATCAGGTGTCACAGCCCTGCCTGCTCAACTCCCACACAGTCCAGGGTCAGTGGTGATCAAGGACC
>NW_006795897.1:0-1311 GCF_000442215.2 Lipotes vexillifer | reverse complement strand
CCAAAAAAAAAAAAAAAAAAAAACCTATTAAAAAATATGCAGGGTGTTGGCCTTGTTCTCTGCTTTTCTGTTTTTCTTTTTGCAGATGCCGCCCTGTTTTCATCAGCCTCTGGCCCGCCATCTCCCTGAGTCCTAACACCACGCCTTCAATTAAGTTGCAGAGTTCTGGTGAAGAGATATTTGAAGTTGATGTTGAAATTGCAAAACAATCTGTGACTATTAAGACCATTTTGGAAGACTTGGGAATGGATGATGAAGGAGATGATGATCCAGTCTGCTTGACAAATGTTAATACAGAAATATTAAAAAAGGTCATTCAGTGGCGCACCCACCACAAGGATGATCCTCCTCCTGAAAGTTGACCAAGGAATATTTTTGAGCTTATACTTGTAGCAAACTACTTAGACATCAAAGGTTTGCTTGATGTTACCTGCAAGACTGTTGCCAATATGATCAAGGGGAAAACTCCTGAGGTGATTCGAAAGACATTCAATATCAAAAATGATTTTACTGAAAAAGAGGAAGCCCAGTACACAAAGAGAACCAGTGGTGGGAGGAGAAGTGAAATTTTGTGTTTGATCCTGTAACACTGTAAGGATTGTTCCAAATACTAGTTGAACTGCTTTGTTTATAATTGTTAATATTAGAAAAACAGTCCACAAATGCAGCAGCAAATCAGTGGTATTAGCAGAATGTTGCCCTCCTTGCATGTGTAGTTTCAGTACAGATTCCAAACTTATGTCTCAGTTTCTTCTAGTATGACCAAAAGTTCTTTTTTCTTTGCTCTGAATAAAATTGAACTGTGGGTTCTCTATAGAAAGTGCCATTTGGGGCTTTCCCTCTTTTTGTAAAGCAATTTCTGCCTAGTTTATTGTCCAGTTACCTTTAGTTTAGTGACTTGCATTGTAAATAAAACAACTTGCAAAAAATTTTCTGAAATAGAATTAACATATTATCTTTATTTATGAGTTGGAAACTGGAAAAAGGCTACTTGAGGTAAATGTTATCAGAGTGGGGTTATCAGAATGTCTTCCAGCTTCCTGGAGTCAGAGTACAACTGGTATTGATTAACCTGTATGTAGCAGCGCTCCCTTAACTGGATCTGAGGACTTGTTTTTTCATTTTTAATCCTATCAGCTTTGAATATGTTGGCTAGAGGCTCAGTTTCTACTCAATTTGTAGTTTGGGAGGAAATAGAATTAGACAGTTTGCTGGCTTTTCAATTAAAAAAGACACTTAACCCATGCAGTGTGTCATCTTTTTATAATCAGTAATCCTATGTGGGGAAAACCATAAACACTACTTGCATGT
>NW_006795896.1:0-406 GCF_000442215.2 Lipotes vexillifer | reverse complement strand
ACGAGCCCGTGTCCCCTGCATCGGCAGGCGGACTCTCAACCAGTGCGCCACCAGGGAAGCCCCTGTAGCTTATTTTTAATAGCATTTTTTGATCCTAAAGTATTATATGTTTATTATAGAAAACTTGGATTATTTAACTTTAAAGCATTAAAGAAAAAGTTACTTTAAATTTATGCTCACTTGGGGGGAAAAAAACTGATCTCTGAGGAAACAGGTAAAAATGTAATACTACTACTATTTGGTTTCTCATGAAAACTTATTCAAATAACTTCAAAAAAGAACTCTTAATTAAGAGTTGGAGCTCTTAATTCCTGTGTTTAATAGTTTATAAATATAAAATGAAAAGCAGAACCCAGACACTGTAGGAGGGAGGGGATTTCATATTTTCTGGGGATAATATTTCCCT
>NW_006795894.1:0-204 GCF_000442215.2 Lipotes vexillifer | reverse complement strand
AACCGGTACACTAACACTAAGCCATGCCCTAACACGTACCCTAACCCTAAACCGTTGTCGTACACTAAATTTTACCCTAAACAGTCCCGATTCCCTAACCCTAACTGTAACCCTAACACTAACACTAACCCTTACCCGAACCCTGAAACTAACCTGTGTCCTAATCTTAAACAGTACACTAACACTAATCTGTGCCCTAACACG
>NW_006795893.1:0-209 GCF_000442215.2 Lipotes vexillifer | reverse complement strand
TAGTGTATTGTTTAGCCTCCATGTGTTTGTATTTTTTACAGGTCTTTTCCTGTAATTGATATCCAGTCTCATAGCATTGTGGTCAGAAAAGATACTTGATACAACTTCAGTTTTCTTAAATTTACCGAGGCTTGATTTGTGACTCCAGATATGATCTATCCTGGAGAATGTTCCATGAGCACTTGAGAAAAATGTGTATTGTGTTGTTT
>NW_006795892.1:0-204 GCF_000442215.2 Lipotes vexillifer | reverse complement strand
GAAGAGAATCTCTCATTTAGAAAACAAACATATGCTTGCATAAGGGTGAAGCTGAATGGGGGTCCTGCATAAAACAAGAGATAGAAATCAGCACAGATACCGTTCCAGAAACCAAATATTTAACAGACAAGACCTACTCCTTGCTCCACGAAGTGGACTCAACACCCGATATTCAACGCATAGGAATAGACCTGACTGGTAGGA
>NW_006795891.1:0-1010 GCF_000442215.2 Lipotes vexillifer | reverse complement strand
CTTGGTTTCATAAAAAGACTTTGGAAGTACACCCTCTATTTTTATTCTCCAAAGCTATCTGGATGTGATTTTTTTTGTTTGTTCTCTTTTTATTTAATGCAGGGTAATCAATAATAACATTTGCTTCTAAGTAGAAATATAGATATTCAGAAATATTTTTTCTTTCTTGGCAGGTTGTTTTTTTTTTGACAAATTTGTTCATTTCATCCCATATGTCAATTGTCTTCCCAAAAAGTGATATTAACATATTATTTTCTAATATTTGTGTTTTTACAGGTAACTCCACTTTTTCATTCCTAATATTTTTAATTTGTGTTTTCTATTTTGTCTGTGATCAGTCTTTCTCGGGTGTAGTTACTGTAGCAATTCTTACAAGTAAACAAATTTTGGCTTTAAATTTTTTTTCTATATCAAGAGTTGGCTTTTCTTTTCCTGTAAATGGTTAGATAGGAAATGTTTGGGGCTTCGTTGACCATACAGTCTTTATTGCAACTACTCAAATATGCCATTTTAGCATGAAAACCATCATAAAACACATAAATGAGCAAGCATGGCTGTGTTCCAATAAAACTTTGTTTAAAAAAAAAACTTCATTGTTGTCATGAGTTCAGTAAACATTTGATAACAGAAATACCAGTGCTTCTTTGAAACATCTCTGTGCAAAGTGTCACATCATCTACCTGAATTTTAGAAGTAAAAACTGGCAGGACTTGGCTTAGAGGATGATTCCAGTTTCTGACAATGAAAATCAGAACCTATAACTTTCTTTCTTAAAAATCTCCAATCACCACTTGCTTCTCATTTTTAATTAGAGTAAACCTACTGGCTCACTATGGTCTTTAAAACTCTACATGATCTAATTTCTTTGGACCTTGAGCCGGTCTCCCTCAATAACCACTTTCTAACCACACTGACATGCTCTTTATGCCTTGATACAACCAGTTTACAGTTACTTGGCTCCTTTTGTCCTTCTGACTGACCCGTTCTTCCTTCATGTCTCTGTTTATCTG
>NW_006795890.1:0-328 GCF_000442215.2 Lipotes vexillifer | reverse complement strand
CACAAGAAAGCGAGGGGAGGAAAGGAGCTCAGGGCCACTGTATTTCACAAACTGAAGAGTTATGGATTACAGGTTTCGTCCAAAAATATACTGAAGTTAGGCTGCGAAGAGAACTTGAAAGTGAGGCAGAATTGCAGGAAACCGATTTCAGGAGGTGGTTTGGAATTGCATCTAAAGCCTATGAAAATAGGCAGAATGCTGACCAGGATGCCCTTGGCGAAGAAGGGCGTATGCGTTTTTTCCTGAATATATTCAGGAAAAAAAGGCATACGCCCTTTTTGGCCAACCAAGCACGCTTGCAACGGAAATCTATGCTACAATGAACTCT
>NW_006795889.1:0-316 GCF_000442215.2 Lipotes vexillifer | reverse complement strand
GCCTTACAAAATAGAGAATGATAATGGAACGCTCCCTAAATCCTTAGAGAAAAATAAACTCCAACTCAAAGAAAGACTTCAAGGTAAGGACGGATACTATAAAATCCTTGAGGAAAATGTACACTTTTGAAAACCTTCAACATAAATCACAGCAAGGGTTTTTCTGAACCACGACGCAAAGAAGTGAAAAATAAAAATGTGCAAATGGGACCTAATGAAACCTGACGACATTTGCACAGCAAAGGGAACCGTAACAACACAAAAAGACAACCTGCAGAATGGAAAAACAGGCTGGCAATCGAAGCTACCCACAGGA
>NW_006795888.1:0-401 GCF_000442215.2 Lipotes vexillifer | reverse complement strand
TCTCATTCAGATTTGATGGAGAAATTAAAACCTTTACAAACAAGCAAAAGCTGAGAGAGTTCAACACCACCAAACCAGCTTTTCAACAAATGCTAAAGGAACTTCTCTAGGCAAGAAACACAACAGGAGGAAAAGACCTACAATAACAAACCCAAAACAATTAACAAAGTAGTAAGAGAAAGACACATACTGATAACTACCTTAAATGTAAATGGATTAAATGCTCCAACCAAAAGACATACACTGGTTGAATGGATACAAAAACAAGACTCGTATATATGCTGTCTATAGGAGACCCACTTCAGACCTAGGGACACATGCACAGACTGAAAGTGAGAGGATGGAAAAAGATATTCCATGCAAATGGCAATCAAAAGAAAGCTGGAGTAGCAATTCTCATA
>NW_006795886.1:1900071-1910838 GCF_000442215.2 Lipotes vexillifer | reverse complement strand
CATTCAGTAGGTGTTCTGTAGGAGCTGTTCCACATGTAGATGTATTTCTGGTGTATCTGTGGGCAGGAAGGTGATCTCCACTTCTTACTCTTCCGCCAACTTCCCAGCACCCCCCCCACACACTAGTTTTTTTATGTATGTATGTATGTATGTATGTATGTATGTATTTATTTATTTATTTATTTTTGGCTGCATCAGGTCTTAGTTGTGGCACACGGGTTCTTCATTGAGGCATGCGGAATCTTTCATTGCAGCGCGGGGGCTCTCCATTGTGGATTCCTGGATTCTCTCTAGTTGTGGCGTGTGGTATTTTTTTCCTCTTCTCTAGTTGTGGTGCACAGGCTCCAGGGCACGTGGGCTCTAGAGTGCATGGGCTCTGTAGTTTGTGTCATGTAGGCTCTCTAGTTGAGGTGCGTGAGCTCAGTAGTTGTGGCACGTGGGCTTAGTTGCCCCACAGCATGTGGGATCTTAATTCCTGGCCAGGGATCAAACCCATGTCCTCTGCATTGTAAGGTGAATCTTTACCACTGGACCACCAGGGAAGTCCCCTCACTACTTTTTAAATTAATAAATAATTTAGAAACAACTATTTAATAGAGTTCATTAGAAAATTCTATTGTTTCATGTTGTAGATATAAAATATTCGCACACACACAACATATACACTCAAAACACATCACAAACATATTAAGCCTTCTAATGCTGTAGGATAGTCTTTCAACTCAATTACACTCTTTAGTCCAAACAAATAAATGGCCATTCCAATTTTAGATGATGTTGTCCTATTCACATTAATCCAACTTCCCATTTAAATGCTTACAAAAGCACAGAGCAAGGTGTAGAAACTAAATAGCCATGGGAGGAGTTCCTTTTAGTAGAGAAGCAGGTCTATCAGGCAAAGACCAACTTGTGCTTAGCATGTGTAAAAGTGATATGGACAAGCAAAATATGCATAAGGGAAGACTTGTATTGTTCTCATTTTATATTGCCATATTAGTGTCTCAAGGATGGGGATATAAACTAAAAGTTTATTGGTCACTCATCTACCATTTGGAAAACTTTTAAAGTCACAGATAGCTACCTCCTCAATATTTATTGCTAAATTTCTTAAGGAAATTATAGTTCTCAGTGATGCATCATTGCAAGGGGTGAAATGGAATGATCAGTAACCAAAAGTTTTTAAAAATTTCTAATGTATTACTGCTCAGATATTTTTTAAAAAAAATACTCAAAAACTGAAAATAAGAACTCAAGAATAGGTTTATGATGGTAATTTACAGCTATTAAACATATGGAGACATATTTATAATTACTGTAAAGAAATTAATCACAAGAGATAAAATGATATATAAAAGAATGTTATAATATGAAATAATTATACAATAATAATAACACAGGTCTATAATTCTAAATTGTATTGGTACACATTGGGAATTCATGAAAAGATGTAGTAAAAGATGCTAAATATTTCAACTTACATAAGGAGAAATCATATATATTGTTCTCAAATTTTATAATTATAGAAGATAATAGTTACAAATATGTGTAAATTTTATAAAATAGGCAAAAGTAAAAATAAAAGTAATAGGTATTAAACCATCAATTTTCTTAAGACAATACCAGTATTTTATTTTTTTAAAGGATGCCGTGTCTAAAG
This sequence comes from Lipotes vexillifer, assembly GCF_000442215.2. Lineage (NCBI taxonomy): Eukaryota > Metazoa > Chordata > Mammalia > Artiodactyla > Lipotidae > Lipotes > Lipotes vexillifer. The sequence goes on along the minus strand of NW_006795886.1, from coordinate 1,909,181 downwards.
TAGTCTCATGGGCTGTTTCTGAAAACATAAATTAATATAGCCTTCTTGGAAAGAAGTTTGGTGATATACTTATGTAGGCAGTAATAATTGTACTTGTTGATCCATTAAATCTAAGTCCTATAAAATATACCATGAGGTTAAAATTCAACTATGATGTATGTGCAATAATGTTCAATGCAGCATTATTTATAATTAGCTATAAATTTGAATAAGCAAATGAAAACTAGCTTGTTTTATGTCTAACAACAAAAAACAGATGCATAAATCATAGTATACATCTCTAATATGATGTTCACATTAAAATTATTTTTCAAAGATTATGTAATGCCATACCATGGAAATCCTTATGTTATAATTTCAAATAAAAGGTAGAATATATATGGTATGACAATGGTTTTTGTTAAAATAATATGCATAACAAGATAAGAAATGAGAATAAGTGTTATATGAAAATATTGTTAAATATTATTAATAGGTGGTAGAATTATAGGTAGTTTTTACTTACTCGCTCAAAGCATTTTGTTTTTTGTTAATTATCTGTAAATGAGTATATATTGCTTTTAAAATTGAAAGAAATAAAGCTGTGATAACATAAAAATTATAACTCTAAATTTTATTAAAGGTAAATAAGCATGACATTTTATTGCACTTTGCTTTATTACATTTTTCAGAAACTACATTTTTCACAAATTGAAGTTTTGTGGCAACCCTGCATCATGCAGGTCAATTGGCCCCATTTTTTTCTGAAAGCACTCGCTCAATCCATGTCTCTGTATCACATTTTGGTAATTCTAAAAATATTTCAAACTTTTTCATTATTATGTTTGTTATGGTGATCTGGAATCACTAATGTTTGATGTTACCATTGTAATCCTTTTTGAGCACCAGAAACCATGCCCATAAAAGATGGCAAACTTAGTCAATAAATGTGTGTGTTCTGACTGCTCCATGGGCTGGACTTTTCCCCATCTCTATCCCTCTCCTTGGACTTCCCTATTCCCTGAGACCCAACAATATTGAAATTAGGCCAATTAGTAGCTGTACAGTGGCCTCTAAGTGTCCAAGTGAAAGGAAGAGTCCCTCCTCTCTCACTTTAAATCAAAAGCTTGAACTGATTAAGCTTAGTGAGGAAGGCATGTAAAAAACTGAGATAGGCCAAAGTCTAGGCCTCTTGTGCCAAACAACAGCCAAGTTGTGTATGCAAAGGAAAAGTTACTGAAGGAATTTAAAAGTGCTACTCCAGTGAACACACGAATGATAAGAAAGTGAAACAACCTTGCTGATAGGGAGAAAGATTTAGTAATCTGGTTTTTTGTTGTTGTTTTGTTTTGTTTGTTTTTGTTTTTAAAAAAGAGTGGTCTGGGTAGAAGATCAAACCAGCCACAACATTTCCACTACATTCCCTTCAGCCAAAGCCTTAATCCAGAGCAAGGCCCAAACTTTTCAATTCTATGAAGACTGAGAGGCATTAGGAAGCATCAGAAGAAAATTTGCTTCTATAAGCTCTCTCTACAACATAAGAGTGCAAGATGAGGCAGCAAGTGCTGATGTAGAAGCTGTAGCAAATTATCCAGAAGATCTAGCTAAGATAATTAATGAAATTGGCTACACTAAACAAGAGATTTTCAATATAGACAAAGCAGCCTTATAGTGGCAGAAGATGTCATCTAGGACTTTCATAGCTAGAGAGGATAAGTCCATTCCTGGCTTCAAGGCTTCAAAGGATTGGCTGACTCTTTTGTTAGGAGCTAATGCAGCTGGTGACTTTAAGTTGAAACCAATGCTCATGTACTATTCCAAAAAGCTTAGGGTCCTTACGAATTATGTTAAATCTACCCTGCCTGTGCTCTACAAATGGAACAACAAAGCCTAGATAACAGCACGTCTGTTTACAACATGGTTTACTGAATAGTTTAAGCCACTGTTGATACTAATTGTTCAGAAAAAATATTCCTTTCAAAATATTACTGATCCTTGATAATGCACCACATCACTCAAGGCTCAAATGGAGATGGACAATGAGATTAATGTTGTTTTTATGCCTGCTAACACAACATCCATCAGGCAGTCCATGGATCAAGAGTAATTTTTCCTTTCAAGTCTTGTTATTTAAGAAATACATTTTGTAAGGCTATAGCTACTGTAGACAGTGGTTCCTCTGATGGATCTGCACAAAATAAATTGAAAACTGTCTGGAAAAGATTCATCATCCTAAATATCACTAAGAGCAGTAGTGATCTATGGGAAGAAGTAAGAATATCAACATTCATAGGAATTTGGAAGAAGTTGATCCCAACCCTCATGGATGACTTTTGAGGGGTTTGAGACTTCAATGGAGGAAGTGAATGCAGATGTGGGGAAAACAGCAAGAGAACTAGAATTAGGAGTGGAGCCTGAATATTTGACTGAATTGCTGCAATCTCATGATTTCAGTTCATCAAAATTGACAGATGAGGGATTGCTTCTTATGGATGAACAAAAAAAGTGGTTTCTTGACATGGAACCTTAGAAGATTCTGTGAAGATTGCTGAAAAGCCAACAAAGGATTTAGAATACTACATAAAATTTTTTGGTACAGGAGCAGAAGTGCTTGAGAGGATTGACTCCAATTTTGAATTTTCTATTGTTGATAAAATGCTATCAAACAGCATTGTATGCTACAGAGAAATCATTAGTAAAAGGAAGAGCCAATCAGTGCAGCAAACTTCATTGTTGTCTTATTTCAAGAAATTGCTGTAGCCACCCCAACCTTCAGCAATCACCAGGCTGATCATTCAGCAGCCATCAACATCAAGGCAAGACCCTCCACCAGCAAAAAGATTATGACTTGCTGAAGACCCAAATGATGGTTAGCATTTTTTAGCAATAAAATATTTTTTTACTTGAAGGATGTACATTGTTTCTTTTAGACATAATGTTACTGCACACTTAATAGACTACAGTATAGTTACACATAACTTTTAAATGCACTGGAAAACCAAAAAAATGTCTGACTCACTTAATTGCTCTATTTGCTTTATTGTGGTGGTCTGGAATCTCTGAGGTATACCTTTATTACATGTATTCCAATGTTTCTTATACCTAATCCAGGTAAAAAATCATAAAATCCACAAATAATTTCTTCTACATATTATTGTGTTACAAATGGTGGCAAACTATTACTCATCTCTATTGAATATCTCTTCTTTTCTCATTTGAAAAAGAGAATTTCTGGGTGTCCTTTTACTGCTCTAATCTTGTTCTGGCCCATCTTCTACTACAAGTCAGAAGCTGGAGGCTGGACTTTCTCATCCATAAATCACTAAGTTCTAGGACTATGGGCAGAGGAAGACCCATAAATTAGAGTCTTTCAATCATTTTAGTGGGTTATATAACATTTTAATTTTGAAATGAAACAGACTAGAATAGAATAGAATAGAATAAAATGTAGAATAGAGTAGAACAGAAGAGAACAAAACATATAGGTAAGGGAATTATTATTACCCCTAATTCCTGTTCTTCATTTTTTTCCCATTATATATATATATATATATGTGTGTGTGTGTGTGTGTGTGTGTGTGTGTGTGTGTGTGTGTGTGTGTGTGTGTGTGTGTGTGTGTGTGTACTGAGTCATGAGTTAAATTAATTTCTTAATATCGGTCATGATTTAAAGATTTGAAAAAACACTATACTAAATGGTAACTTAAAAGCATGATTATTTTGGCCAGCCAAACTAAATGTTCTTGCTGCCTCTGCTATAAAATTTTTTTAAATGCTGCTACTAAAGATATGGCATTTCATCTGGAGGTAGTTCTCTTACCTGTAGCTCACATTTTCATACAAATCAAACATGACTGAGGACTCCAGCAGTAGATCTTCAAAGGAAGTGCACTGAACACCACTTTTTATCAATCCCTAATTTCATACTCCTCCATCAGCCAATGCTTCAGTCTGTAAGCCAACTATAGTTACAGACTTTGATCCAGCAACTAGTAAATTTGCAAATGCACACTGTTTGGAAACATATACATGGCAAACTTAGACTTCAGCACACAGCCTGCTATCTAGTAGACTATAAATGCAAACATTCCCAACAGAAACTTTCAAACGTATAGAGTACAAATTGAAAACATCAAGAAAGAAAAATTACAGACTTCATGTTGCAAATCACAACAGCTATTCACTAGAAGTAAACAGTCCTCTTTTCTTTTACGTAGCATGCTAAGGAGCTTTAATTTTCAAAAGCATTGAGAACTTAATTAGGTTAATAGAATCTTAGAAAAGGCATTTTTATAGTTCTGAAATAGAAAAATAAAATACTTATGACTCTTCCTATTTCCAGGAGTGTGGGTAAGTTTGCATTCAGCTACCTACATTCTTCCAGCTGTTCTCTTTATTCCCTTCTCTTGCACTGTTGGTGGGAATGTAAATTGATACAGCCTTCTCTGACTCTTGATGATATGCACATGATATTGAAAATTGCCTCTCTAGCTCAGTTTTACTACCTGTGGCAATGCAAGAGAAAAGAAAAATAATGATAACTGGCTTATTATGTAGCGGTGGCAGTTGGAGGCTTGAGTGGAAAAGGCTAAAGCTTTGGAGTCAGGCTACGAAACTTTCCATATGTTTCCTAACCTAGTTGAATTTTAGCTTTCTTGTTTTTTAATTGGGGATAATAGCAACAGTATGCCTATCTTGCAGGATTTGCATGAAGATTAAATAAGATGATGCGTTAACTATCCTCAATAAATATTTGTTACCATTATTGCTTTTATTAATGATAAACCGAAGTTGTCTAACTGGACCATGGAAGAACATGTAAGAAACTATACCATTGCCACAAGATCATGCCTCAACCAAAACTTTCACTATTCCAAACCTCTAATAAATAAATAAATAAAATACAACTTTACTTAGCCTACTGTTTTAATTGTCATTTCCAATCTTTATCCAAGTATTGCTTCCAAATAATTTTGTAGTTCAAACCTTTTCTTTACCTGTCACATTTTTTTTCTTCTGTAATATAACATGTGTAACACCAGTCATGTCTTGCAACAATACCCCCATTCCTTTGCACTTCTGATTAAGACATTTCCTCACTTGTTCGGTTTTCCTTTAAGATAATAAGTATGTGACTATGAACTTACTTTTTATCATTGTCAAAGAGACAAAAGGAAAGTGGTCAAAGTGACAGAGAGAAAGAAAAAGCATTCCAGGAAGATAGAATTGCCTATGTAAACAGCCTGCTCCAGTGATCTATTGTTATGTAACTAACTACCCCAAAATTAAGTGGCTTAAACCACAATAATTTTATTACATCTCACAAATATTCGAAGTCAGGAATTTTGGCAAGGCCCAGTTGAACAATTTTTCTTCTCTTTTTTGGCCTCAACCATAGTTATTCATTTGTACTCAGAGGGCAGATGGGCTGGCCTAAGCCATACAACATGGTATCTGAGAGTAGTCAGATGCCTCACATGGCAGCTCAGGGCTCTAAGTGCAAGTGTTCCAGCAAATAAAACTAAAACCTCACTATCTTTTATGACCCATGTTCAGAAGGTAGATGGCACCACTTCCAGCACATTCTATTGGTTGCTTAGAACTGTAGGAAATTCAACAATGATTGCTAATACTCAAATAAAAGTATAAGAAAAACCTCTCAGGGCAGCTGGCTTTAACCATACAATATAGTATAAAAAAAGTAAATCACATTAAATGAAATAATTCCAATGTTTCATTGACTATATTCTGAATTGTAGAAATGCTATACAGGGATGGTGGTATAGTGTAAAGCTTTGAATTTAAATTACGAATATGATTTCAAGTCCTGGTTGACTATTAGGCCCTAAGAGCCTCCTGTGTTTCATCTGTAGATGGACATTAAATAAAATTCACTCTATTTACACAGCAATATATCTCAACTCCTCGGAATCAACTGCCATAACCATATATGATCATAAGTTCCTCATAACAACTGTGCTAGCTGGATTTTTAATTATCATTCGCATTTTACAAAATACAAGAAACTAGCATTCAAAGAGATTAAGTAACTTGCTCAAACTTAAAGCAAGTAAGTAGCAGAGCCAATATTCAATTCTAGATCTATGATTTCAAAAGTCTTTTAACACCACTTGACTATACTATGCCTACTTCCATTCCTTTTGTGAAGATTCTGGGTATAATTGTAAGAAACTGCTCTGTATACTGCAAAGCACATGAATGTAAGGCATCATTATTGCTATTGATTCCAACATCTTAGAGACCTATAATTTTCTATAATAAGGTTTATCATGCTTCATGATACACCAAATAAGCTAGTAAACCTCAAATTCTAAGCCCCAAATGTTCATACGAAGCATAGCTGAAAATAAACAAAATCATATTGATCAGCCCTAAATGTAACAGAATCTAATTTTAATATTTGCCTGTGAAAGTTGCTTTTATCTCCCTGTGTCTTATTACATATCACATAGAGAAAAGTCAGTTTGTCTCATATCTGTCATCATTTATCCCTAAGGGCAAAAGACCTCTCTCTTCCTTGCCCCTAAATTTTCAAAGATAAAATATAATGGAGAAGTCTGAAGGGCAAAGAGTTAGTGATTCTAATCTTTTTCCTTCATTTTGAAGACATTGAATTGGTTCAATATAATCCCACAGGCATTAAATGCATGCCCAGTGAAATGAGAATACTCATTTTGGTAAGGTTCTTTCAATAGAAAATGGATAATCTCATTGAGGGAAAAATCCAAATTTAATTTTCCTGTACTATTCAAAACCCAAAATGTAGAACTAACATCTTTGAACCATTGCTGTATAGGATATCTAAAACATTGAAACTCCCTTTTTTCAGGCACAGCCATTTCTCCTATGGGAGAAATCTTGAAATATGAAGAATGAAAATATATTTTATTGCCGTTATAAAGTACAGATTGTATATTTCTATAAATTCAAAATAGAAAATGATCAATTGAACTTGAGTGTTTCCTCTGATTAAACCTAGTGACCTTTGCTCAATAAGATTTTACTAATATCTAGCCACTTCAGAAAATAACATCTTACTACATTACTATTTCCATAATGATGTCTCTCTTCATCTTAGTCTACAGAAATCAGTACTGGTAGTTACAAGTCAAGATGTTTATCCATTTGCTCTCTCATTATTTATCTTTGATCTTGTTGAATGCTATTTCCAATAATATAACTCTCATAAATTTATAGGACTTAATATATAAAATGTCAAGCATTTATATAGCACTTTATAGTTTACTAAACACTTTCATATGCACTATTATAATTATAATGAAACATAATATATTTTAAATGTTCATTTTTAATTAGTCATCATTAAAACATAAAATACGTAATTGGGAATTTCAAAAAGAAATAGATTTTAGATTGCACTTATTTTTAACACATCTTTAGTGACTAAAATTAATGTTTATCTAATTATTATCTGCAACAATTTGTTGAAGATAAAAATTAGAAAAATATTTGTTTAAAATTGCCCTAGTCACTATAATCTATTATTCATAGCTCTGCAAGTTTCTTATTTTTCTTTCTTTGTCCAAATATTATCTTTAAAATGTCATTCAATGCAACAAAATCTCATAAAAACCAACATTATACCCCATACATTTTTTCCATATATCATTTCCTGGTGATAAGAACAGATTTCCTAGCTCTTTGACTTCACACTGTGTGAGTCAGCTCATTTCTCCCAATCAGCTCTGCCAACTAGAAAGCCCAGGAACATAACATGTAATCTTTAGCTTTTTTAGAGTTTATTTTCCTGTATCTAACTATATCTAACCTTTGACCAAAGGTTTTGAAATGGGCTCAGCACAACAATTTATTTGTTTACAAATAAAAGCTTGTGGTCATTTTTTACTATGTTATGGGTTGATTTTGCTGAGCACTAGATATGCACCTTGGCAAAATAACATATTCAGATTTGAATTTTCCCCCATTCTATTGTGTCTAGTACAATGACTGCAATATAACAAGCACTCAATAAATGCCTGATAAATTTTAATTCCTTAAATCATGAAATAATTTAAAATCAAAGACTGGATTTATGTTTTAAAGGTTAAATGAATCCCTGAAGTAGACAAAGCATGGTGCTTAACCTGGAAATAAAGACCGCAGGATTGTTTTGACAGCTCTTCCATTGAGTAATAGTGCCCCTATGGCCATAATAAACCTTACTTATTTCATCAGTGCTGGGTCTTTAACATTTAATTCTCTATCATAATTTGAGGTTTTTGGTCAAGAGCTACTACCTAACTAAAATCTATTTTTATTATAAGAGCAGGCTTAGTGGCAAACTGTCATTCATACTTTAAAGTAAACACCATTAAAATGGCAAAAACAAGTGATTCATGTGTTCAGTTTCTAACACAGAACAAGTTACCCAATGGCTCCAGAGTGCCTGATTATGGAAGGAAAGGAAAAAAAGAGCATAAATATATCCAATAAAACCTTACTCCTGCCAAACTACACAAAAAAAAGGACACATGGGAAAACTTGATATAAAAAAAACAACAACAACAATAATGGATGGGCTATAAAAAGAGTAATAAAGAAGAAAGAGATTAAAATAAGGTATTCAGGCAATTCAATGTAAAAAATAGAAGAAGGAAAGTTAAAATTACTTTTAGGTGTTTTGAAAAATAAGCTGGTACAAATGAGGGATATCACTTGTACTGAAATATAATAGAGCTAACATGAATGTCAACTAATTTGAGAATTTATGTCACTTTTAAACAGATTGACATTTGAGTTAGATCATCATTCTGCAATTAAAAATTATAATTACCTTAAAATATTTCTGCAGTACATACAGTGTTTCAAATTTAAGAGAACCCAATGCTAAATAAAACTGAAATAGCATCACAGGAACCTTAAACATTAAATCTTATCAAAAGTGAGGGTCCACTAATAAATTAACATGATCAGAAAAAATTTACCTGGAATTTTTGTTTCTTTGAATATGCATCTCAGGGAGAGCAAAGGAAATGGGAATTTTATCAGAAAATCAGCTAAAAAATATGAATACAGCTAAAGTCTTTTATAAACACCATCTAAACCATCATTTCTCAAACTACCTGTGGTGAAAGAACAGATAATTTTCC
>NW_006795886.1:1857571-1897571 GCF_000442215.2 Lipotes vexillifer | reverse complement strand
CAACCAGAAGTACTGGAAGGGTGGAGTTGAGATGTAGTCAAGACACTTATCCCCAAGTGGGCAACTCACAAATGGGAGAATAATTACAATTGCAGATTTCCTCCTTAAGGAGCAATGGGTCTGAGCCTGACATTGGGCTCCCCAGCCTGGTGGCCCTACCCCAGAAAGATGAGTCCCCAGAATGTCTGGCACTGAAGGCCAACAGAGCTTACTTTTGGGAGACCCAGAAGGCTGTGGGAAATAGAGACTCCATTCTTAATGGGCACACACAAAATCTCATGTGCTCTGTCTGGGACCCAATATAGAAGTAATTTGAAAGGATCCTGGGTCAGACCAACCTGCTGATCTTGGAGAGTCTCTCAAAGAGGCAAGAGGAAGCTGGAGCTCACCCTGGGAAAAAAGACACTAGTGACAGCTATTTTTGGAATCTCGTTCTACTATTTGGACACTGGTGTTGGCAAGCATCATTTTGAAACCCTCCTTCTAGATTATTGGCACTGGACCCTGGCCACTCCCACCAGCCTGTTAATACCAGTCCTGGGACAGACATCTCAGGCCAAGCAACTAGCCAGGTGGAGAAACAGCTCCACCCACCAGCAGGCAAGCTGCCATAAGATACCCTAAGTGCACAGCCACACATGGACATGGAAATGTCCACCAGAGGGCCTTGGGCCTGGCCCCACATGCTAGTGTGCAGTTGCTAGCACCAGGATTCCTAGGGTCATGCACTCAGAAACCTGATGTCCCAGCTCTACCCACTAGTAGTCAGGAACAAACCCCAGGACCCCATGTACTCTAGCCCTGCCCACCAGTGAGCCAATGTTAACTTCGGGACCAGCCTCACCAATTCATGAGGAGGCACCAGCCCCAGAATGATCTGAGCCGAAGCCCCACCAACCAGCAGGCTGACACACCAACACAAAGACTCTGGGACACCAGCTCTGCCCACCAGTGGTAGCAGTAAGCTCAGGACCACCTGAGCTATACCCCACCACTAGATGACCAACATCAGATCCCGAAACCCTGGGCCCTGTAACCAGAGACCCCAGGACCTGACTCCACCCAGTAGAGGGCTAACAAAACCCCCAGGACCAGTCTAACACACCAGTGGGCAGACACCATCTCCAGGATCACTGCAAACCTGAAGCCAGCTAGAGAAGGACACAGCCCACACACCAGCAGTCCATCACCAGCCCTGGGGCCACCTGGGCTACAGACCTGCCCACTAGCAGACCAACACAAACTCTGAGATCCTTTGTGCCTTGCAGTCAGTTGCCCCAGGATTTAGCCCCACTCACCAGCATGCCAAGACCAGCATTGGAACACCCTGAAACCCAACCACCAGCAGGCCAACACTAGATCCAAGACCTCTGGGTCCACAACTATCCACACCAGAACACAACTCTGCCTGCTAATTTGCCAGCACTAGGCCCAGGACACCTGGGGTTCTACAATCAGCCTCCTGATGACTGAGCTCTGCCAACCACCAGGCAGTAACTGGTGCACAAGGCAGGGCTTGACAACAAAACAGAGTATGGGCCGACCAGGCCTACCAGACCACCCACAGTAGTGAGGTTGCCACAACAGAAGGACCCATGGGCATAAGTAGGGAGCATCACTAGAGCATATATCTCTGGTTACCAGAGGGTAGCACACTGATGGTATGCATCAGATGTCTCCTACAAAAGGTCACTTCTCCAACCTGAAGAAATGTAAACAACTTATGATATACATAGAAATAAAAACAGCAAATTAGGAGACAAATGAATATGTTCCAAATGAAGGAACAAGATAAATCCCCAAAAGAACTAAGTGAAGTGAAGAAAGGCAATCTATAGAGTAAACGGCTTAAGATAATGATCATAAAGATGATCAAAGATCTCAGAAGAATGGATGAAAAGAGTAAGAAGTTAGGAGTTTTTAACAAAAATTAGAAAATATAAAGAAACAGAAATGAAGAATACAATAAAATGAAATAAAAAATATACTAGAAAGAATCAACAGGAGATTAAATGATACAGAGGAATAGATCAGTAAGTTGGAAGACAAAGTAATGGAAAACACTGAAGCTGAAGAGAAAAAAGAAAAATGAATAAAAAGAAATGAGTACACTTTAAAAGACCTCTGGGACAATATTAAGCATTCTAACATAAACATTATAAGGGTCCCAGAAAGAGGAGAGAAAGGGGCAGACAACATATTCGAAGACAAAATACCTGAAAATTTTTCTGACTTTGGAAAGGAAACAGAAATCCAGATCCAGGAATCCTAGAGAGTCCCAAACAAGCTCAACTCAAAGATAACCACACCTAGACACCCTGTAATTTAAATGGCAAACCTTAAAAGCACTAAGGTAAAGACAACAGTTATATACAAGGAAACTCCCATAAGGCTATCAACTGACTTTTCAACAGAAACTCTGCAGGCCAGAAGGTAGTGGCATCATGTACTTAAAGTGATGAAAGGGGAAAATGTACAACAGAGAATATTCAACCCAGTAAAGCTTTCATGCAGATTTGATGGAGAGATCAAAAGTTTTACAGAGAAGAAAAAGCCAAGAGAGTTCAGCACCATCAAAACTGCTTTATAAGAAATGATAAAGGTACTTTTCTAAGAGAAAAGGCCACTATTAGGAATATGAAAGTTAGTAAAGGACAAAACTCATTGGTAAAGACAAACATATAGTAAGATGGTAAGTCAACCACATACAAAGCTAGTAAGAAGGTTAAAACACAAAAGTAGTAAAATCATCTGTATCCACAATAAATAGTTAAGTAATACACAAAACAAAAAGATATGAAATATGATGTCAAAAACAGTAATTGTGGGGTTTCCCTGGTGGCGCAGTGGTTGAGGGTCCGCCTGCCGATGCAGGGGGCACGGGTTCATGCTCCGGTCTGGGAAGATCCCACATCCCGCAGAGCGGCTGGGCCCGTGAGCCATGGCTGCTGAGCCTGCACGTCTGGAGCCTGTGCTCCACACAATGGGAGAGACCACAACAGTGAGAGGCCCGCATACCACCAAAAAAAAAAAAAGAAAATTAGTAATTGTGTGTGGAGGAGAGTAAAAATGCAAGGTAGTTAAAATGCATTTGAAATTAAGAGATCAGCAACTGAAAATAATCAGATAGATAGTTAAATAGATAGATAGATAGATAGATAGATAGATAGATTGCTATATATAAACCTTACAGTAACCACAAACCAAAAATCTATAATAGATTCACACTCAAAAGAAAAAGAAAATAATCCAAAATAACACAACAGCTAGTCAACAAATCACAAGGGAAGATAACATAATAAAGGAACAAAAAAGAATGGTAAAGACAACCCAAGCCAATTAATAAAATGGCAATAATACACAACTTATTACTTCAAGTAGAAATGGATTAAATGCTGCAATCAAAAGACATAGAGTGACTGAATGGATACAAAAACAAGGCCCATCTATATATTCACACAAGAGAGTCAATTCAGAGCTAAAGACACACACAGACTGAATGTGGGGTGATGGAAAAAGATATTCTATGCAAATAGAAATCAAAAAAATATTGAGGTAACAATACTTACATCAGACAAAATAGACTTTAAAACAAGGTATAATAGACAGAGACATTATACAATATAATGATCAAGGGATCAATCCAAAAGAAGGTACAACTGTAAATATGCATGTACCCAACATAGGGGCACCTAAATATATAAAGCAAATATTAACAGACATAAAAGGAGAAATTAACAGTAACACAATAATAGTATGAGACTCTAACACCCCACTTATATCAATGGGCAGATCACCGAGACAGAAAATGAATAAAGGAAACACTGGCCTTGAATGACACATTACACCTGCCGAACTTAATAGATATATAGAGAACATTCCATTCAAAAGTAGCAGAATCCACATTCTATTAAAGTACATAGGGAACATTCTCCAGGATAGATCACCTGCTAGGCCACAAAACAAGCTTCAGTAAATTTAAGAAAACTGAAATCATATCAAGTATCTTTTCCTACCACAACATTATGAGACTAGAAATCAACTACAAGAAAAAACCTGCTAAAAATGAAGCATGTAGAGGCTAATAAATTATGCTACTAAACAACCAATGGATCACTGAAGCTATCAAAGAACTTTTAAAAAATACCTGGAGACAAATAAAAACAAAAACACAACAATCTAAAATCTATGGGATGCAGCAAAGGCAGTTCTAAGAGGGAAGTTTATAGTGATACAAGCTTACCTCAGGAAACAAGAAAAAATCTCAAATAAACAACCTAACCTTACACCTAAAGGAACTAGAAAGAGACAAAAAAAGTTAATAGAAGAAAAGAAATCATAGAGATAAGAGCAGATATAAATGAAGTGGAAAGTAAAAAATCAATAGAAAAAGGTCAATGAAACTAAGAGTTTGTTCTTTGAAAAAATAAATACTATTGATCAACATTTAGCCAGAATCATCAAGAAAAACCAATAAAATTAGAAATGAGAGCCCAAACCAATAAAATTAGAAATGAAAAAGAAGTTAAAAAAGACATAACAGAAGTACAAAGAATCATAAGAGACTACTATGAACTATTATACACCAATAAAGTGGAAAATCAAGAAGAAATGGACAATTTCCTAGAGATGTACAATTTCCCAAAATGACCCAAGAAGAAGGAGAAAATATGAACTGACCAACTACCAGTAATGAATTTGAATCAGTTAAAATGACAACAACAAAAGCAACAAAACCAAACTCCCTATGAGCAAAAGTCCAGGACCAGATAGCTTTAGAGGTGAATTCTACCAAACATGTAGAGAAAAATTAAACATTAATCTTTCTCAGACTATTCCAAATAATTGCAGAGGAAGGAATGTATCTGAATTCATTCTACAAGGACAGCATCAAACTGATACCAAAATTTGACAGAGATCACAAAAAGAAAATTACATGTCAATATCACTAATTAACATAGACGGGAAAGTCCTCAACAAAATATATTCAAACCAAATCCAATAATATTAATATATAAAAAGAACCACACAACATTATCAAGTTGGATTTATTTCAGAGACACAGGGGTGGTACAACATTCACCAAAAGTCAAGGCGATACACCACATTTACAAAAAGAAGAATAAAAATCACATGATTATCTAAATAGGTGTTGAGAAAGCATTTGACAAAATTCAGCAACCACTCATGATAAAAAGCCTCATGGGGCTTCCCTGGTGGCACAGTGGTTGAGAATCTGCCTGCCAATGCAGGGGACATGGGTTCGAGCCCTGGTCTGGGAAGATCCCACATGCTGCGGAGCAACTGGGCCTGTGAGCCACAATTACTGAGCCTGCACATGTGGAGCCTGTGCTCCACAATAAGAGAAGCCATGATAGCGAGAGGCCCACGTACCGTGATGAAGAGTGCCCCCCACTTACCACAACTAGAGAAAGCCCTTGCACAGAAAAGAAGACCCAACACAGCCATAAATTAATTAATTAATTAATTTAAAAATAAACTCTCATGGAAGTAGATATAGAGGGAATATATCTCAACATAATAAAGAACATTTATGACATAAAAACAGCTAATATCATACTCAATGGTGCAAAACTGAAAGCTTTTCCTATAAATTCAGGAAAAAGAGAAGGATGCTCACTCTCACCACTTCTATTTAACACAGTATTGGAAGCCCTAACCACAGCCATCAGACGAAAAAAAAAAAAAGAAAGAAGAAAGAAAGAAAGAAAGGACATTTAAATTATAAGTGAAGAAGTAAAACTGTCACTATATGCAAATGATATGATACTTTTTATATAAAACCCTAAAATCTCCCCAAACTCTTGGAGCTAATAAATGAATTCAGCAAAGTTTCAGGGTACAAGATTAATATACAGAAATCTGTTGCTTTTCTATACACTAATAATGAACTATCAGAAAGAGAATGTAAAAAATATCCCACTTAAAATCACATCAAAAAGAACAAAATAGCTAGGAATAACTTAACCAAAGAGGTGAAAGACTTATACTCCAAAAAGTATAAAACACTGATGAAGGAAACTGAATATGATACAAAGTAATGGAAAGATATACTATGCTTTTACATTGAAAGAATGAATATTTTTAAAATGTCCATACTACCCAAAGCAATCTATAGATTTAATGCAAAATATATCAAAATGCCAATCACATTTTTAACATAAGTAGAAAAAATATTCCTAAAATTCATATAGATCCATAAAAACCCCAAATTGCCAAAGTAATACTGTGAAAAAACAGAACCAACCTGGAGGTATAAAACTCCCAGACTTCAGACTATACTAAAAAGCTACAGTATAATCTAGTAAAGTTTAGTTGATTTTTGACATGAGTCGTAAAAACAGCCTTACAACCTGGGTCATGAACATTGCAAGAATAGGACAGTTTGCAAATATCCTTGCATTTCCAACTGAAGAACTATTGGTTTCTACATCACATGGCTCTGTAGTTACCTTTAGGATCAAGGGTAATTTTTGGTGAATGAACCAGTTTGGAGAAAATATTTTCAAAATCTTAAATAACTGCAAATTATTATTTCAATATTTTCAAACCTCACTCATATATGCAACTAGGCATGCATATATTTACAATGCAGTAGTCGGTATATGCACAGCAATAATTATATATTCAGCTATAAATCCAAGTTTATCTGTAACACACACACACCTATGCACACTTATTTCCATTGTTATATTGCTACACTTCAGAGATTTATCCATGAGCTGAATCAGAAGTGTCAAAGCATAGTAATAGAAGCTATTCATTAGAAGCCAAGTTACCATCCCTGGCTATGTCCCTAAGCTTAAACCAGGTATAAAAAAAACTCATTATTTAATCTGATTAACACTAGCACCCATCCCCAGAACTCCTTGAGTAATAAGGCTCTATTGTTGTCCGGCCTGCATCTACCACTGTCAATCAGAATACACTGCTTGCACGTCACTTCAATTCTCTTTATGTAAAATATCACAAACTAGACAAAAACTTTCTCTCAAGACCTTTCCTCCTTACTATTATTTCCGTTCTGGTCAGTGGCTACACAATTACTTCAGTACATGAGTCTCATAAGCTGTAAGTCAACTTGGACTTCCCCCATCCTAACTCTTAGTCTATCCTCAATAAAAAGTCTTTCATATTCTTCACCCTCAGATTCACTGGGATTTCACAACATTTCTATTGGTTCTCTTCTTTCCTCTCACATTAATTTTTCTCAGTCAGCTTTCTAGACACCTCTCTTTTCATCAATCTCCTAAATGCTCACATTCTTTATGCCTTTGTACATTTTAAAACATTTTTATTGGAGTATAATTGTTTTACAATGTTGTGTTAGTTTCTGCTGTATAACAAAGGGAATCAACTATATGTATACATATATCCCTATATCCCCTCCCTCTTACATCTCCCTCCCACCCTCCCTATCCCACCCCTCTAGGGGTTCACAAAGCACCAAGCTGATCTCCCTGTGCAATTAAGATGCTTCCCACTATCTATTTTACATTTGGTATTGTTTATATGTCAATGCTACTCTCTCACTTCTTCCCAGCTTACCTTCCCTCTCCCTGGGTCCTCAAGTCCATTCTCTAAGTCTGTGTCTTTATTCCTGTCCTGCCCCTAGGTTCGTCAGAACCATTTTTTTTTTTCAGATTCTGTATAATTGTTAGAATATGGTATTTGTTTTTCTCTTTCTGGCTTACTTCACTCTGTATAACAGCCTCTAGACCCATGCACGTCTCTACAAATGACCCAATTTTGTTCCTTTTAATGACTGAGTAACATTGCATTGTATATATGTGCCACATCTTCTTTATCCATTCATCTGTCGATGGACACTTAGGTTGCTTCCATGTCCTGGCTGTTGTAAATAGTGCTGCAGTGAACATTGTGGTACATGACCCTTTTTGAATTATGGTTTTCTCAGGGTAGAGGGATTGCTGGGTCATATAGTAGTTCTATTTTTAGTTTTTTAAGAAACCACCATACTGTTCTTCATAGTGGCTCTATCAATTTACATTCCCACCAACAGTGCAAGAGGGTTCCCTTTTCTCCACACCCTCTCCAGCATTTATTGTTTGTAGATTTTCTGGTGATGGCCATTCTGACCGGTGTGAGGTGATACCTCATTGTAGTTTTGATTTGCATTCCTCTAGTGATTAGTGATGTTCAGCATCCTTTCATGTGTTTGTTGTATGCCTTTTTTCTTAGTCCTTATATATATTTTTTTACTCTCTCCCTTAATAAACTTATCCAAGAACACAGACTTCAAAAAAACTTATATTCTGATGATTCCAAATTCTATCTCCAACACAGACCTCATTCTGAGTTATAAATTTCATGTATAGAAGCACCCCAAATCTCCCACCCAAAATTCTTCCTTCTCTTCCTAACTCAATTGATTGACTAATATTCCACCCAGTCTTTAACCCTAACTCATTCCTCCCTCTCATTCCCCTCCACATATAACTCCTATATGTTAGCTCACAATACTTTTTAATTTTGCATCAGAAATGTGTCTGATTGTGGCATTTAGTCACTCTCCATCTCCACTGTTACTGACACTAGGTCTAATATGAGGACCTAATTTATCCCTAAGTTGGACAGTTACAACTGCATTTTAATTGATCTTTTGGCCTCTTTAATTCACCTTCCACATTTCCCAAGAATTAAATTCCTAAAACAGAAATTTTATTTTATCACCTTCCTGTTCAAATCCCCTCAAATCACCATTGACCTACCTTTATCTGTAAAATCCAAATTGCTTCACAAGGCCCCTAACTTCCTCTCCACCATTATATCTCACCATTACCTGCAATGCAATTCTAATCTAGTAATACTGAATTATTCACTATTCTCCTAACAGAAAACCCTTCTTCTTGTCCATTTTTCCAATACATCTTTTTTTAAATGTTTTTGTTGGCGTATAATTGCTTTACAATGGTGTGTTAGTTTCTGCTTTATAAGAAAGTGAATCAGTTATACATATACATATATCCCCATATCTCTACCCTCTTGCATCTCCTTCCCTCCCACCCTCCCTATCCCACTCTTGTAGCTGGTCACAAAGCACTGAGCTGATCTCCCTGTGCTATGCGACTGCTTCCCACTAGCTATCTATTTTACATTTTGTAGTATATATAAGTCCATGCCACTCTCTCACTTCGTCCCAGCTTACCTGTACCCCTCACTGTGTCCTCAAGTCCATTCCCTATGTCTGCGTCTTTATTCCTGTCCTGCCACTAGGTTCCTCATAAACTTTTTTTTTCGGCTCCATATATATGTGTTAGCGTACAGTATTTGTTTTTCTCTTTCTGACTTACTTCACTCTGTATGACAGACTCTAGGTCCATCCACCTCACTACAAATAACTCAATTTCGTTTCTTTTTATGGCTGAGTAATATTCCATTGTATATATGTGTCACATCTTCTTTATCCATTCATCTGTTGATGTAAACTTAGGTTGCTTCCATGGCTGACTATTGTAAATAGAGCTGCAATGAACATCCAATACATCTTAAAACACACTTGTTATTATTCAAGTTTCAGCAAAAAATTCACTTCCTCTTCGAGCATTTCTGTTACTGCCCTAAGCAGAATAATCACTCCATCTTTTGTAATTCCATAGGAAATCACATAAGACTGTACTGAAATTACTTGTTTTTATATGTATCCTTCCCTCCATAAAATGTGGAATTCTCAAAAGAGAAGACTGTGCCTTATTCTTAGTTGTATATCCAGAATTCAGGGATTAGTAGGCATTATATAATGGTTGGAAGGAAGGAAGGAAGGAACAGAGGAAGGAAGAAATGTTTTCTCAGATATGCTGTTTATTTCTAATTTCCATACCTAAGAATTTTAAATACATTTATGTTTACATTACTTATATTTCACTATTATATCTTACATCATACTTGTTAAATCTTATATAAAGTTTAAACCAAGATCTAGAAAGAAATATCATTGTCCCTATAGTATAAGGCTTAGTGTATCATGACAGAAAACAACACTTGCTTTAATTAAAAATATTATTTGAAGAAAATGTTGAAGTGAGGAAATTCCTTTTACAAACTTTTTCAGGAAATGGTAAGGTCAATCAGAGATAACTCAAACAGAAAGAAATACCAGTCTGAATCCTCTAGTGCTTTGTAATGATCTGAGATGTTTCATTGCTCATGTGTAAGTTAGGGAAGAAGAAGAAGGAAAATGAAAACATTAATAATGCAAATAATGCAGATATTAATAAATATATATCTACCTACTTATTCATTCCTTCAAAAATATTTATTTACTATCAACTATTGTGCTAGATGCTTGTAAATACAAAGGTAAATAAGACCATTATAATTCCTTCAAGAGACTTGAAAGAGCAAACATATATTAAAAAGTATATAACTGGGACCTAGTGGATTTGCCCTCCTGCCTTAACCAACAATAAAATATGAAAAAAAAGTACGAAAAATTGTTTTAATAGAAAACAAGCAGCATAAGAAAGTGATTCCTGAAAGAAATGAAATACATAAAGTGAGCCTTATGGTTACCTGAAGGAAATTTACATACAGTAGCACAGGAGTGGGAAAGTGTACATAACACAGCAATCTGAGTTGAAGAAATGGAACTTAGAGTTTGGGGGGACCAAGATGACTAAAATTTTGGAGACAAAGTACTAGAGAGAAGGGAACTGCAAAGAGAGAGAACACTGAAAATCTCCAACAGGTTTCTCTGAATCTTTGTCTGAGTAGTGCTCTGTGCATGCATGAGAATGAAATTACTTCAAGCCAGGACTTGGAAGCAACCTTAGTGTCCATCAACAGATGAATGGGTAAAGAAGATATGGCACATATATACAATGGAATATTACTCAGCCATATAAATCAATGAAATTTAGTTATTTGTAGTGAGGTGGATGGACTTAGAGTCTGTCATACAGAGTGAAGAAAGTCAGAAAGGGAAAAACAAATACCATGTGCTAACACACACATATATATATGGAATCTAAAAAAAAAACAAAACAAAACAAAAACAAAAACAAAGGTTCTCATGAACATAGGAGCAGGACAGGAATAAATACACAGATGTAGAGAATGGACTTAAGGACACGGGAGGTGTAAAAGGGGAAGCTGAGATGAAGTGAGAGAGTAGCATTTACATATATACACTACCAAATGTAAAATAAATAGCTAGTTGGAAGCAGCTGCATAGGACAGGGAGAACAGCTCAGTGCTTTGTGACCACCTTGAAGGGTGGGAAAGGGAGGGCAGGAGGCAGGCTCAAGATGGAGGGAATATCAGGATATATGTATACACATAGCTGGTTCACTTTGTTATACAGCAGAAACTAACAAAAACATTTTAGGGCTTCCCTGGTGGCGCGGTGGTTGAGAGTCCACCTGCCGATGCAGGGGACATGGGTTCGTGCCCCGGTCTGGGAAGATCCCACATGCCGCAGAGCGGCTGGGCCCGTGAGCCATGGCCACTGAGCCTGTGCGTCCGGAGCCTGTGCTCTGCAAAGGGAGAGGCCACAGCAGTGAGAGGCCCGCGCACCAAAAACAAAACAAAACAAAAACACATTTTAAAGCAATTATACTCCAGTAAATGTGTAAAATAAACAAACTAACTAATAAATAAAAAGCTGAACCCATAAAAACTGAGAATAAAGTGTTAGTTACCAGGGGCTAGGGGGTAGAAAGTGGGGAGATGTTGGTCAGAGTACAAGTTTCCAGTTATAAGATGTTTAAGCACTGTGATTATAGTTAATTATACTTATTATATGCTTGAAAGTTGCTAAAGAGTTGATCTTAATGGTTTTACCATACACAAAAAATGGTAATTATGTGATGTGATGAAGGTGTTAGCTAACGCTATGGTAGTACTTATATAGCAATATATAAATGTATCAAATCAACCACATTGTACACCTTTAACTTAGATAATGTTGTGTCAGTTACACCTCAATAAAGCTGTAAAAGGGTAAAGAAGAGTTAACACCAATCCTTCTGAAAATCTTATGGACAAAATATTTAAATGGACGAAACCTTCCTAATTCATTCTATGAGATCTCTATTACCCTAATACTGATACCACTGTCCAGTGTTATAGACAGAAACTGCTACTCTTCCTTGGGCTTTCCAGTCTGCTGAAATACCTTGCATATTTTGGTCCTGCAAAGCCTCCACAATTGTATGAGCCAACTCATTAAAATCTCTTTCTCTCTCCCTCTCCCTCTCTCTCTCTCTGACACACACACACACACATATTCATAGATATGTAAATAGATCAATAGATAGATAGATAGATATTCTTTATTCTGTTTCTACGGAGTACACAGATTTTTGTGCTGTAAAGTAGTCTTGATGTAAGAAAAAAACTGATAATTTGGAAGTGCATAATGGGTAGAAGATGGAAGAATTTTCAGGATGTTAAAAAAGCTAGGTTAACTTAAAGACATTATTGGTGTAAATATGGATTTTAAAGGTCATCTTGGTGAAGCCTCAGATGGAAACAAAGAACTTGTTATTGGACATTGGAGGAAAAGTGATCATTACTATAAAGTGGAAAGGAATTTGGCTTAATTATATTCTAACATTTTGTAGAAGGTAGAACTTGTGAGTTGTGAACTTGGGTATTTAGCTGAGAGAATTTCTAAACAAAGTCCTGAAGTACAACCTGGTTTGTCCTTGCTGCTTGTAATAAAATACAAGAGGAAAGAGAAAAATTGAAGGAGGGGCTGTTAAGCAGAAAGGAACCAGAAATTCAGTGTGTAGATAATTCTTAGCCTATCTACATTGCAAAACATATGAAAGTAAGTTCGAGAGAGAGCACTAAGTGTTTGGCTGAATAAACACTCAATAACGAGATTATGAGTATGACTCATGGATCTAATCAAACATCTCAGCAGAAGGCAGGAATAGAGATGAGGTTATTCCAGCATAAACACTGCCAGTTTAAACTAAAGAGGAAACAGATGGAGCAAAATTAAGGAAGACTGTTGGATGTCTGAGATTGTACACGGCAGGATAATATAGCTATCTGGCTGCTAACTTGCCTTACCTTTCAAGAGAAGGAAAGAATATACTCCACAGGTGATTCAGAGATTAACAGGGCTGCTACTCACACCCAGGCCCAGAGGGCACAGGTTAGGGGAGGCAAGGAAATCTATTCCTCAGTTTCAGCAAGCCACTGCCTGGGAATTCAGGGGTGAGGCCATTGGTCAGGGCCTCAGGAACAATGCCACCACACAGGGCCACCAGGGTGGGCAGCTACCTGAATGAACCTAACACGTAAGTTCACCACCCACATTGACACAGAGGACAGAGCATTGAGACAATGGATAATTCTAGAATCTTAAAATCTAATGAAATTAGTTTAGTTTTGGATTTGCTTAGAACCCATGACCCCATTCTTCTTTCTGATTTCTGTCTTTTGGAATAGAGATGTCTATACTACACCTGCTTCATCATTATATTTTTGGTGGCAGAAAACTCATCTGGTTTGACAAATTAACAGTTGGAGAAAAAGTTGGTTTCAGGTGAATCATACTTCAAATCTCACCCATACTTGACTTAGATGATATTTAGACGAAATTTGGGACTTGGGAGTTGATACTGGAATGGGTTATGACTTTGGGGCTTTTGAGATGGAAGTAAATAAATTTTTAATGTGAGAACATAAATTTGGGGTGTCCAGAAAAAGAAGTTTTATGGACTGAATTGTGTCCCCTGTCAATTCATATGTTGAAGTCCTAATCCCCAGTACTTCAAAATGTGACTGTACTTAGAGATACGGCCTTTATAAAAGCAATTCAGTTAAAAAGAGGTCATTAGGGTGGACCTTAATCCAATCTGACTTGTGTCTTTATAAGGAAATTAGGGCACACAAACAGACATGAGACATATGTATGAACAGAGTAAAGACCATAAGAAGACAGTGGGAGATGACAGCCATATACAAGAAAAAAGGAGATGTCTCAGGAAAAAACTGTTGATACCTTGACTTCTACCCTTCACAACTGTGACAAAATAAATTTGTTTTTTAAGCCACCCAGTTTGCAGTACTATGTTATGGCAGCCCTAGAAAATGAATGCAGCCAGACAAAGACATTACAAGAAAATAAAACTACAGACAATTATGCCTTGTAAATATTGATGTAAAAATTCTCTGCAAAATATTAGCAAATCAAATTTGACAACATATTAAAAGGATTGTATATCATGATGAAGTGGGATTTATCCTGAAACGCTAGCATGGTTCAATAAAAGAAAATCAGTCTATGCAATACAGCACATGAACAGAATGGAGAAGAAGGAAAAAAACAAACAAAAAAGCTTGATCATCTCAATTAATGCAAAAAAATAATTTGACAAAATTTAACAACTTTTTATGATAAAAACACTCAACACACTGGAAAGTGAAAGAAGCCACCTCAACATAATAAAGGTCATATATGAAATCCCCCACAGGTAACATAATACTGAATGGTGAAAGGGTGAAAAAATTTTCCTTTAAGACCAGTAACAAGGCATAGATGCTCATTTTTGCCACTTCTCTTCAATATAGTATTGGAATTCTAGCCAGAGTAATTAGCCAAGAAAAGGAAATGAAGATGTAAAATTTTCTCTGATAACAGATGACATGATCCTATATGTACAAAACCCTAAATATTCTATTAAAACTGTTAGAACTAATAAACAAATTCAGCAGAATTTGCTTCTCTATACATTAACAGTGGCCAATCCAAAAGTGAAATAATTTAAAATAGCATCAAAAAGAAAAAATTACTTAGGAATATACTTAACCAAGGAAGAGAAAGACATACACTGTAAACTATAAAACACTACTGAAAGAAATTAAAGAAGAAAAAAATAACTGGAAATACATCTCATGTTCATGGATTGAAAGACTTAATATTGTAAATATGTTAAGAACCTCCAAAATAAACTGCAGACTCAATGAAACCCATATCAAAATCCAAAAAAAAATTTTGCATAAAAAAAGACAAATCCATCCTAAAATTCATATGGAAACTCAAAAATAATATGGAAAAAGGAGAATAAAATTGGAGGACTCACTCTTTCTCATTTGAAATCTTATCACAAACTGCAGTAATCAAAAGAGTATGGGAGTAAGTAGCACAAAGACAGAAATATAGACCAACGGAATAGAATGAAGAGTCCAGAAATAATCCCTCAAATATATGGTCAAATGATTTTCAACAAGGTTTACAAGACAATTCACTGGATAAAGGACAATCTTTTCAACAAATTGTGCTGGGAAAATGGGATGCCCACATTCAAAACAATAAATTTGAACCCTTATCTTACATCATATACAAAAATTAAAGAAACATGGATCAAAGACATAACCATAAAAGCTAAATATTAACTCTTGGAAGAAAACAGAGGTA
The DNA here is from genome assembly GCF_000442215.2 of Lipotes vexillifer. Taxonomy (NCBI): domain Eukaryota; kingdom Metazoa; phylum Chordata; class Mammalia; order Artiodactyla; family Lipotidae; genus Lipotes; species Lipotes vexillifer. The sequence continues at coordinate 1,882,156 of NW_006795886.1, read as the reverse complement.
AAGCTTCATTACTTTGGATTTGGAAATTATTTCTTGGATATGACATCAAAAGCAAAGGCAACAAAAGTAAAAAGAGATACTTTGGACCTCATCAAAACTAGAAACTTATGTGCATTAAAAGATGCTAACAGCAAAGTAAAAGGCAACCCTTGCTATGGAGAAAATATTTTCAAATCATATATCTAATAATGGATTAATATCCAGAATATGTAAAGCAGTCCTAAAACACAACAACAAAAAACAACCCAATTTAGTAATTGTAAAAGGGCCTGAATAGACATCTCTCCAAAGAAGATATATAAATGACCAATAAGTACATGAAAAAATGCTTAACATCTCTAATCATTAGGAAATTTAAAATCAAAATCATAATGAGATACAATTTCACACACTAGAATGGCTGCTAGTAAAAAATTAATAAAACAGCAGGATGATAGCAAAAATTATATGCACAATTACTATATAGCCTAGCATGATGTTTAATTTTATGTCAACATGACTGGGCTAATGGATGCCCAGACACCTGGTAAAACATTATTTTTGGGTGTGTTTGTGAGGGTGTTTCTGGAAGAGATTAGCTTTTCAATCAGTACATTGAGCAAAGAAGATTGCCTTCAGTAATGTGGGTAGCCATGATCCAATCCACTGCGGGCCTACAGAGACCAAAAAGGCAGAGGAAAGGAAAATTTACTTTTTTCTTGAGCTGAGACACCCAACTTCTGACCAAAGACATCAGCTCTCCTGATTCTCAATCTATTAGACTCAGATCTGACTTAACACCATTGGTCCCTGATTCTCAGACTGGAAGTTACACCATTGGCTCCCCTGGTTCTCAGGACTTTGGACTCAGACTGAATTAGACTATTAGCTTTCCTGGTTCTCCAGATTGTAGACAGCAGATTGTGGGACTTCTTGGCCTCCATGATTTTATATAAATATAAATAAATAAATTAACATATATATATATTATTGTTTCTATTTATCTGGAGAACTCTAATACAGATGTGGATATCAAGAGTGATTCTAAATGAACAAAATTTTAAGGATGTATTTTCTGAAACAGTTCTGGGGTTTCTGGAATGATTCTCTAATCTGATTATGTTTAAAGATGTTAATGACTCTATTTCCAGTAGTAAAAAGTACACTGATAGTGCATGGTATGAACTGTTTACAGAGATATACAAGATGTAAGCATTGGATAGACCTAATCAACCACTTATAAGAAGCAAGGAGCTAAGTGACTCTAAATATGATACTTTTGAACATTTTGTGAAAACTAAGGAATATAATAACATTGATTGGTTGCTCCTAAATTTGCTGGACAAAGTGCTGAAATAAAAGGATGCACTCAGGGATTCAAATTCCCGGCTCAAGAACACTATAAATGACCTAAGAGTTTCTGTGTGCACCCTGATGGAAAGCCTCATCTCCCATAGACACAGGGTTGAAATCATACACACAACCTTATCCTATAATTGGCTGAATTACAACACAAATTGAATTCTCAGCCTCATAGAGTGTCTGCTGTTAAAATGAGGGTATTGATTGGGAAAGAATAGGATCCTGTAAGTCGGCATGGAGAATATGGGAAGGCCCTGATGAAGCTGAGGATAATGAGCCTTTAAATTGTGATGCGTCTTCTTTGCTACTGGAAGAGGTCTCCCAACCACAGTGGTACCTACTTCTCCACCCACAGTGGTAGCAACCATTCTACCTTGATGTGAGGGGATTAACTCTGCATTGTCTGAAGAAATAGTATTGCCACCCCCAGAGGTGCATACCATGCAAGACAATGCTGACTCTCCTCAGGATACATTGCTGTTACCGCTCTTGGTTTCTAGACCTATAACCAAACTTAAGACCAGCAGGTCCCTAAAGGTGAGATACAAAGTGTGATCCATGAAGAGGTGTGCTACACTCCAAAAAAACAACTTGAGTTTTCTAATTTATACAAGCAGAAATCTGAGGAACATGTGTGGGAATGGATATTAAAGGTGTATGATAATGGTGGAAAGAACATAAATTTGGATCATGATGAATTTATTGATATAGACTCACTAAACAGAGATTCCATATTTAACACTTCAGATTCAGAAGTTAGAAAGGGCTTTAACTGTTTCTTTGGTTGTTTGGTTGAAACAGGCACCGAAAGATGGCCCACTGTGTGTGAATGGAAATGCGAGACCTCCCTTGGTTTAATGTAGAGGAAGGGACTCAAAGGCTTAGGAACACTGGAATGTTATAGTGGATTTATTATTCAAGACCTAATCAGCCACACTGGGAGGGTCCAGAAGACATACCTTTCACCAATATTTTGAGAAATAAATTTATGAAGGAAACCCCAGCATCCTTGATGAGCTCTGTGATTTTTTATGTAGATCAGACCATAGAGAAGGAATCCAAGACATTCAATTGGAAAACCTAGGTGCAATGGTAGTAGATAGATCCTAAGAAGACAGGGGTCAAATGGCAGGAATCAGCCTCCAAAAGCAAGGTGGTTGTGGTTACTGTAATGGACAGCAGAGCCAAAGCAGCAGTCAGAATAACCTGACTCTTGCAGACCTATGGCAGTGGCTAGTTAACCGTTGGGTTGCTAGAAGTGAAATAAATAGGAAGTCTACTAAATTCTTACTTAGTTTATATAAGCAAGAAAGCTCTAGGTCAAGTGAATGAAAGTTTAATTGGAATTATAAAAACAGAAAGTCACAACTTCTAAATCAATTCCCAGATTTGAACCAGTTCACAGATTCAGAACCCCTTAAATGAAGGGGAAGCTGAGACCCCTAGGGGAAGAATCTTGATACAATACAGAAAATTTATAGTGTTAATCTTTCTCCTAGACTTCCCCAAATGGACCTATGGCCTTTTACCAGGGTGAATGTACACTAGGGGAAATGAAATAATCAGACCTTTTGAGGACTATTGGTCACTGAATCTAAACAGACACTTGATTCTAAGAGAGCCAAAGTGTCCCTGTGGTACTTCAGTCAGAGTAGAGGCTTATGGAGGCCATTTGATTAATGGATTTTATAGCTCCAGTGCATCTCACAGTGAGTCTTGGAACTCATCCTGTGGTTATTTCCCCAGTTCCAGATTGAACTACTGGAATAGAAATACTTAGCATCTGGCACCTTAAGAATAAAAATGTTAGAGCAAATCAAACCTGAAGCAAGAAGAAGAAAGTCAATAATGAAAAGCATAAATCAATAAAAAAGAGAAAACAATAGACAAAACCACAGAAACAAAACTTCTTTGTAAATAATAAAATTGATAAATTATTTTCATAAATAAAAAAGTGGACATCACTACAGATCTTACAGACATTAAAAAGAGATTAAGGGAATGTTATGAAAATCTTATAACAATAACTTCAACAATGAACCCAACTTTTGAAAGGCATAGTATGGAATGCTAATCAAGAAGAAAAATAACATCAATAAACCATAGAGTCCTTTAATTTATTAAAAGTAATTTTGCAGTTAAAAATCTTCACACAAAGAAAACTTCAGGCCCTGGTGACTTCATTGGTAAATTGTACCAAATATTTGAGGAAGAAATAATACCAATTCTACAGAAATATTTCTAAAATGTAGAAGAGTTAGGAATACTTCTGAACTCATTATTCTGATATGAACAACAACAATAATAAACAACTCATTATTCTGATATGAACAACTTCTGAACTCATTATTCTGATATGAACAACAGAAAAAAAAGATATTATGCATGCATAAAGAAAACTACAGACAAATACCTCTCAAGAAAAGACACATAATCCATAATAAAGGCTTAGCAAATTGAGTCATGATACATTTAATAAGGATAAAACATCATGAACAAATGATGCTCATAGGAATACAAATTTGTCTCAATATACAAAAATCAATTGATGCAACTTATATTAAGATTCTAAAAAAGAAAAACCTTATGATCATCTCAATTAATGTAAAAGATCATTTGACAAGACATACTCCTATTAACAATAAAAGAAAAAATTATCAACAAACTAGAAATAGAGGGAAATGCCTTACCCTGTTAAAGGATATTGATGAAAAGCTTACAGTTAATATATTAATTCTGAAAGAATGCCTGTTTTTCCCCTAATATTGAAAACAAGGCAAGAATGTCCACTTTCATCACTTCTACTTAACTTTATAATAGAAGTCCTAATTAATCAATTATAAGAAGATAAACAACCCAATAATGAAATGGACATAGTTGAACCGACTGGCAATTAAGCACATGAAATATGCTCAGCATCATCAGTTATTAAGGAAAGGCAAAACAAAAACACAAGGAGATACCTCTCTGCATGTACTCTAAAACCCTAAAATTTAAAAGATTAATAATACCAAGTTTGTGGATGATGTGGAGGAACTGGACAGTTTTGCAGTTTCTTATACAGTTATCAATAATCCTATTCCCCTAACTTACTCAAGATAAATGAAAACATATGTCCCACAAAAGGACTTGTAAACTAATGTTTAAAACAATTTTAGTCATAGGAGGCAAAGACTGTAAATAACCAAAATGACCATCAATGGGTAAACAGATAAATGAATCATGGTATATCTCTATAGTGAAGCAGTATTCAGCAACTAAAAGAGATTGACTACTGACACATACAACATGGATTAATCCCAGTAGCATTATGGTGTGAAGTAAGACATTAAAGCCTGTATACAATGTAAATTCTCTTAAATGAAATTCTAGGAAAACTAAAGACATAGTGACAAAAAGAAAGTCTATAGTTGGCAAGGCATGAGTTTTGAGTGAAGGTATTGACAGCAAAGGAGCAAGCACAAGAGAAAGTTTTGGCTTGATGGAAATGTGATGCTACATGACTTGTTACATGACTGTATACAATAATAAAATTTCAGGAAACTGTATACTTAAAATTAGTTAATTTCATTGTATGTAAATTATACCTCAACAAAGTTGGAATTTTAAAAAATGAGAAAAAAATGAATTAGGATGGAAAGAGTCATATAATAATATTTAATATTTTTGAACCTCTAGTCTATTTTAGGCATAATGTTGGGTATTCTATAGATATTATTCTGTTATATCCCTACAATAACCCTGCAAGATAGATATAATATTATACTCCTATTTTATAGATAAAAAGAAGGACTTATGGATATTAAATAACTACCCAAAGCCAAACAGTCCATAAGCAATAGAGCCAGAATTTGAACACATATTTTTCTGTTACCAAAGCTTATGCTCTTAATATTTTGTTATCACATTTCTAAGTACACATTAGGAACAATAATAAAAGTGTATTGTATTAGTTAACATTAAACAAGAAAATAGAAGGGAATCTAGTCAAACAAAGGAGCTTTAAAAGGTGTAATTAAGTGAATTGTATAAAATTATCAGAAAGCCCACTTGTGGACCCTTTCAGCCACCTCAGTTAAGTCCTAAAGCAACTTACATAATACCAATTTTCTCTACCATCCTATCAAACGTTTCATAAGAGGAAATGTCCACAAAAGCAAGGACTTGTCTTTATATGTGTTTGTATTGTACACAGTGTAGTAGCGATCCTTAATAAATGTTGAAGAAGAACACTACTACAACAATGAAGACTAAAAATATACATTAGAAGAAAATTCTGCCAGTAAATGAAGACATTTGAAATAAATGATGAATAAAACTGGCAAACAATTTAATTCATTTTCTTATTAAGTATTTAGATGGGAAAATGAATAAAAGAAATTTAGGTAATTGAGCAGAAATTAAATCTCTTACATAAACAGCTATTAGCAAAGAGGTAAAGTCCTTGGAATATGGGAACTTACATAAATGAACTAATCCTGGCTGCGTACTTATTGGGTGTTAGGAAAATAGATTAACATATTTACTCAACAATTTGTACTCATTTAATAAGATTCCAGAAGAGTGGAAAATTAAAATATGGTAGTCTCAAGCAAATCTCAGTAAAAATAATAATGGGAAAATTAACAAATGTCTTTCTGCTTCTCCTGCCATTCTAAACTTCCTCTATATTCCAGTTTCACAGATGGTGGGGAAGAGAGAAGAATTTGTAGGATAGAACAACTGTGATAACAGTGAGCTGGACTAGGGAGGACTACAAAGTACAGAGGTAGGGCTACAAGACGCTAACCACAGGTATCCACAACAACTGAAGAAACTACATAGACAGCCATACTACAAGGAGGATTTGCCTGGATAATGTGCCCATATATAAAGAGATAGGTATTTCTTCTCAAAAGTAACAAGTACCCAATTACTTTAAGCTTCTTTGAATCACAGATTGCACATTATCTCCCATGTATTAGTACCATATCCTGTGACAAGCCGAGCTCTGATATACTTTTTCTAAGGTCTTTTCAATCTTTGGTGTTTTTTTTTTCTTTGTGTTTCTTCCCCAAAATATAAACCCTAGGGAAACAAATTGGGTTGTGAGTGTATGTTTCTGAACAAGAGCTTTGCAACAAAGAAACGTCTATTAGCATTTCTTCAGAACCCATGTCTATGAAAGGTACCCCAGTTGCTAGCAGGATGATTTGAATTAGCATATTGATGTAATATCAAATTTGTAAGCAACATTTTGTTTAAAATACATAACCAATGAGCACACATGCGCATCCAACCAAAATCCAACGTAAGTCCTCCTTTAAAAATATGAATCTAGAAATAATGAATTTAGAAAAATAAAATAAAAAATAAGTCTTTGTGTTCTGTGGCTGGAAGAAAAAAGGCAGTAAATTGGGACCATAGTTATAAAACACAGTCAGTTCTGCAACACATATCAGAACCCTAAGCCTCAGTGGATCTAGCTGAAGTTCTCTGGATGTTTACTGAGATACAAATATGTATGATGTACTTGTGTCCTAGTAAATTCTAAATCTAACTAGATTTACCTGGAATCAGATATAAAGATAGTTTAAAATAATTTTCACTGGGAGAATAAGACAGCATTTTTCCTCATGTATTTTTATAAGTTGATTAAGATGTCCCAGGTTTACATCTCAGGAAAGGAGCAGGAGATGATTTTCCACAGAGTAGTCACATTATACGTCCTGGACTAATGTGACATTTTACTAATTTCATAGAACAGTACAAGATGTGTTTTAATTTAAAACCATCTATTCCTTGATGGGATGACAAGATAAAACATTTTTTGAGTTTACATTTAGATAAAGAAGCAAAAATAAGATAAAGTGCTTCATAAACGGTAAAACACATTTTACTCACTGTTGATATTTTTTATGTTTGAGTTATAATCAATATATAACATTGTATTATTTTTAGGTGTACAACCTAATAATTTTATACATCTAGAAATTACCATAATAAGTTTAGTTAACATTCATCACTACACATAGTCACAAATTGTATTTTCCTCGTGATGAGAACTTTTAAGATCTACCCTCTTAGCAACTTTCACATACACAGTACAGCATTGTTCACTATAGTCACCATGCTGTACACTACATCCCCAGGGCTTATTTATCTTAACTGGAAGTTTGTACCTTTTGACCACCTTCATCCAATTCCTCTACCCTCCTACTTCTAATTCTGGTAACCTCAAGTCTAATCTCTTTTTCTATGAGTTTGTTCTTTTCTTCTCCTTCCCCTCTTCCTCATCCTCCTCCTATTCCCCCCTCTTTCTCTTTTTCTTTCTTTAGATTCCACATATAAGTGAGATTATACAGTATTTGTCTTTATATGTCTGACTTATTTCACTTAGCATAATGCCCTCAAGTTCCATCCATGTCATTGCAAAATTTATATATATATATATATATATATAATATGTCTTTATTCATTTATGCAACAACACAATTTATTTCCATGTATTGGTTACTGTACATAATGCTGCAATAAAAATTGATGTGCAGATATCTGTTTGTGGTAGTAATTTCATGTCCTTCAGATAAATACTGAGAAGCGGAATTGCTGGATCATGTGGTAGTTCAATTTTTAATTTTTTTTTAATTTTTTTTTTTTTTACGTTATGCAGGCATCTCACTGTTGTGGCCTCTCCCATTGCGGAGCACAGGCTCCGGACGTGCAGGCTTAGCAGCCATGGCTCACGGGCCCAGCTGCTCCACAGTATGTGGGATCTTCCCGGACTGGGGCATGAACCTGTGTCCCCTGCACCGGCAGGCGGACTCTCAACCACTGTGCCACCAGGGAAGCCCATCAATTTTTAATTTTTTGAGGAATCTCAATGTGGTTTTCCACAGTGATTGTACCAATGTACAATCTCACTAACAGTGTACGATGGTTCTCTTTTCATTACATCCTCACCAACTCTTGTTATTTCATGTCTTTTTGATAATAAGCATTCTACCAAGTGTGAGATGATATCTCATTGTTATTTGGATTTGCATTTCTCTGATGATTTTCATACACTTATTGGCCATTAATATGCCTTCATTGGAAAAAGGTCTATCCAAAAACATGTCTTACACAATTTTTTTGCCCTACTTCACTGATGAGAACAACATGATTTGCATATGGTATTACAATACATACCTACAGATTTCAGTAGGTTTTTATCGGTTTGGTGGGGTTTAACTATGTTGAGTTCTCTGTTTATACCCTGAGGCAAAAGTGCCTAACTAATTTTTTAAATTGCTTAAGTAATAGGTACGTGGGCACAGTTATAAAAATCAAATAAGTACATTAATAAATAATAAATTAATAGAATTTAAATTAAGCTATATGGTTATGTTATTTATCCAAAAATGAAAAGCCTTTCTTCTTTCATGTGATTAATTCTTAGACTCTATTCTTGTGTTCTGCATAGTGTGACTAAGTTCTGTTAATAGCCAGCTGTTCTAGTATAGGAGAAACCCCTGTTAGTGACTGATTATTGCATTGTCCCCTGGAGGAATTGGTTTAGCCATTCAGACACTTGGAAAAAAAGCTTGTTTTTTATAGCACTCTTAAAGACTGCAGAATATTTTTTTGTTCAGCTTCATCTTCAAGTAGCTTAAAATTATAATCTTTACAGAGGAATAATCTGTTTCTTGGGTCAGAGATAGTCAGACAATCATGTTTCAGTAATGGTCTCTTGGCAAGTTTTTCTTGTTAAAACAGAAAGTCTGTTTAACAAGACTTTTTATATTAACGTTTTTATTGGAGTATAATTGCTTTACACTGCTGTGTTGGGAACAGGCTTTGTATCCTGTTCCATTGATCTATATTTCTGTTTTCGTGCCAGTACCATACTGTCTTGATTATTGTAGCTTTGTAGTATAGTCTGAAGTCAGGGAGCCTGATTACTCCAGCTCCGTTTTTCGTTCTCAAGATTGCTTTGGATATTCATGGTCTTTTTTGATTCCATACAAGTTGGGAAATTTTCTGTTCTAGTTCTCTGAAAAATGCCAGTGGTAATTTGATAGGAATTGCATTGAATCTGTAGATTACTTTGGGTAGTAGAGTCATTTTCACAATGTTGATTCATCTAATCCAATAACATGGTATATCTCTCCATCTATTTGTACCATCTTTAATTTCTTTCATCAGTGTCTTCTAATTTTCGGCACACAGGTCTTTTGTCTCCTTAGGAAGGTTTATTCCTAGGTATTTTATTCTTTTTGTTGCAATGGTAAATGGGAATGTTTTCTTAATTTCACTTTCAGATTTTTCATCATTAGTGTATAGGAATGCAAGAGATATTGGTGCATTAATTTTATACCTGTTACTTTACCAAATTCATTGACTAGCTCTAGTAGTTTTCTGGTAGCATCTTTAGATTCTCTATGTATAGTATCATGTCATCTGCAAACAGTGACAGCTTTATTTCTTCTTTTCCGATTAGGATTTCTTTTATTTCTTTTTCTTCAGTTTGCTGTGGCTGAAACTTCCAAAACTATGTTGAATAATAGTGGTGAGAGTGGGCAACCTTGACTTGTTCCTGATTTTAGTGGAAGTTGTTTCAGTTTTTCACCATTGAGGACGATGCTGGCTGTGGGTTTGTCATATATGCCCTTTATTATGTTGAGGTAAGTTCCTTCTATGCCTACTTTTTGGAGGGTTTTTATCATAAATTGGTGTTGAATTTTGTCGAAAGCTTTCTCTGCATCTATTGAGATGATCATATGCTTTTTCTCCTTCAATTTGTTAATATGGTATATCACATTGATTGATTTGCGTATATTGAAGAATCCTTGCATTCCTGAAATAAACCCCACTTGATCATGCTGTATGATCCTTTTAATGTGCTGTTGGATTCTGTTTGCTAGTATTTTGTTGAGGATTTTTGCATTTTTGTTCATCAGTGATATTGGTCTCTAGTTTTCCTTTTTGTGACATCGTTGTCTGGTTTTCGTATCAGGGTGATGTTGGCCTCGTAGAATGGGTTTGTGAGTGTTCATCCCTCTGCTATATTTTGGAAGAGTTTAAGAAGGATAGGTGTTAGCTCTTCATGAAGTTTTCCATACAATTCGTTTCAGATGCTGTCTGTTCCTGGGCTTTTGTTTGTTGGAAGATTTTTAGTCACAGTTTCAATTTCACTGAGTGTGATTGGCTGTTCATATTCTCTATTTTTTCCTGGTTCAGTCTCGGAATGCTGTGCATTCATAAGAATTTGTCCAATTCTTCCAGGTTGTCAATTTTATTGGCATATATTTGCTTTTAGTAATCTCTCATGATCCTTTGTATTTCTGTGGTGTCAGTTGTTACTTCTCCTTTTTCATTTCTCATTCTATTTATTTGAGTCTTCTCCCTTTTTTTTCGTGATGAGATTGGCTAATGGTTTATCAATTTTGTTTGTCCTCTCAAAGAACCAGCTTTTAGTTTTATTGATGCTTGCTATCATTTCCTTCATTTCTTTTTCATTTGTATCTGACCTGATCTTGATTGTTTCTTTCCTTCTGCTAACTTTAGGGGTTTTTGTTCTTCTTTCTCTAATTGCTTTAGGTGTAAGGTTAGGTGGTTTATTTGAGATGTTTCTTGTTTCCTAAGGTAGAATGGTATTGCTATAAACTTCCCTCTTACAACTGCTTTTGCTGCGTCCTATAGGCTTTGGGTCATCGTGTTTTTATTGTCATTTGTTTCTAGGTATTTTTTGATTTCCTCTTTGATTTATTCAGTGATCTCTTGGTTATTAAGTAGTGTATTGTTTAGCCTCCATGTGTTTGTATGTTTTTACAGATTTTTTTTCATGTAACTGATATTTAGTCTCATAACATTATGGTCAGAAAAGATACTTGATACAATTTCAATTGTCTTAAATTTACCAAGGCTTGACTTGTGACCCAAGATATGATCTATCCTGGAGAATGTTCCATGAGCACTTGAGAAGAAAGTGTATTCTGTTTTGTTGGATGGAATGTCCTATAAATATCAGTTAAGTCCATGTTGTTTAATGTATCATTTAAAGCTTGTGTTTCTTTATTTATTTTCATTTAGGATGATCTGTGCATTGTTGAAAGTGTGGCGTTAAAGTCCCCTACTCTGATTGTGTTACTATTAATATCCCCTTTTATGGCTGTTAGTATTTCCCTTATGTGTTGAGGTGCTCCTATGATGGGTGCATAAATATTTACAATTTTTATATCTTCTTGCATCGATCCCTTGATCATTATGTACTTTCCTTCTTTGTCTCTTGTAATACTCTTTGTTTTAAAGTCTATTTTGTCTGATATGAGAAATACTACTCCAGCTTTCTTCTGATTTTCATTTGCATGGAATATCTTTTTCCATCCTCTCACTTTCACTCTCTACGTGTCCTTAGGTCTAAAGTGGGTCTCTTTTAGACAGCATGTATATGTGTCTTGTTTTTGTATACATTCAGCCAATCTATATGTTTTTTGGAGCATTTAATCCATTTACATTTAAGTTAATTATCGATATGTATGTTCCTATTACCATTTTCTTGTTTTGGGTTTGTTATTGTAGGTCTTTTCCTTCTCTTGTGTTTCCTGCCTAGAGACGTTCCTTTAGCATTTATTGTAAAGCTGGTTTGGTTGTGCTGAATTCTCTTAGCTTTTCTTTTCTGTAAAGATTTTAATTTCTCTGTCAAATCTGAATGAGATCCTTGCTGGGTAGAGTTATCTTGGTTGTGGGCTTTTCCTTTTCATCACCTTAAATATGTCCAGCCACTCCCTTCTGGCTTGCAGAGTTTCTGCTGAAAGATCACCTGTCAACCATATGGGGCTTCCCTTGTATGTTATTTTTCCCTTGCTGATTTTAATATTTTTTTCTTTTGTATTTAGGTTTTGATAGTTTGATTAATATGTGTCTTGACATGTTTTCCTTGTATTTAATCACTATGGGGCTCTCTGTGCTTCGTGGACTTGATTAACTATTTCCTTACCCATATTAGGGAAGTTTTCAACTAAAATTTCTTCAAATATTTTCTCAGTCCCTTTCTTTTTCTCTTCTCCTACTGTGACCCCTGTAATTCGAATTTTGGTGCATTTAATATTATCCCAGAGGCCTATGAGAGTGTCCTCAATTCTTTTCATTCTTTTTTCTTTATTCTGCTCTGCAGTAGTTATTTCCACTATTTTATATTCCAGGTCACTTATCTGTTCTTCTGCCTCAGTTTTTCTGCTATTGATCCCTTCTAGAGAATTTTTAATTTCATTTATTTTGTTGTTCATGATTGGTTGCCTGCTCTTTAGTTCTTCTAGGTCCTTGTTAAACGTTTCTTGTATTCTCTCCATTCTATTTCCAAGCTTTTGGATCACCTTTACTATCATTATTCTGAATTCTTTTTCAGGGAGACTGAATATTTCCTCTTCATTGGTTAGGTCTGGTGGGATTATACCTTGCTCCTTCATGTGCTCTCTTTTTCTTTGTTTTCTCATTTTCCTTAACTTACTGTGTTTGGGGTCTCCTTTTCACTGGCTGCCCATTTGTAGTTCCGTTATTTTTGGTCTCTGCCCCCAGTGGCTAAGTTTTATTCAGTGGCTTGTGTAGTCTTCCTGGTGGAGGGGACTAATGCCTGTGTTCTGGTGGAAGAGGCTGGATCTTGTCTTTCTCGTGGGCAGGTCCACATCTGGTGGTGTGTTTTGGGGTGTCTGTTACCTTATTGTGATTTTAGGCAGCCTCTCTTCAAATGGGTGGGGTTGTGTTCCTGTCTACTAGTTGTTTGGCATAGGGTGTCCAGCACTGTGGCTTGCTGGTCATTGAGTGGAGCTGGATCTTGGCATTGAGATGGATATCTCTGGGATATTTTTTCTGTTTGATATTACATGGAGCTGGGAGGCCTCTTGTGGACCAATCTCCTGAACTTCGCTCTCCCACCTCAAGGCACAGGCCTGATGCCTGGCTGGAGCACAAAGAGCCTGTCATCCACATGGCTCAGAATAAGGGGAGAGAAAAGAAAGAATGAAAGAAAAAGGTAAAATAAAATATAATAATAAATTTATTAAAACAAAAAATAATTATTAGGAAAAAAATTTAAAGTAATTAAAAAAATAGAAAGAAAGAGAAAAGAACAACCAATCCAAAAAACAAATCCACCAATGATAACAGGTGCTGAGAAGTATACTAAGAAAACAAACAAACAAACAAAAACCGGACAGAACCCTAGGAAAAATAGTAAAAGCAAAGCTATAGAAACAAAATCACACACAGAAGCATATGCATACACACTCACAAAAAGAGAAAAAGGTATATACATATATATATATCATTGCTCTCAAAGTCCACTTCCTCAATTTGGGATGACTCATTGTCTATTCAGGTATTCCACAGATGCAGGGTACATCAAGTTGACTGTGGAGATTAAATCCGCTTCTCCTGAGGCTGCTGGCAGAGATTTCCCTTTGTCTTCTTTGTTCGCACAGCTCCTGGGACTCAGCTTTGGTTTGGCCCTGCCTCTGAGTGTAGGTCGCCTGTGGGCGTCTGTTCTTCGCTCAGACAGGACGGGGTTAAAGGAACCGCTGATTCAGGGCTCTGGCTCACTCAGGCTGTGGGGAGGGAAGGGTACGTTGTGCAGGGTGAGCCTGCAGCAGCAGAGGCCTGCGTGACTTTTCAATAGCCTGAGTCATGCCATGTGTTCTCCTAGGGATGTTGTCCCTGGATCACGGGACCCTGGCAGTGTCAGGCTGCACAGGCTCCCTGGAGGGGAGGTGTGGATAGTGACCTGTGCTTGCACACAGGCTTCTTGGTGGCTGCAGGAGCAGCCTTAGCATCTCATGCCCATCTCTGAGGTCCACGCTGATAGCCGCACTTGCGCCCGTCTCTGAAGCTCCTTTAAGCAGCGCTCTTAATCCCCTCTCCTTGCACACCAGGAAACAAAGAGGCAAGAAATGTCTCTTGCCTCTTCAGCAGTTCCAGACCTTTTCCCGGACTCCCTCCTGGCTAGGCATGGTGCACTAGCCCCCTTCAGGCTGTGTTCATGCAGCCAATCCCAGTAGTCTCCCTGGGACCCGACCGAAGCTGGAGCCACAGCTCCCAGCCCCCACCCGCCCCGGTGGGTGAGCAGACAAGCCTCTCGGGCTGGTGAGTGCTGGTCGGCACTGATTCTCTGTGCGGGAATCTCTCTGCTTTGCCCTCTGCACCCCTGTTGCTGTGCTCTCCTCGGTGGCTCCAAAGCTTCCCCCCTCTGCCACCCACAGTCTCTGCCCACTAAGGGGTTTCCCTAGTGTGTGGAAACCTTTCCTCCTTCACAGCTCCCTCCTACTGGTGCAGGTCCCGTCCCTATTTTTTGTCTCTGTTTATTCTTTACTCTTTTGCCCTACCCATGTACGTGGGGAGTTTGTTGCCTTTTGGGATGTCTGAGGTCTTCTGCCACCTTTCAGTAGGTGTTCTGTAGGAGTTGTTCCACATGTAGATGTATTTCTGATGTATTTGTGTGGAGGAAGGTGATCTCCATGTCTTACTCTTCCGCCATCTTGAAGATTCTCCTACAAGATTTTAAATGAAAGAAAGTGCCTAGGAGGTCTTGAGTGTGGGTTCCTTCCAATAATGCATCATGAGATACTAATCCTATTCATGTTAAAGGAAGTGGGTGGCAACACCTACCAGGAACCATTAGGAACAAGTGCTCTATGACAAATTCATCTGTACATTAGTGTCACAGATTGCCAAAGATCCATATGCTCATAATCCAGAGAGATAAACTGGAAACTCCTGGTGGAAAAGGCAAAAGGGACATAAATGTTTTTGAATATAGACTAATAACAGGCAAAGTAATAAAATGACACAGTCCTGGTTTTGACTCTTTAGCTCACTTACAACAACCTCTTACACACATCTAAATCAATGTCAGAAGAAAAACATCAGGAATTGTACTACAGCCATGAAGGAAATAAAGGACATAATTTCCTTTATTCGCAAGGATTTTGAGGGGCACTGTATCTCCAGGAATCCCCTTTTTTGCAAGGCTGAGCAAGTTTTTCCTAACAGCAGCAGGTTTTTTGATGAACCACTAGAGGCTAAATTGTGGACAGCTTCTGATAACTACCCAGGTCATACAGGGCTGGCTGTGTGCTTGTTCAACAAGCAAGGTCATGTTCAGCTCAGTGAGTGGTGGGATAAGAGTGTCATAAATAAGGAGTTCTGGGGCCTTCTGCCAGTGCTAATATGATCTCTTCTGAGGTCTATCCCCATTCAGGTACAGACTAAACTGAGACAAGTTGCAGATCCCCCAAATACCAGGGGACTCTTACAAAGAATTTTTCATTTCTAACCTTATTTTCCTAGTGGCTGGCAGAATCTTCTTTGAATTCTTTTCTCATTACTAAATTAACCCAACTTTTAAACTGGGAAATGAAGAGTTGGTACTTTGGATCTTGCGGGTGTACTTGGGAGGTTGAAAGTGTTTGTGATATGTGTTTAAATTTTTTTCCGAGCTACTCCCCAAAAGCCTTTACCTAAAAGAAGATAATCCCTCCAAAAATAGGTTACATACTCACAATGTCCTTCATATTATTCAAATGATGTAATTTTAAATTATTCAACAAAATTCTGGCTACTATTTTTGAGTATACTCTCACAGATGGCTAGGATTCTATCATCAACAAATCCCAGTCTCATGTATTTCCCTGATTTTCCAAATATTAATCTTTGGAAATACAGTCAGAATTAATAGAGGGCTACAGAGGGACAAATTTCACTTGACATATGTCTATAGGAACACCTAAAGACGTTTTTAGTCTTTGGAAATTCTGACACTTAGGAAGCATTCAGTAAGGGAATGGTGGTGGAAATGTATTTCATTTCCCGCATGCAATATTTATTCTCACTATGCCACTGTTGGATACAGTCTTTGAAAATACAATATTTTGAAAATACAAAACTCACCCCTCATATAGATTAGCAAGTACTATAGTTTTAGTTGGGTGGGTTTTGTATTTCAGTAGAAAAAGACCATAACAACATTTCGTCTTGGGCTTCCCTGGTGGCGCAGTGGTTGAGAGTCCACCTGCCGATGCAGGGAACATGGGTTCGTGCCCCAGTCCAGGAGGATCCCGCATGCCACAGGGCGGCTGGGCCTGTCAGCCATGGCTGCTAAGTGTGCACGTCCGGAGCCTGTGCTCCACAACGGGAGAGGCCACAGCAGTGAGAGGCCTGCGTACCACAAAAAAAAAAAAAAAAAAAAAAAAAAAAATGTGTCTCTCTCACAACACTGAGGAAACTTACAAAGATGACACACAAATAGCACAGAAAATCTGTCTTAACACCTTGTAACCTGAATACATGTACATCTTTTTTCTATAAAGAATGATAGCCTTACTTATACACTCCTCCAAATATGTTTTTATAACTCCTTCATACACATTACAAAATTTCTTGCCATCTATTGGGCCTAGAGGACACATAAAAAGATGGAAATATATGGGTATATCCATAAAATTACATAAAAAAATATGAATAAGAAAGTTCATTGAAGCATTGTTTATAATGGTATAAAAATGGAAGTCACCTAAAGATTCATCAGTAGTAGAACCGTTAAGCAAATTATGGTATCATTTAATCATAAAGTAAAATGATAAGCTGCTACTAAATAAAAGTATCTGTATATACTGATATGGAGCAATTTCCAAGATACTTACAATATTTTGTGTAATGTGAAAAACAGTTCATAAAATGATATACAGTTTTGTAAAATGTTAAACAAATATTAAACACACAAACCTGACGGAATTTTGTAATCATGTTTGTATTGCTTTTAAGAAATATTAACATGAGTTTTACAGGCAATTAAATTATAAACTATTTTTCTTTATACAAAAGAATATAAAGAATTAGATTGGTCTATCTTCTTTTTCATACTGTTTTTCGTTTTTATCTATAGGTTATAAATAGTCACTCATAAGTCCTACTAGGCCAAAATCCATTGTACCAGATTATAAGGACTTCCTTTTAGGAAACTTGAATGAAACTGCAGGCCATAAATAGTTAAATAAATTTACTTGGATTTCCTGAACAACCCCCAGAAACATGTCCCTCAGGAGTCTCTGAAGGCTAGCTGCTAGGTGAGTAGAAAAGATAGAGCCGATTTTAGCCTGACTCACCCTATGCTAAGAGCTAAACTATCGGCCAAAAAGAATTCTCTAGAGAATAGGGTTTCAAAGCTGAGATTTAAAGTGTACACTAATGATCTGGTTATTGTCTTAATGTCTTTTCAATGAAGTGTGAAATTCTCTGTTAACATGTCAACAAAGTGTAAAATATTTTACAAACATATTTTTAATATAAAACAGTATATCTATTATTTACTCTACTAGTAATCCTTGTTGCCCCTTTACTAAATATTTCTAGTTACATTCTGAGCATTTAACATTTATATTGGCTGATAATCTTTTTTCACTTGTTTATTTGACTGAACTGTTTGTTCATCCGTTTGTTAAACCTGGAGACCAGAGAAAATTCCCCTTTTTTTTGTTTGTTTGTTTGATGATAAGCTTCTAACTTGAGTGATGCAAAAAGGATCAACTGGTTTCAGGTACAGAAACATCAAAACACTTAACTAAGATTAAAGAATAACAATGCTGAGGTAATAAATCAGCCTTCCTGACCTCCATTCTTGTACTCACTTAATGACGCATTTTAGCAATCCTAGGACAAAGCAAAATCCATAAATAAAAAATACATTTTTAAAAGTTATGTAATGATTAAAACATAGAAAAAAGTACATAAAATTATATACATATTCTTGCCTGTTCCATTTCAGGCTTGACCATGTTACTTTTTTTGGCCAATGGGATTTACACAGAGTGACAGTGTACCAGTGGCCAGCAGATCTTTTATATGCTATCACATTGCTTGTTTTTCTCTCTTTGCCCTGTCCTCCACCATGAAACTAGCATGTCCAAGATGGGAGCTATTTTTTCAACTGGTGTTCTAGAACAAGAACACACATGTAGCATAGCTGCAAACAATTCATAGACTGGTATAAGAGAAAAACATATTTTGTGCTATAAGCCACTGAGATTTGAGGGTTGTATTTAACCCCAGAAGATGCTTTTGAATACATTTGTTTACATTTGTTTTATATGGTAAACTTTAATTTTATCCTCATGTTTAGTAATCTCTTATAATCGTTTCTTGTATCCCTGACCTTCTTTTTGGGATTATTATTTTTTTTTTATCCTGAAGAACACCCTTCAGAATTTCCCTTAGTAAGAAACTGTTGGTAGTTTATGATTGTATGAATATATGTTTATTCTGCTATAATTTTTGAAATACTGCTTTGCTTAGATATTCAATTCTAAGTGACAGTTACATACTTTCTTGGCTCTCTAAATAAGAATCTTCCATAGCTGCTGTTGAGAAGTCAGCTGACAATCTAATTGTCCTTCTTTTATAGCTAATCTTTCTTTTCTTCTTGGCTGCTTTATTATTGTCTTTGGTGTCCTGAATTTTTGCTGTAGAATGTCAAATCATGGATTTCTTTCTATTTATCTGTCTTGAAATCCAATAGCCTTCTTGAAACTTTGAAACTGATGATTCATGTCTCTCATCAATTCTGAGAAATTGTCAGTTATCTTCCAAAGATTGCCTTTTCTTAATTTCTCTATTATTTTCAACTGCTTCTCAAATTAGATTTATGTTGCACATTTTCACTCTATCTTTTGTGTTTGGTGATTCCCTAACCTTGTTAAAATTGTAAATTCAGTCTCTAATCCTGTGTTTAGTTCATTCTGTTGTTTTAGTTTCTCAGAGCATCACACACTTTCCCACCTGGGATATTAGGTAAAGCAAGTATTTTTGCATTCTCCCTTGGTCAGTGGGAAGAATTTTCTAAGTCTCCATTTCACTGAGTTTACAATCCTTCAATATTTATAGTTTTGTGCTGTGGAATCAGATCCAACCTCTTAGCTCTCAAAGTTAATGCCTAATTTTCTGTCCATACATGATGTAAAACCCAAGACCTTAATGTTAGAGCCTTTGAGTTTGATTACTCAGATCAATGGCTATTGATCTGAGTGCTTCAAGATCAGAGCAAGTTCATGAGATTACCATTTTGGTTTTACTTTTTCTCTTTGCTTCTAGCACCTGATGATTTTCCTTAACTCCTTTTGGCTTCAGCTACATATCTCAGTAGATACATTCTATTATTTTGCTATATTAAGACTATCTAGTTATTTTTACCTGATAAAGTTTCTAATTAGCTGAGTCTACTATGCTAGAATCATAATAAATAAAATTTTAAAACAAAGGTTTTATGGCCAGTAAATATATTTTAGAAGTGTTCAAATCAATATTACATTGAAATACCATTGCACACCACCTGAATAAAATAAAAAGAAATACCAAATGTTGCCAAGGATACTAATAACTTATATCCTGATATATTTTTGACAATATTGACTAAGATGGAAATATGCATACACTCTGAGTCATCAGTTCCACTCCAAGATATGTAGCCAACAGGAATGCATCCTTACATTCACCAAAAGTCATGTACCAATATTTATTTATCCATTCTACTGTTAATGGACATTTGTGTAAGTTCTAGTTTTAGGCTATTATGAGTTATCTGCTATGGATAAATCATGGGAATCATTTAATCTACAACCCTCATTTTAAAGTTGTAGAAGTTTAAGGAACCTCCATACTGTTCCCCTGGGCATATAACTGGAGAAAACCATAATTCAAAAAAATACATTCACCCCAATGTTCTTTGCCACACTATTTACAATAGTCAAGACATGGAAGCAATCCATATTTCCATCAATATAGGAATGAATAAATAAGATGTGGTACATATATACAATGGAATATTACTCAGACATAAAAAGGAACAAATAGTGCCATTTGCAGAGACATGGATGGACCTAGAGACTGTCATACAGAGTGAAGTAAGTCAGAAAGAGAAAAACAAATATCGTATAATGTCACTTATATGTGAAATCTAGAAAAATGGTATAGGTGAACTTATTTGCAAGGCAGAAATAGAGACAATAGATGTAGAGAACAATAGATGTAGAGAACAAACTTATGGATACCAAGGGGGGAAGCGAGGGTAGGATGAACTGGGAGATTGGGATTGACATATACACTATTATGTATAAAACAGGTAACAAATGAGAGCCTACTGTATAGCATAGGGAATCCTACTCAATGCTTTGTGGTAACCTAATTGGGATTGACATATATACACTACTATGTATAAAGTAGGTAACTAATGAGAACCTATTGTATACTACAGGGAACCCTACTCAATACTCTGTGGTCACCTAAATGGGAACCAAACCTAAAAAATAGGGGATATATGTATACATATAACTGATTCACTTTGCTGTACAGTAGCAACTAACACAACCTTATAAAGCAGCTATACTCCAATAAAAATTAAAAAGAAATAAAGTTGTAGAAATTCAAGTCTATAGAGGTTAGCTGATTTACACAAGTCAGTTAGTGACAGCTGTGGAAATAAAAGCCAGGCTCTTTGACTTCTAATTCTGTACCATTTCAAATAAACATATTTTAATATTGCCTAAAACAAAAAGAGTATGTGTATGTATTTTTTGAATTAATGAAATGAGGGAATGTTTTATCCTCTTTCAGTTAGCTGATATTTTAATAGCAAATGCTGACAAAATTTACCTATTGTTGTGGTTTAAGAGGGTCCTGTATATAACAGCCATCCCCCTGCCCAAACTGTAAACTCAATTAAAAGATAGCCAAGGAGTGAAAAAGAGGGAAATCAAAATATAGTCCTTATTACTGATTAAGCTGATAGTGCAGACTGTGGCTTATGTATATTTGCTTTTCCTTCAGGAGTAGGCCTTTTTAAACTTAAGGCATGGGGCAGTAGGGCAGAAAGCTTGCTCTTTGAGAGCAGATTTTGTTCACAAGGAACTAAACCCAGAATGGAGTTCTGGAATTCTCTAAATGGGATGAATGTAGATCCTTCAACATCTCAGAATTTGTATTACCAACTTTATAATGTACTATGTTTCATTAAGAATACAGATTCTCCATAGCTGAGGCTCTGTGGTATCAGAGGGGGAAGGGCAATTACCAAGAAAAATAATTTTGGTTTAAACTCTTCCAGGATTCCAGCAAGTCAGAATGCCAGGATGCCAGTTTATCAGAGTCCATGACCAGTGAAGCTCAAAACACTGAGGAGAAATTTCCCACAGAGGTAAGTTTGGACTTTATCAGGAAGAGAATATTCATCTCAGTGTATTGTTTACTTTCTGAATGTCATTCAAGGTATTTATGACATCTGGCAAAATTTATATATTTGAAATGGTGACAGTTCCAGTTACCAAGCCTAATTTTAACACCATATTTACTTTTGTAGATTTCAGACTTTTTTATTTCCATTTTTGCTTTGGTCTCACATCTCTGGTACTCCAGTGCTACACTGAGGGTGGTCTTAGCCTAGTGACATAGCCTTCACTATCTCCTCAGAACCAGGATTTTCATTCCTATGCCACAGTATCTCCCACTGTATCATGTTAAGGAAGTACCTAGTCTTTTGAAATATTTATCTTAGAAAAGTTCATTCTTATCCCAATATTTATTGCTGTTGGAGTATCAGCATCTGCAGATTTCTAAAGTGGAGCTGATTTTGACACTTCTGAAGTTTATCCCCTAAGGGAACTAGTATTGAATAATAACCCTCTCATGTACTCCTTACATCAATGTTTTTCCTCTGCCTTTGAATCTTCCAAGATACAAGTAGCGTTTATATCTGCTATTTCCTTTTTTTTCTTCCTTTCAGGGTTAGAATATGCCTCTAAAGTTTTATTTCCCTCTGTTGTTTCTTTATGCCTTTCAAGAAGACTCAGTTTAACATGCTTCTTTAGTTTAGTGCCTTTTCATCTCTGTAGGGTTGGTACTGTTTACTGGATTTGGTTGGATGCTTTCTTTCTTTTTGTTTTCCATTTGATTTCTGACTCAGACATTTTTTTGCTAACATATTCTTCTAGATTTCATCTTGTGGGGTCTCACATATTGAGAGATATGAAATCAATAAAAGTTAGGCCTGTCAAAACTATCATCTCTTCAAACAAATCATGTTCACCTTCACCTTCTAGAGTTGGATAATAGTACCCAAGAGATATTATCCCATTAGACCAATGTCTCACCCAAGTCTGAACTTGACCTATCATCCTGTCTCACTCCCCTTTAACATGTCTCATTTTTGATGTACATTTCTTTTAAGTCCTAATTAATTAAATTTCACAGGCTTGTTCCCTTAGGGCACAGGTTATAACTAAATTCCCACCTGAAATAAATGTGCTACCTTGCAACTCAATAATTCCTTTATACCACATTACACTCTTCTTCCTACCTTTCTCTCATCAAATCTGTCCAGATTTTCTGTAATCATTTAGTATAGCTGTCCTTAATTATAAATTGTGCTCCCCAATTGTTCTTTTTTCCCCCTGGATCCTTTATCTGCAATTGTCCAATAACCCCCTGGATCCTGGCCCCTACTGGGGAATTATGTCTGGCTGTTGTCGGAGAGCTTTCATCTTTTTCTCTGTTAGATTTCATTGGGCTAAAATTTCCTCCCAATCTGCACAACTCCTTTACATTTTGTAACTGAAGATAGCTAATGGGAAATCATTTTCATTAAATAAGCACTGCATTAAATAATCACTAAGGTATAGAACAATAGATTGAAAGTCAAGAAACACATGCTCTACTCCTGCACCTTCTACTTGACCATACACAAGTTAATTTAGATTTTTAAAGTTTCAATTTCCTCAGTATAAAGGTAAGGATGGACTTATTTATAATGATACAAGTATATATAGTAGGTCAGTGATTCTCCATGGGGAAGAGAAAGCACAACTCTTTAGCTAGGGAAATGATTTGTTTTTTTCTAATAACAGGATAGATTAAATAGACTAAAAATCCCACCCTGTGCAAATAAGTAGAAAACTGGAATAGCCTTGGAGTCAGTTACAAAAAATAAAAGTTAAAGGTCTTCCCACAATAAAAACCCCAGGGCCAGATATCTTCATGAGCAAGTTCTATCAAACATTAAACAAATAATTATAATATTAGATAAGTTCTTACAAAATGGAATAACAGGGAATATTCCACAAGAACTTTTATAATCTAAAAGAAACTTTATATCAAAGAAAATATAGTATGAAAAGCCCATTTAATCACTAACACAGATGGAAAAGTCTTAGAATATTAGCCAAACAAAACCAACAATGTAATAAAGATAGTATATAATGACCATGTTAGATTTATTCACAGAAGAAAAAGTTGGTTTAATGTTAGAAAAATCTATTAATCAAGATGTCGAGAGGGAGCGGTGGAAAGGTGGTGGAGGAGTAAGACGCGGAGATCACCTTCCTCCCCACAAATACACCAGAAATACATCGACATGTGGAACAGCTCCTACAGAACAATTACTGAATGCTGGCAGAAGACCTCAGACCTCCCAAAAGGCAAGAAACTCCCCATGTACCTGGGTAGGGCAAAAGAAAAAAAAAATTAAAAACAGAGACAAAAGAATAGGGATGGCACCTGAACCAGTGGGAGGGAGCTGTGAAGGAGGAAAGGTCTCCACATACTAGGAAGCCCCTTCGCGGGCAGAGATTGCGGGAGGCGGAGCGGGGAGCTTCGGAGCCGCGGAGGAGAGCACAGCAACGGGGGTGCGGAGGGCAAAGCGGAGACATTCCCGCACAGAGGATCGGCGCCGACCGGCGCTCACCAGCCTGAGAGGGTTGTGTGCTCCCCCGCCGGGATGGGCGGGGCTGCGAGCCGAGGCTCAGGTTTCGGTTGGAGCTCAGGGAGAGGACTGGGGTTGGCGGCTTGAACATAGCCTGAAGGGGTTAGTGCGCCCCGGCTAGCCGGGAGGGAGTCCGGGGAAAAGGCTGCACATACTGAGGAGGCAAGAGACTTTTTCTTCCCTCTTTGTTTCCTGGGGCGCGAGGAGAGGGGTTTTAAGAGCGCTGCCTAAAGGAACTCCAGAAAAGGGCGTGAGCCGCGGCTAAAAGCACGGACCTCAGAGACGGGCGCAAGCTGCGGCTAAAAGCGCGGACTCCAGAGACGGCCGTGAGCCGCGACTGAAAGCTCGGACCCCAGAGACGGGCGCAAGCTGCGGCTAAAAGTGCGGATTCCAGAGACGGCCGTGAGCCGCGACTGAAAGCGCGGACCCCAGAGATGGGCGCGAGCCGCGACCGAAAGCTCGGACACCAGAGACGGGCGGGAGACGCTAAG
>NW_006795886.1:1846239-1857010 GCF_000442215.2 Lipotes vexillifer | reverse complement strand
CTTAATAATTAATTTTAGTTTAAAGAACTCTATTATACTTTACCTTCTTTCTATCTTTCCTTCCTTCCTTCCCTTTTTGAGACAACGAATCGTCCCAAATTGAGGAGGTGGACTTGGAGAGCAAGTTTTATGATTTTTTCCACTTTACCTCTTTTTGTGAGGGTATATGTGTATGCTTCTATGTAAGATTTTGTCTCTATAACTTTGCTTCCACCATTTGTCCTAAGGTTCTATCCTTCCCTTTTTTTTTTTCCTCTAAATAATTATTTTTTTAATTCAATAACTTTATTATACTTTATTTTACTGTATCTTCTTTCTTTCTGTATTTTTTCCTTCCTTCCCTCATTCCTTCCTTCCTTCCCTCCTCCCTCCCTCCCTCCCTCCTTTCTTTCCTTCTTGCCTTCTTCCTTTCTTTTCTTCTTTCTTGCTTCCTTTCCTCCTTCCTTCGTTCCCTCCTTTGTTTCTTTCTTTCCTATTTCCTCCTACCTCTACTAATTCTCTCTACTTTCTCTCCCTTTTATTCTTAGCCGAGTGGATGAAAGGCTCTTGCTGCTCCACCCAGGAGTCAGGACTCTGCCTCTGAGGTGGGGGAGCCAACTTCAGGACACTCGTCAACAAGGTAACTCCCAGCCCCACATAATATGAAATGGCGAAAATCTCCCAGAGATCTCCATCTCAACACCAGCACCCAGCTTCACTCAACGACCAGCAAGCTACAGTGCTGGACAACCTATGCCAACCATATAGGAAGACAGGAACACAACCCCACCCACTAGTAGAGAGGCTGCCTAAGATCATAATAAGTCCACAGACAACCCAAAACACACCACCAGACGTGGACCTGCCCACTAGAGACACAAGATCTAGCCTCATACACCACAACACAGGCACTAGTCCCCTCCACCAGGAAGCCTACACAACCCACTGAACCAACCTTAGCCACTGGAGACAGACATCAAAAACAACGGGAGCTACGAACTTGCAGCCTGCAAAAAGGTGAACCCAATCACAGTAAGATAAGCAAAATGAGAAGACAGAAAAACACACAGCAGATGAAGGAGCAAGATAAAAACCCACCAGACCTAACAAATGAAGAGGAAATAGGCAGTCTACCTGAAAAAGAGTTCAGAATAATGATAGTAAAGATGATCCAAAATCTTGGAAATAGAATGGACAAAATGCAAGAAGCAGTTAACAAGGACCTAGAAGAAATAAAGATGAAACAGACAATGATGAACAACACAATAAATGAAATGAAAAATACTCTAGATGGGATCAATAGCAGAATAAATGAGGCAGAAGAACGGATAAGTGACCTGGAAGATAAAATAGTGGAAATAACTACTGCAGAGCAGAATAAAGAAAAAAGAATGAAAAGAACTGAGGACAGTCTCAGAGACCTCTGGGACAACATTAAACGCACCAACATTCGAATTATAGGGGTTCCAGAAGAAGAAGAGAAAAAGAAAGGGACTGAGAAAATATTTGAAGAGATTATAGTTGAAAACTTCCCTAATATGGGAAAGGAAATCGTTAATCAAGTCCAGGAAGCACAGAGAGTCCCATACAGGATAAATTCAAGGAGAAATACGCCAAGACACATATTAATCAAACTGTCAAAAACTAAATACAAAGAAAGCATATTAAAAGCAGCAAGGGAAAAACAACAAATAACACACAAGGGAATCCCCGTAAGGTTAACAGCTGATCTCTCAGCAGAAACTCTACAAGCCAGAAGTGAGTGGAAGGACATACTGAAAGTGATGAAAGAGAAAAACCTGCAACCAAGATTACTCTACCCAGCAAGGATCTCATTCAGATTTGATGGAGAAATTAAAACCTTTACAGACAAGCAAAAGCTGAGAGAGTTCAGCACCACCAAACCAGCTTTACAACAAATGCTAAAGGAACTTCTCTAGACAAAAACACAAGAGAAGGAAAAGTCCTATAATAACGAACCCAAAACAATTTAGAAAATGGGAATAGGAACATACATATCGATAATTACCTTAAATGTAAATGGACTAAATGCTCCCACCAAAAGACACAGATTGGCTGAATGGATACAAAAACAAGACCCATATATATGCTGTCTACAAGAGACCCACTTCAGACCTAGAGACACATACAGACTGAAAGTAAGGGGATGGAAAAAGATATTCCATGCAAATGGAAACCAAAAGAAAGCTGGAGTAGCAATTCTCATATCAGACAAAATAGACTTTAAAATAAGGACTATCAGAAGAGACAAAGAAGGACACTACATAATGATTAAGGGATCGATCCAAGAAGAAGATATAACAATTGTAAATATTTATGCACCCAACATAGGAGCACCTCAATACATAAGGCAAAAACTAGCAGCCATAAAAGGGGAAATCGACAGTAACACATTCATAGTAGGGGACTTCAACACCCCACTTTCACCAATGGACAGATCATCCAAAATGAAAATAAATAAGGAAACACAAGCTTTAAATGATACATTAAACAGGATGGACTTAATTGATATTTATAGGACACTCCATCCAAAAACAACAGAATACACATTTTTCTCAAGTGCTCATGGAACATTCTCCAGGATAGATCATATCTTGGGTCACAAATCAAGCCTTGGTAAATTTAAGAAAATTGAAATTATATCAAGTATCTTTTCCGACCACAACGCCATGAGATTAGATATCAATTATAGGAAAAGAGCAGTAAAAAATACAAACACATGGAGGCTAAACAATACACTACTTAGTAACGAAGTGATCACTGAAGAAATCAAAGAGGAAATTAAAAAATACCTAGAAACAAATGACAATGGAGATACAACGACCCAAAACCTATGGGATGCAGCAAAAGCAGTTCTAAGAGGGAAGTTTATAGCAATACAAGCCCACCTTAAGAAGCAGGAAACATCTCGAATAAACAACCTAACCTTGCACCTCAAGCAATTAGAGAAAGAAGAACAAAAAAACCCCAGAGTTAGCAGAAGGAAAGAAATCATAAAAATCAGATCAGAAATAAATGAAAAAGAAATGAAGGAAACAATAGCAAAGATCAATAAAACTAAAAGCTGGTTCTTTGAGAAGATTAACAAAATTGATAAACCATTAGCCAGACTCATCAAGAAAATAAGGGAGAAGACTCAAATCAATAGAATCAGAAATGAAAAAGGAGAAGTAACAACTGACACTGCAGAAATACAAAAAATCATGAGGGATTACTACAAGCAACTCTATGCCAATAAAATGGACAATCTGGAAGAAATGGACAAATTCTTAGAAATGCACAAACTGCCAAGACTGAATCAGGAAGAAATAGAAAATATGAACAGACCAATCACAAACACTGAAATTGAAACTGTGATTAAAAATCTTCCAACAAACAAAAGCCCAGGACCAGATGGCTTCACAGGCGAATTCTATCAAACATTTAGAGAAGAGCTAACACCTATTCTTCTCAAACTCTTCCAAAATATAGCAGAGGGAGGAACACTCCCAAACTCATTCTACGAGGCCACCATCACCTTGATACCAAAACCAGACAAGGATGTCACAAAGAAAGAAAACTACAGGCCAATATCACTGATGAACATAGATGCAAAAATCCTCAACAAAATACTAGCAAACAGAATCCAACAGCACATTAAAAGGATCATACACCATGATCAAGTGGGGTTTATTCCAGGAATGCAAGGATTCTTCAATATACGCAAATCTATCAATGTGATTAACCATATTAACAAATTGAAGGAGAAAAACCATATGATCATCTCAATAGATGCAGAGAAAGCTTTTGACAAAATTCAACACCCATTTATGATAAAAACCCTGCAGAAAGTAGGTGTAGAGGGAACTTTCCTCAATATAATAAAGGCCGTATATGACAAGCCCACAGCCAACATCATCCTCAATGGCGAAAAACTGAAAGCATTTCCACTAAGGTCAGGAACAAGACAAGGTTGCCCACTCTCACCACTCTTATTCAACATAGTTTTGGAAGTTTTAGCCACAGCAATCAGAGAAGAAAAGGAAATAAAAGGAATCCAAATCGGAAAAGAAGAAGTAAAGCTGTCACTGTTTGCAGATGACATGATACTCTACATAGAGAATCCTAAAGATGCTACCAGAAAACTACTAGAGCTAATCAATGAATTTGGTAAAGTAGCAGGATACAAAATTAATGCACAGAAATCTCTGGCATTCCTATATACTAATGATGAAAAATCTGAAAGTGAAATCAAGAAAACACTCCCATTTACCATTGCAACAAAAAGAATAAAATATCTAGGAATAAACCTACCTAAGGAGACAAAAGACCTGTATGCAGAAAATTATAAGACACTGATGAAAGAAATTAAAGATGATACAAACAGATGGAGAGATATACCATGTTCTTGGATTGGAAGAATCAACATTGTGAAAATGACTCTACTTCCCAAAGCAATCTATAGATTCAATGCAATCCCTATCAAACTACCACTGGCATTTTTCACAGAACTAGAACAAAAAATTTCACAATTTGTATGGAAACACAAAAGACCCCGAATAGCCAAAGCAATCTTGAGAACAAAAAATGGAGCTGGAGGAATCAGGCTGCCTGACTTCAGACTATACTACAAAGCTACAGTAATCAAGACAGTATGGTACTGGCACAAAAACAGAAAGATAGATCAATGGAATAGGATAGAAAGCCCAGAGATAAACCCATGCACATATGGTCACCTTATCTTTGATAAAGGTGGCAGGAATATACAGTGGAGAAAGGACAGCCTCTTCAATAAGTGGTGCTGGGAAAATTGGATAGGTACATGTAAAAGTATGAGATTAGATCACTCCCTAACACCATACACAAAAATAAGCTCAAAATGGATTAAAGACCTAAATGTAAGGCCAGAAACTATCAAACTCTTAGAGGAAAACATAGGCAGAACACTCTATGACATAAATCACAGCAAGATCCTTCTTGACCCATCTCCTAGAGTAATGGAGATAAAAACAAAAATAAACAAATGGGACCTAATGAAACTTCAAAGCTTTTGCACAGCAAAGGAAACCATAAACAAGACCAAAAGACAGCCCTCAGAATGGGAGAAAATATTTGCAAATGAATCAACTGACAAAGGATTAATCTCTAAAATTTACAGGCAGCTCATGCAGCTCAATAACAAAAAAATAAACAACCCAATCCAAAAATGGGCAGAAGACCTAAATAGACATTTCTCCAAAGAAGATATACAGACTGCCAACAAACACATGAAAGAATGCTCAACATCATTAATCATTAGAGAAATGCAAATCAAAACTACAATGAGATATCATCTCACACCAGTCAGAATGGCCATCATCAAAAAATCTAGAAACAATAAATGCTGGAGAGGGTGTGGAGAAAAGGGAACACTCTTGCACTGCTGGTGGGAATGTGAATTGGTTCAGCCACTATGGAGAACAGTATGGAGGTTCCTTAAAAAACTACAAATAGAACTACCATATGACCCAGCAATGCCACTACTAGGTGTTTACCCTGAGAAAACCAGAATTCAAAAAGAGTCATGTACCAAAATGTTCATTGCAGCTCTATTTACAATAGCCCGGAGATGGAAACAACCTAAGTGCCCATCGTCGGATGAATGGATAAAGAAGATGTGGCACATATATACAATGGAATATTACTCAGCCATAAAAAGAAACGAAATTGAGCTATTTGTAATGAGGTAGATAGATCTAGAGTCTGTCATACAGAGTGAAGTAAGTCAGAAAGAGAAGGACAAATACCGTATGCTAACACATATATATGGAATTTAAGAAAAAAAAATGTTATGAAGAACCTAGGGGTAAAACAGGAATAAAGACACAGCTCTACTGGAGAACAGACTTGAGGATATGGGGAGGGGGAAGGGTGAGGTGTGACAGGGCAAGAGAGAGACATGGACATATATGTACTAACAAACGTAAGGTATAGCCAGTGGGGGAAGCAGCCGCATGGCACAGGGAAACCGGCTCGGTTCTTTGTGGCTGTCTGGAGGGGTGGGATAGGGAGGGGGGGAGGGAGGGAGACAAAGAGGGAAGAGATATGGGAACATATGTATATGTATAACTGATTCACTCCATTATAAAGCAGAAACTAACACACCATTGTAAAGCAATTATACCCCAATAAAGATGTTAAAAAAAAAAGATGTCGTGATATAATACATTCTAATACATTACAAGATTAAAGGAGAAAATAACATGAATATGTCAATAAATGAGGAAAAATGATAAAATTCAACAACTGGTCATAAGAAAATATTTTCAGGGTAGGAATAGAAGGGAATATCTTTAACTGATATAAATATCTATACCAAGAAAACCTAGAATAAAAAATGGTGAAACATTATTCCCTTTATTATCAAGGTCAAAACAAGAAGTTCTAATATTAACATTTCTACTCAATATTTTACTGCAAGTCCTAGCCAGTGCACAAAATGTTAAACAAACAAAAATCCCACTAAAATATATAGATTAGAAAAGGAAAAACAAATTGTCATCAATTGCAATATATTTGATTGCTTACATGAAAAGTAGCAAAATCTACAAATTGTCAATGTTAATAAAATTATCAGTTATTATACATAAATATGAATAATTACATTTATATATATTATCAACTGCTATAAAATGTTATCATTAAAGCTATCTATTATTGTAATAATAAAATAACAATAATAATGGAGTATTTAGAAATAAATATAATAAAATTATACTATAAAAATTCTTTTGGTAATGATTCTTTATTAAAAATTGTTTAAAAATTAATAGAGATGTACATCATATTCATACATAGGAAAGCTCAACTTAATAAAGATGTAAATTCTTTCAAAATTTATCCATGGCTTCAATGTGGTTTATTAATGAAACTTCACAGTGATCCTATAATTTATATGGAAGAACACAGGACCCAGGATAGCTAAGTCAACTTTAAAGAAGAAACAAGTTGGATGACAATGACCTATCATTAATCATTATAAATCTACCGTAATGTAGAGGGTGCAGTTACAGTCCAATACATAATTGGAAAGGGTACACTGTTCAAAAACATATGAATGCATGGATATATGGAAGCTTTATATGACAAATCTGGCTCTCCATGTTAACAGAAAAAGCATTTTTCAAAATTGAGTCACCACTCAATTACATTAAACAAATTTTGAGGGTCATAAACAAACAAAAATATATGGAAAAAGTTATCGGAGGAAATTAAGTAAAGTGTACATAAAATCTATCCATATTAAATTTTAAAACTGCATGTGAATCTGTCATCTTGACAAAATAGTTATTAAAAATAGAAGATAGTAGAGTTCATTACATGTATGTTAAGTAATGCTTAATAAAAAATATTAGTGCCTCTGTTTGTATAAATGTGGATTATTGCTGGACCACAATACAAAATTCACTACTCACTATGAGCCTTTTTCAAAAAAACTGCTGTATGTTAAGTAAGTTTTCTAGGACAAGTGATAAACCATATTGGAAACATAAATAAAAGAGAAATATATTTCACATATATACAAAATTAATTCCAGATACTTTGAGAACTTAAATATAAAGCCAAAACTATTGAACTTTAAAAAGAAGTATAGGAGAATTTAAAAACAAGAACAAAAAATTCCACAAAATCTGTAAAGAAAATGACTGATAGTTTCAATTAAAAATAAAACTTTCATTCACTAAAAAATTAACAAAAAGGAAGAGATGAAGGAACCACAAACTGGAAGAGTTATTTGTAAATCATATGATTAGTAATTATTAGAATCATATATATAATAAATATATATAAGAATCATATATAATTTATACAATAATATATATATATGTACATATAATCATAATTTATATGTTTTATATATATATTATCATATGATTTATATGTATTACTATAGTAATCCTTCAAATCAATAAGAACAGGCAAACAACAAAACAGAAAATTGGGAAACAGACATGAACAGAATTTTTAGAGAAGAAAAAACAATAACAGCATGGATGAATTTTATAAGATAAAGTTTAGCAAAAGAAGCTAACCATAAAACAATATAAACTGCACATTTTCATTGTATAAACTTCAAATACAGACAAACTACATAACATTTTATTACGGACAGAGACACATGTAAATGTGGCAAAACTACATAGAAAAGAAGAAAACTATAAGCATAAAATTCAGCATAGTGATTTCCCTGAATTCAAAAGAAAGAGATGTGATTAAGCATGAATGTATAGGAGGCTTCAATAGTTTTTAATATTCTTTAACTGACTGAGTGGTTTTTACCTTAACAATATTTTTTAATTAATTAATTTTTAAAATTTTTATTGAAACATAGTTGATTTACAATGTTGTGTTAGTTTCAGGTATACTGTAAAGTGATTCAGTTATATATATATATATATATATATATATATATTTATATGTGTACATACACATATATATACATACATATACATATATTTCTTTTTTTACATTATTTTTCTTTATAGGTTATTACAAGATATTGAGTATAGTTCCCTGTACTATACAGTAGATGCTTGTTGGTTATATATTTTATATATAATAATGTGGATATTTTAATCCCAATCTCCTAATTTACTCATTTCCACCCCTCTGTTTTGGTAACCATAAATTTGCTTTCTATGTCTGTGAGTCTATTTCTGTTTTGTAAATAAGTTCATT
Source organism: Lipotes vexillifer (assembly GCF_000442215.2). Taxonomy (NCBI): domain Eukaryota; kingdom Metazoa; phylum Chordata; class Mammalia; order Artiodactyla; family Lipotidae; genus Lipotes; species Lipotes vexillifer. The sequence goes on along the minus strand of NW_006795886.1, from coordinate 1,848,313 downwards.
TGTATTCTTTTTTTAGATTCCACATATAAGAGATATCATATGATATTTGTCTTTCTCTGCCTGACTTACTTCACTTATTATGATAATCTCTAGGTCCATCCATGTTGCTGCAAATAACATTATTCCACTGTATTTTGTCTGAGTAATATTCCATTGTGTGTATATATACTTACATATATAAATATACAAATATATATATATATATATATATATATACATACACACACATACACACATACACACACATATATACCTTATCTTCTTTATCCATTCCTCTGTTGATGGACACTTAAGTTGTTTCCACATCTTGTCTATTGTAAATAGTGCTGCTATGAACAATGGGATGCATGTATCTTTCCTTTTGTTTTTCTTTTCTATGTTGTTGTTACCTATTTATTGTCTGACTCTCCCACTTGACTATAAGCTCCTTAAGTGCAGTATTTATGTCTGTTTCATTCACCACTATATACTTAGCATTTGGCATATGGTAGGTACTCAATAAACATGTGCTGAATTAACGAATTTTATTTTTTTCTTTTTAATTTAATTTTACTTGGAATACAGTTGCTTTACAATATTGTGTTCTTTTCTGCAGGACAACAAAGTTAGTTAGCCATACGTATACATATATCCCCTCTTCTTCTGACTTCTTTTCCATTTAGGTCACCACAGAGCACTGAGTAAGGTTCCCTGTGCTATACAGTAGGCTCTCATTAGTTATCTATTTTATACATAGTAGTGTATAGATGTCAACCCTAATCTCCCAATTCATCCCATCCCCCCTTCCCACCTTGGTATCTGTACACACGTTCTCTACATCTGTGTCTCCATTTCTTCTTTGCAAATAAGTTCATCTCTATCATTTTTCTAGACTCCACAAATAAGTGATATTATACAATATTTGTTTTTCTCTTTCTGACTTGCTTCACTCTTTATGACAGTCTCTAGGTCCATCTATGTCTCTGCAAATGGCACAATATCATTCCTTTATATGGCTGAGTAATATTCTGTTTTATGTATATCACATCTTCTTTATCCATTCCTCTGTTGATTGACATTTAGGTTGCTTCCGTGTCCTGGCTATTGTAAATAGTGCTGCTATGAACATTGTGGTGCATGTATCTTTTCAAATTATGTTTTTCTCCAGATGTATGCCCAGGAGTGGGATTGTAGGATCATATGGTAGTTCTATGGTTTTTAAGGAACCTCTATACTGTTCTCCATAGTGGCTGTACCAACTTACATTGCCACCAAAAGCATAGGTGGATTCCTTTTTCTCCACACCCTCTTCAGCATTTATTATTTGTAAACTTTTTGATGACTGCCATTCTGACCTGTTTGAGGTGATACCTCATTATAGTATTGATTTGCATTTCTCTAATAATTAGCAATGTTGAGCATCTTTTCATGTGTCTTTTGACCATCTGTATGTTTTCTTTGGAGAAAAATCTTTTTAGAACCCCTGCCCATTTTTTAATTTTTGTTTTTGATATTGAGCTGTATGAGCCGTTTGTATATTTTGAAGATTAATCCCTGTGAGTCACATCATTTGCAAATATTTTCTTCCATTCTATAACTTGTCTGGTTGTTTTGTTTATGTTTTCCTTTGCAGTGCAAAAGCATTTAAATTTAATTAGGTCCTACTTGTTAATTTTCTTTTTTTTTTTTTTCCATTACTCTAGTAGATGGATCCAAATGATGTTGTTGCTATTTATGTCAAAGAGTGTTCTGCCTACGTTTTCTTCCAGGAGTTTTATAGTGTCTGGTCTTACATTAAGGTCTTTAATCCATTTTGAGTTTATTTTTGTGTATGCTGTTAGAGAATGTTCTAAATTTATTCTTTTCATGTAGCTGTCCAGTTTTCCCAGCACCACTTAGATTGTCTCTTCTCCATTATATAGTCTTGCCTTCTTTTTCGTAGATTAATTGACCATAGGTGCATGTGTTTATTTCTGGGTGTTCTATCCTGTTACATTGATCTATATTTCTGTATTTGTTCCAGTATCATACTACTTTGATGACTGTAACTTTGTAGTATAGTCTGAAGTGAGGAAGCCTGATTCCTCCAGCTCTG
>NW_006795886.1:1807733-1846229 GCF_000442215.2 Lipotes vexillifer | reverse complement strand
CTTTCCCTAGGTTGCTTTGGCTATACAGGGTCTTTTGTGTCTCCATGCAAATTCTAAGATTTTTTGTTCTAGTTCTGTGAAAAATGCCCTTGGTAGTTTGATAGGGATTGTATTGAATCTGTGTATTGTCTTGGGTAGTATAGTCATTTTCACAATATTGATACTTCCAATCCAAGAACATGGTAAATCTTTCCATTTGTTTGTGTCATATTTTATTTCTTTCATCAGTGTCTTATAGTTTTCAGAGGACAGGTCTTTTGCCTCCTTAGGTAGGTTTATTCCTAGGTATTTTATTTTTTGATGCAATGGTAACTGATTATTTCTTTAATTTATCTTCCTGATCTTTTGTTGCAAATGTATAGGAATTCAAAAGATTTCTGTGTATTAATTTTGTATCCTGCAACTTCACTGAATTCATTGATTAGCTCTAGTAATTTTGTGGTAGCATCTTTAGAATTTTCTATGTATAGTATCATGTCATCTGCAAACAGTGGCAGTTTAACTTCTTCTTTTCCAATTTACAGTCCTTTTATTTCTTTTTCTTCTGTGATTGCTGTGGCTAAGGCTTCCAAAACTATGTTGAATAATAGGGGTGAGAGTGGGCAACCTTGTCTTGTTCCTGATCTTAGAGGAAATGGTTTCAGCTTTCCACCATTGAGAACGATGTTGTCTGTGGGTTTGTCATATATGGCCTTTGTTATGTTGAGGTAGGTTCCCTGTATGCCTACTTTCTGGAGAGTTTTTATCATAAATGTGTGTTGAATTTTGTCAAAAACTTTTTCTGTGTCTATTGATAAACACTCATTGATTTGCAGATATTGAAAACTCCTTGCATCCCTTGGATAAATCCCACATGATCATGGTGTATGATCTTTTTAATGTATTGTTGTATCCGGTTTGCTAGTATTTTGTTGAGGATTTTTGCATGTATATTCATCAGTGGCTTTGGCCTGTAATTTTCTTTTTTTGTGGTATTATTGTCTAGTTTGGTATCAGGATGATGATGGCCTCGTAGAATGAGGTTGGAAGTGTTCCTTCCCCTGTAATTTTTGGAATAATTTCAGAAGGGTAGGTCTTAACTCTTCTCTAAATGTTTGATAGAATTCACCTCTGTAGACATCTGGTCCTGGAGTTTTGTTGTTGTTGTTGGAATATTTTAATCACAGATTCAGTACTTGTGATTGGTCTGATCATATTTTCTATTTCTTCCTTATTCAGTCTTGGGGGATTTTATGTTTCTGAGAATTTGTCCATTTCTTCTAGGTTGTCTATTTTGTTGGTGTATATTTGCTTGTAGAAATCTCTTATGATCCTTTGTATTTCTGGGTTGTTGGTTGTAATTGCTCCTTTTTCATTTCTAATTTTATTGATTTGGGCCTCTCCCGTTTTTTCTTGATGAGTCTGGCTAAAGGTTTATCAATTTTGTTTATCTTTTCAAAGAACCAGACTTTAGTTTTGTTGATCTTTTTAAATTTCTTTAGTCTCTATTTCATTTATTTTTGTCTGGATCTTTATGATTTCTTTCCTTTTACTAACTTTGGGGTTTGTTTGTTTTTCTTTCTTTAGTTGCTTTAAGTGTAATGTTAGGTTGTTTAATTGATATTTTTCTTGTTTCCTGATGGAAGTTTTTATCACCATATACTTTCTTCATAGAACTGCTTTCATGGCATCCCATAGGCTGTGGATCATCTTTTTTTCATTTTCGTTTGTCTCTAGGTAGTTTTTTACATTTTCTTTGACTTCTTCAGTGATCCATTGGTTGCTTAGTAGTTTATTGTTTAGCCTCCACGTGTTTGTGGTTTTTGGCAGTTTTATTCTTGTAGTTGATTTCTAATCTCATAGCATTTTTTTGTCAGAAAAGATGCTTGATACAGTTTCAATTTTCTTAAATTTACTGAGGCTTGCTTTGTGGCCCATTATGTAATGTATCCTGGAGAATGTTCCATGTGCACTTTAAAAGAATGTTTACTTTGCTGCTTTAGGATGGAATTCTCTATAAATATAGATTAAGTCCTTTGGGTCTAATGTGTCATTTAAGGCCTGTGTTTCTTTATTAATTTTCTATCTGGATGATCTTTCCATTGATTTAAGTGAGGTGATAAAATTTCCCAGTATTATTGTGTTACTGTCAATTTCTCATTTTAGGTATGTTAGTATTTGCCTTATACTGAGGTGTTCCTATGTTGGGTGCATGTATATTTACAATTGTTATGTCTTCTCAGATTGATCCCTTGATCGTTATGTAGTATGCCTTCTTTGTCTCTTGTAGCAGTCTTTATTTTAGAGTCTATTTTGTCTGATATCAGTATTGCTACTCCAGTTTTCTTTTGATTTCCATTTGCATGGAATATCTTTTCCCATTCCCGTACTTTCAGTCTTTAAGTGTTTCTAGGTCTGAAGTGTGCCTCTTGTAGATAGCGTATAAATGGGTCCTGTTCTTGTATCCATTTAGCCAGCCTATGCCTTTTGGTTGGAACATTTAATCCATTTACATTTAAGGTAATTATCAATATGTACATTCTCACTGCCATTTTCTTAATTGTTTTGGATTTGTTTTTGTAGGTCTTTTTTTCTTCCTTTTCTCCTTTGTTCTCTTCTCTTCTGATTTGATTACTTTCTTTAGTGTTGTGTATGGATTCCTTTTTCTCATTTCTGTTTATATCTATTACAGATTTTTGGTTTGTGGTTACCATGAGGCTTGATATAACATATATGTATATGCATGACTTTTTAAAGTTGCTGATCTCTTAATTTCAAATACATTTCAAACATCCTGCTTTTGTACTCTCCTCCTGTTATGATTGTTTAGATATTGTAATTGTGTGTGGATAGTTTTCTACCTTTACTGTATGCTTGCCTTTATGTGTGAGCTTTCCCACTTCGTAATTTCCTTGTTTCTAACTGCAGGCTTTTCTTTTCTGCCTAGAGAATTTCCTTAAGCAGTTGTTATAAAAATGGTTTGGTGGTGAATTGTTTTTGCTTATGTTTGTCTGTAAAGCTTTTGATCTCTCCATCAAATCTGAACAAGAGCCTTGCTGAGTAGAGTATTCTTGCTTGTAGGTTTTTCCTACATTACTTTAAATATATTGTGCCACTCCCTTCTGGCCTGCAGAGTTTCTGCTAAAAAAATCAGCTGATAACATTATGGGCATTCCCACTGTTTTGTTTATTGCTTTTCTCTCACTGATTTTAATATTTTATCTTTAATTTTTGGCTATTTGATTACTATGTTTCTCAGCACTTTGCTCCTTGGGTTGAGCCTGTATGATACTCTCTGTACTTCCTGGATTTGGGTGACTGCTTCTTTTCCCATGTTAGGGAAATTTTTGCTATTATCTCTTCAAATACCTCTCATGCTCTTTCTCTCTCTCTTCTCCTTCTGGGACCCCTATAATGTGAATCTTGGTGCATTTGATGTTGTCACAGAGGTTTCTTAAAGTGTCCTTATTTCTTTTCATTTTTTTCTTTATTCTGTTCTGAGGCAGTGATTTCAACCACTCTGTCTTCTAGCTCACTTATCCATTCTTCTGTCTCATTTATTCTGCTATTGATTTCTTCCAGTACATTTTTCTTTTTAGTTATTGTATTCAACTCCATTTGAAGAATTCTTCAACTAATTCTTTGTTAAAAACTTTTGGTAACTTCTCACTCTGTGCCTCCATTCTTTTCCTGAGTTCTTGATTCATGCTTATGATCATTACTCAGAACTCTCTCTCAGGTCGATTGCCTATCTCCACTTCAGTTAATTGTTCTTCTGAAGTTTTATCTTGTTCCTTCATCTGCTATCCCATTATGTTTAAATTTCTATTTGTATTTTTATGTATGTAATAGTTTAGTTACACTTCTTGAACTTGGAGAAGTGGTCTTCTGCTGGTGATGTCCTATAAGTCCCAACAGTACACTCCCTGTCATTACCAAAGTGCCAGGGACCTAGGGTAGGTTCTGATGTGTTTGCAGACTCAGTTCTGCAGACTGAAGGATCATAGTTTCCTTCCTTCTGGTGTCTGCCCCCTGCTGCATAAGCCTGGTCTATATGCTTGTGCAGGCTTCTTGGTGGGAGGGTTTGGTGCCTGCCCATTGGTGGGTGAAGTTGGGTCTTGGCCCTCTGGTGGGCAGGACGGTTGGTGGCTGTGGGCTCAGAAAGACTTTAGGCAGCCTGTCTGTTGATAAGTGGGATTTTAGTCCCACCCTTTTGTTGGTTTCGCCTGAGGCATCCCAGCACTGGAGTATAGAGGCTGTTGGGTGGGGCCAGGTCTTGATGCTAATGCCCCAAGCAAGATACCAGTCATCAGATGAGTACTCTTGGATATTTTCACCACCAGCTTTTATGTCCCAAGAGAGAGCCACAACCACCCCCCCACCTCCCCAGGATACCCTTTAAGACCAGCAGGTATGTCTGGCAAAGGCTCCTATGGAGTCACTGCTTTTGTGCTGAGACCTGGGTGTGTGGGACCTTGCATGTGCCCTCCAAGGGTGGAGTCTTTGTTTCTCCCAGTCCTAAGGATTTCCTGTAATGAAGATCCACTGGCCTTCAAAGCCAAATGCTCTGGGGTTTCCTCCTCCTAATATCATATCCCCAGGCTGGAGACCCTTATATCAGGCTCAGAATTCTCACTCCCATGGGAGAATTTCTGTAATATAATTATTCTTCAGTTTGCGAGTTGCCTACCAGGGGGTATGGGATTTGATTATATCTCAAGTACACCCGTCCTACCATCTCATTGTGATTTCTTCCTTGTCTTTGGATGTACAATGTGTTTTTTGGTAGGTTCCAGTATTTTTTATTGATGGTTGTTTAGCAGTTAGTTGTGATTTTGTTGTTCTCATGGGAGGAGGTGAGCTGAAGGTTTTCTACTCCACCTTCTTCTCTTCTGACTCTATCAATATTCTTTTTTCTTTAACCTTTTATTATTTTATTTTTTAACATCTTTACTGGAGTATAATTGCTTTACAATGGTGTGTTATTTTCTGCTTTATAACAAAGTGAATCAGCCATATATATATATATACATACATATATCCCCATATCTCCTCCCTCTTGCATCACCCTCCCTCCCACCCACCCTATCCCACCCCTCTAGGTGGTTACAAAGCACCAAGCTGATCTCCCTGTGCTACATGGCTACTTCTCACTAGCTATCAATTTTATATTTGGTAGTGTATATATGTCTATGACACTCTCTCACTTTGTCCCAGCTTAACTTCCCCCTCCTTGTGTCCTCAAGTCCATTCTCTAGTAGGTCTGTGCCTCTGTTCCCAGACTGCCCCAGGGTCTTCATGACCATTTTTTTTCTTTTAAGATTCCATATACATGTGTTAGCATATGGTATTTGTTTTTCTCTTTCTGACTTACTTCACTCTGTATGACAGATTCTAGGTCCATCCACCACACTACAAATAGCTCAGTTTCATTTCTTTTTAGGCTAATATTCCATTGTATATATGTACCACATCTTCTTTATCCATTCATCTGTCAATGGACATTTAGGTTGCTTTCTATCAATATTTTTTAAACTGTACATAAATGGATAACATGATATATACATATGTTATCATATGATATATTTTATTAAAATATTAAACTATATAAATAAAATAGTACATGATAGAAATGCACAGATTAGATAGCCTCCCTCACCTTTCCCGAAATAGTTAATCATTAGAAAAGAGAAAAATTACAGTTTTTTACATCTTTATTGGAGTATAATTGGTTTACAATGGTGTGTTAGTTTCTGCTATATAATAAAGTGAATCAGTTATACATATGCATATGTTCCCATATCTCTTTCCTCTTGTATCTCTCTCGCTCCCACCCTCCCTATCCCACCTCTCTATGTGGTCACAAAGTACCGAGCTGATCTCTCTGTGCTATGCAGCTGCTTCCCACTAGCTATCTATTTTACATTTGGTAGTGTATATATGTCCATGCCACTCTCTCACTTTGTCACAGTTTACCCTTCCCCCTCCCCATATCCTCAAGTCCATTCACTAGTAGGTCTGTGTCTTTATTCCTGTCTTACCCCTAGGCTCTTCATGACATAATATTTTTTCTTAGATTCCATATATATGTGTTACCATACGGTATTTCTCTTTCTCTTTCTGACTTACTTCACTCTGTATGACAGACTCTAGGTCCATCCACCTCACTACAAATAACTCAATTTTGTTGCTTTTTATGGCTAATATTCAACTGTATATGTGTGCCACATCTTCTTTATCCATTCATCCAATGATGGAAACGTAGGTTGTTTCCATCTCCTGGCTATTGTAAATAGAGCTGCAATGAACATTTTGGTACATGACTCTTTGAATTATGGTTTTCTCAGGGTATTTGCCCAGTAGTGGGATTGTTGGGTCATATGGCAGTTCTATTTGTAGTTTTTTAAGGAACCTCCATACTGGTCTCCATATTGGCTGGACCAATTCACATTCCCACCAACAGTGCAAGAGTGTCCTCTTTTCTCCACACCCTCTCCACCATTTATTGCTTCTAGATTTTTTGATGACGGCCATTCTGACTGGTGTGAGATGATATCTCATTGTATTTTTGATTTGCATTTCTCTAATGATTAATGATGTTGAGCAATGTTTCTTGAGTTTGTTAGCAGTCTGTATTTCTTCTTTGGAGAAATGTCTATTTAGGTCTTCTGCCCGTTTTTGTATTGGGTTGTTTTTTTTTTTTTGCTATTGAGCTGCATGAGTTGTTTGTAAATTTTGGAGATTAATCCTTTGTCAGTTGCTTCATTCACAAATATTTTCTCCTATTCTGAGGGTTGTCTTTTGGTCTTGTTTATGGCTTCATTTGCTGTGCAAAAGCTTTGAAGTTTCATTAGGTCCCATTTGTTTATTTTTGTTTTTATTTCCATTTCTCTAGGAGGTGGATCAAAAAGGTTCTTGCTGTGATTTTTGTCATAGAGTGTTTTGTGTACATTTTCTTCTAAGAGTTTGATAGTTCCTGGCCTAATATTTAGGTCTTTAATACATCTTGAGCTTATTTTTGTGTATGGTGTTAGGGAGTGTTCTAGTCTCATACTTTTACATGTACCTGTCCAGTTTCCCTGGCACCACTTATTGAAGAGGCTGTCCTTTCTCCACTGTATATTCCTTCCTCCTTTATCAAAGATAAGGTGACCATATGTGTGTGGGTTTATCTCTGGGCTTTGTATACTCTTCCATTGATCTATATATCTGTTTTTGTGCCAGTACCATACTGTCTTGATTACTGCAGCTTTGTAGTATAGTCTGCAGCCAGGGAGCCTGATTCCTCCAGATCCATTTTTCATTCTCAAAATTGCTTTGGCTATTTGGGGTCGTTTGTATTTCCATACAAATTGTGAAATGTTTTGTTCTAGTTCTGTGAAAAATACCAGTGGTAGTTTGATAGGGATTGCATTGAATCTGTAGATTGCTTTGGGTAGTAGAGTCATTTTCACAATGACTAAAAGCTGGTTCTTTGAGAATATAAACAAAATTGACAAACCATTCGCAAGACTAATCAAGAAAAAAAGGGAGAAGACTCAAGTCAATAGAATTAGAAATGAAAAAGGAGAAGTAACAACTGACACTGCAAAAATACAAAAGATCATGAGTGATTACTACAAACAACTCTATGCCAATAAAATGGACATCCTGGAAGAAATGGACAAATTCTTAGAAATGCCCAACATGCCAAGACTGAATCAGGAAGAAATAGAAAATATGAACAGACCAATCACAAGCACTGAAATTGAAACTGTGATTTAAAGTCTTCCAACAAACAAAAGCCCAGGACCAGATGGCTTCACAGGGAAATTCTATCAAACATTTAGAGAAGAGCTAACACCTATCCTTCTCAAACTCTTCCAAAATATAGCAGAGGGAGGAACACTCCCAAACTCATTCTATGAGGCCACCATCCCTCTGACACCAAAACCAGACAAGGATGTCACAAAGAAAAAAACTACAGGCCAATATCACTGATGAACATAGATGCAAAAATCCTCAACAAAATACTAGCAAACAGAATCCAAAAGCACATTAAAAGGCTCGTACACCATGATCAAGTGGGTTTTATTCCAGGAATCCAAGGATTCGTCAGTATACGCAAATCAATCAACGTGATATACCATATCAACAATTTGAACGAGAAAAACCATATGGTCATCTCAATAGATGCAGAGAAACCTTCCAACAAAATTCAACACTCATTTATGATAAAAACCCCCCAGAAAGTAGGCATTGAGGGAACTCTCCTCAACAAAATAAAGGCCATATATGACAAACCCACAGCCAATATTGTCCTCAATTGTGAAAAACTGAAAGCATTTCCACTAAGATCAGGAACAAGACAAGATTGCCCACTCTCACTACTCTTATTCAACATAGTTTTGGAAGTTTAACCACAGAAATCAGAGAAGAAAAGGTAATAAAAGGAATCCAAATCAGAAAAGAAGAAGTAAAGCTGTCACTGTTTGCAGATGACATGATACTATACATAGAGAATCCTAAAGATGCTACCAGAAAACTACTAGAGCTAATCAATGAATTTGGTAAAGTAGCAGGATACAAAATTAATGCTCAGAAATCTCTGGAATTCCTATACACTAATGATGAACAATCTGAAAGTGAAATCAAGAAAAAACTCCCATTTACCATTGCAACAAAAAGAATAAAATATCTAGGAATAAACCTACCTAAGGAGACAAAAAACGTGAATGCAGAAAATTATGACACTGATGAAAAAAATTAAAGATGATAAAAACAGGTAGAGAGATATATCATGTTCTTGGATTGGAAGAATCAACATTGTGACAAATTCCATTTTTAATGAAAAGTGGATGTAGCCTCACATAATGTATATGAAAAGGCTAAAATAAAGCACTTTGTTGCTAGAACCAGGCAGTTCTTAAATAGTTTACAGCACAAGTAAAAAAATTGCCTATGACCCTGTATAATGTGGGAGATGTTTTCTAAAACATCTAAACATCAGTCTCTTTCTGAAACTGCTCTCTCCATCAAAAATCAGAGTAGGGTAAAATTTTTCCCATATTTATAGGGCAGCTGAGATATACAACAGGCAGAAAAGAAGTTACGCAGCATTAAAGATAGTGACTGTATCAGATAGCCATAAAATCAAAGCAAAGAAGCAGAAAAACTATTGTTCCAGCATCTGCATCTGAAATCTTAGTGTGCCTTGTAGGAAAGCAACCTCCTTAGAAATAGAATTAATAAATGCATGTCATTTAAGAAGAGCATTTATTCAATTAAAGACAGAGGTACAAAATTATCTGTGATTCATAGTAAAAATCTAGTATTAAGGAAGAGGCCATGCCAAGAAACCTGAAAAGAAACACAAACTGAGAAGGACTGCAGTAAAATACTCAAGGATCTTGAAATAAAATGTCTAAAATTTGTCTAAGGCATAAACATTTCTTTTGGCCACACATGGATGAGAGTTGCTAGAAATCTTAAGGAGGAGAAATTGTTATTTCATACCAAAATAAAATTCTGTAGTACTTGTTTAGATTTTTGAATATATATGGTGGTTTATGCATATGCACATATCAACAATTAACTTTAATTCAGTAAATTATGTACCGTTCTAATGGTATACTGTGGGTTTAATAATTTTCAAATTATTTTTTCACTTTCTTCATAAAGTATTGGGTTAAAAATCATTCTTGGTAGGCTGGTAGAATAGACAGACATGCCAGTTATTATCTTACCACCTTCTTAGACAAACTGCAGCACCAAGAATTCCTGGAAGTGATAGCCTTATATCATGAGACACCAAAATATCCCTCAAGAAATGTCTCTAATCAATAATTTTTTTCACCCTAAGAACCTAGGAAAAGAAAGACAAAGTAAACCCAAAGAAAGAGCAATGAAGGTTAGAATGGAAATACACAAAATATAGAATAGAAAAACAATAGATAGAATCAATGAAAATGAAACTGCCAAATTTTCAGCTACACTAATGAAGAAAAAAAGAGAGAAAGTTCAAATCACTAGAATCAGAAATAAAAGAGAGGACATTACTGCCAACATTACAAAATGAAATACATTATGAAGGAACCCCGTGAGCAATTTTATGACAATAAATTATATAACTTAGATGAAATGGACAAATTCTTAGAAATACACAAACTACCAAAATTGACTGAAGAAGAAATAGAAAACCTAAATAGACCTATAATAAATAAAGAAATTGAATTAATAATAATAATAATAACTACCAAGAAAGAAAGCCTAGTCTCAGATGAATTCATTGGTACATTTCCCAAACATTTAAAGAAGAATTAGCATCGATCTTTCTCAAACATTTAAAAATGTGAAGTGGAAAGAACACTTACCAACTAATTCTATGAGGCCAGTATTAGCCTGATACCAAAACACACAAAGACATTACAAGAAAACTAGAGACCAATATCACTTATGAATATACCCACAAAAATCCTCAACAAAATACTAGCAAACCAAACCCAGCAACATATAAAAAGTATTATACAAGACTATACAGCATGATCAAGTGGTATTTATCCCAGGAAAACAAGGTTGATATAACATTTGAAAATCGATGTAATACACCATATTAATAGAATAAAAGTAAAAAATAAAAACCACATGATCAGCTTGCAAGATGAAAAAAAGCACTGGACATAATCTAACATGCTTTCTTGATAAAAAACATTCAACAAACTAGGAATAGAAGGAAACTTCCTCAACCTGATGAAAGAAATCTATGAAAAACACACATCTAACATCTTAATAATGAGACAGAAAGCTTTCCCCCAAGACCAAGAACAAGACAAAGATGTCCACTTCTACCACTACTACTCAGCAATGTACTGCAGGTTCTACCCAAGACTATAAGGCAATAAAATAAATAAAACGCATTGGGATTGGAAAAGAAGAAGTAAACCTATATTCACAGATGACACAATTTCATTTGTAGAAAATCCTAAGGAATCCATAAAAAGTTTAGAGGTTATGAATAAGTTCAGCAAGGTTGCAGAATACAGGTGAATATAAAAAATCAATTGTATTTCTATACAATAATAATGAAAAGTATGAAAATGAAATTAAGCAAATACATTCATAATAGGATCAAAATAATAAAATACTTAGGAATAAGTTTAACAAAAAAAGTGGAATATGTATACAGAAAGCTACAAAATATTGACTGGGTTATGGAAATATTATCAAGAGAGAGCAGAGAAAAGTAGAATACAGAGCCTAATTAAATATAGGGAAGTTCCTTTAGTTCCCTACATTCCAGAGTCAATTCTCACGAAGCACTGCTCTCTTCTATTTCCTATCCTTTCGGTCATTCATTCTTCTATCCATTCATTCTTTCGTTCATACAACAAATATTACTTGAATAACTGCTATATGCCAAACATTATTCTAAGTGTCAGTAATGTATTGGTGAATAAAACAAAGGCATTTCCTCTCATGAAGATTACATTCTAGTGGGAGATAGACAACAAACAATACATTTTAAAAGTAAATTACTCAAATGGCAGAAGGTAAAAATTACTATGGAAAAAAGAAGAAAAAGTAAGTATAAAGGAGATGACAACGTGGGCTACAGGTGAAGTAGATGGGTTGGTGAGTAAGGTGAGATTTAAATAAAGACTTGAAGGAGGGACTTCCCTGGTGGTGCAGTGGTTAAGTCTCTGTGCTCCCAATGCAGGAAGCCCAGGTTCAATACCTGGTCAGGGAACTAGATCTCACATTCATGCCACAGCTAAGAGTTCACATGCTGCAGTTAAACAGCCTGTGAGCCACAACTGAGGAGCTCACCTGCCACGACTAAGACCCAGCGCAACCAAATAAATAAATATATATTTTTAAAAAAAGACTTGAAGGAAGTGAAAGATTTTGCCCTGTACATTTGTGGAGGTGGTGAGGTGGTAGAGGCTAGTATACAGATATAACAGCCGAGACAAATGCCTTAATGCAGGATTATGCCTAGAATATTCAAGTAATACTTGTGAGGATGCAAATGTGATTGGAATCGAATGGGCTGAAATAAAGAGAATAGTAGGAGATGTAGTTAGAGACATGACACGGGGTTGATGGAGATTATGTAGGACCTTGTAGTTAGATCATTTTGATAGAACTTTGGCTTACACCCTAAGGGAAATGCAGAACTATTAGAGAATGTTGATCAAAGGAGTGATTTAATCTAAGATTTTAAAGAATTACAATAGCTGCTGTGTTGAGGATAGACTGTAAGGACAAGGATGAAGTACAGAAACAAGTTAGAGGCTATAGCAAAAATACAAATGAAAAATCATGGTGGCTTGGATTAGAGTTATAGCACTAGATATGGTGAGAATTGATGAAATGTAAATCAATGTTATTGGCTCACAAATCAGATGTAGGGTTTGAGAAAAAGGGAGAAACCAAACATTACTCCACTATTTCTGACCTGATAAGCTGGAAGGGTGAATGTTCATCAAATTACATATGATATCACTTCAACAAACCCCCTTTACACCTTAAATAATGTAAGTACATGGAAGTTTGTTTCTTTCAACCAAATGATTACTAAGAAAGTGAAATTCAGTCAGTTAGATACCAATTGACAAGTATAGTCAGGATATTTGTGCCCAGAGTAGAGTAAACAGGAAAGCAAATTCATATACAAAATAATGCATTGAAAAGCCTTACTCCTCTCTGGCTATGCCACATGCTACAAGGTACATTAGTTTAAGTCCACATCAATCTGGAAACTGAATGAGAAAGTGAAATTCTTCAGTCTAAGAATTTCTTTACCAACAGATCCCACACTTTTCCAACCTACTGAATGGAATTTGGTCGATGTCATCAATTGTAACAATCTGAGATATTCAGTATACCAATTAAGAAACGGGTTTGAAGAAGTTGGAGGCTCAGTTCCACCAAACTGAAGAGAACGACATAACTGCTTACATCGTGAAAGTCTCCTGTTGCTGACCCTTCTTGAGGCTTTTCCATCAGAGTCCGTGAAGCAAGACAAGCAGTAGAGCACAAGCAGAGTTTGAAATGCCACACCCCCACAGGCACTTGCCAGTCTGAGTTGAATAGAAACAGCAGAAGAAAGAAGTTCTACTTTTCAGAAAATTGTATTCCATTCTAGAGAAAGAACATAATCCCCCCTATTGCTGTATTTCATAAGATCTATTTGATAAGACAGGACTGGCTTTATAATGTTTAGAGAATATCCGTGTTTCAAGTCTAAACATAATAATGAACTCTCTCCAAAATGCAAACTTTTGGAATTTTAACTTCTTTGGAAGAAGAATTAAGATAATTCAAGACATTATATTATTAGTTCCTTCATAGTATGGAAAGAGAAATGGAGATGAAAATGAAGGCAGGACTTATTAAACAAATCATGCAGTGAGTTTTTGAAGTAATGAAAATAATGTTGCTCTTTATTTAATATAATGTATTGTTATTTTAAAGCATATTCATGGTTTTGCTATTATTTGTAACAGAGGAAACTGAGTCTCTGAGAAGTTATGTGGTTCTCCTGCTTAAGATCTTTTCCCTCCCTTAATTATATCAGAGGGAAATTAATGTAGGCTTCAAGTTCTTGCATGAGTAGGTATAGAACTACTCCTTTACCTGTGGAGTGATTTTATAATTGGCAACCAATGCACCAACCAACGAAAGCACAGGAAATAGCCTAGTAAAAGAAAATAGTTTCTAGGAAAATTAATAGGTAACTGTAGCATCTTAGACTGGGAATAGAGGTGAGGAAATATCTAACCTGCAAGCGCTTTGGAAAACAGCACAATATTCACAGGCCTACAATGGGTAAGGTAGTTTAAACTATCAGAAGCAATCTGATCTGATGGCTGCTGCTAGTGATTGATAGCCACTATAACTCTTCTCCCAAAGTACCAGTTTTGGAGGTATGTACAACACAAGACTGGAATTGATTTGGCAGAAAAATATGCTTTCCATGGCATGGACATATATACACTACCAAATGTAAAATAGATAGCTAGGGGGAAGCAGCCGCATAGCACAGGAAGATCAGCTTGGTGCTTTGTAACCACCTAGAGGGGTGGGATAGGGAGGGTGGGAGGGAGGGAGATGCAAGAAGGAAGAGATATGGGAACATATGTATATGTATAACTGATTCATTTTGTTATAAAGCAGAAACTAACACACCATTGTAAAGCAATTATACTCCAATAAAGATGTTAAAAAAAAACCTTCCTTTTGCTGAGTATGGCTAGCTTAGGTATACTGCTGACACAAATAGCAATTGAAAAGTCATCATGGAAATTAGCATGAGTGTCTATATTTAGAGATATTTTAAGAATATCAGTGAATGGAAAGTGACTTCATTGACCCTATACGATAATTAACAGAAAAGGGACTTTTTGATATACGTGATACTCTTATAAAAATTGTGTAGATACAAGGGGCACATACCAAATAAATATATCCATTACAATAGACCTCTTGCACTGCTGCATGGGGCTGTCCTTAATAAGGACATTAAACACCTGAAACTATTAGTACTGCAGATGTTTCTTCAAGTAAGAGAGGCAATGTACTTATCCATCCACACTGCCTCCCGGATCCCCCTAAAAATTATAATACACATTTTAATGGAGTTGATTGAGATTAAAGGTAAAGTCTATGGCTAGGGAACAAAATAAAGCCAACTGTACTATGAAGAGAGTAAACCTGTGGCATCAGCTGAATTAGCAATGTTTCAATAGAGCTAACTGCCCACAGTTAAGATAAAGCATAAACTGAAATGGAACAAGGGTATCATTTGGCCACAAAGAGAATACATTACTACCAGATATCTGTATTTTCTCTTTCAAACATCTGAAATTATTTGTTGCTCATTTATTGCTAAGCTCTTGTGGCTGCCTCCTCCAAAAATAAAATGATGATTGATGGAATTAAGTCTCCAAGTTAACAAATGCTAGGTCTTTCTGGTCCTTTAAAACTATAGGAAGGGGTTTCCCTGGTGATGCAGTGGTTAAGAATCCACCTGCCAATGCAGGAGACATGAGTTTGAGCCCTGGTCTGGTAAGATCCCACATGCCACAGAGAAAATAAGCCCATGAACCACAACTACTGAAGCCTGCATGCCTAGAGCCAATGCTCCACAACAAAGACAAGCCACCGCAGTGATAAGCCCATGCACTGCAACAAAGAGTAGCCTTCGCTTGCCACAACTAGAGAAAGCCTCCATGCAGCAATGAAGAGCCAATGCAGCCAAAAATAATACATTAATCAATTAAAAAATATTGCCTTAAAAAATAAAAAAAATAAAACTAGGGCTTCCCTGGTGGTGCAGTGGTTGAGAGTCCGCCTGCCAATGCAGGGGACATGGGTTCATGCCTTGGTCCGAGAAGATCCCACATGCCGCGGAGCGGCTAGGCCCGTGAGCCATGGCCGCTGAGCCTGCACGTCCGGAACCTGTGCTCTGCAACAGGAGAGGCCACAGCAGTGAGAGGCCCGCGTACCGAAAAAAAAAAAGAAAAACTGTACGAAGAAACTTTTAGGGTTTAGAAGTTTAGAATACTTTACTGAAAAAATATTCTAGATTCTATTACTATGTCTGAGATAATGTGAGCATGATTTGGTTGAAGACAATGATTTGGACAAAATTTCCTTTCAAGATACATTCCAGTTCTATGAATCTATGTCTATCATTCTGCCTGATGTAATATAGACATGCTATACATTGGGTTTGTGATTGAGTCTACCCACTCAGGTGAAAGTGATTAGAAGCATGGCTTATGAAAGATGCAAAATTTAAAAGACAGAATATTTGATTTGGACAGAGTAAATTGTAATTGGATTCATTCCCATATTGGCTAATGTGTTTCACATACAGAAAAATCCTATTCCTCACCCATTGGCAAGTCTTTCCAGAACAAGAATAACTTGAAGAAATCAAAAAGTCATATGTATATGTATAACTGATTCACTTTGTTATAAAGCAGAAACTAACACATCATTGTAAAGCAATTATACTCCAATAAAGATGTTTTAAAAAGTCATAACACTATAAGAAATCAAACGAAATCAACTTGTAGGTCACAAATAGCCTTGGGACTTACTGATCAAAACAGGTAACTGTGCCTAGAAACATGTGAGGTTATACTGACAGGAAAATCAAAGCTGTCAAATGGACATTAGGATTAAAAAGTGAAAATAAAGGAAGTAGAATTGACCACCATTCTTTAATGCAAAATAGGAAACAATCATTCTTTCTTAAATGGTATTACCACTGAAAGTTTTTGAAATCTCTTCCAACTTAAGCCTCTGATGGAACTGTGAGGTCTATTGTGTCCTTCATCTAGGAGAACTTTGCCACTGATCAAGTGGAATAACTGATTATTCCTTCCTCTTTCCTTCACAGATTTAGAGATAAATAAAATGGGCAACAGAACTCAGGAATGGAATATGTATCTCCCCCAAACTAATTTCTACCTTCATATTTGTTGTTTTAATTACTAATAGGTAAAGTTCAGTATAGTTTCAGAAGCCACTATCTGCTGATGGCTTCATACCTCATAAAAGCTAATAGGAGTGGCATCAATCCAGTGTTCATCAAGATGCAAGGTATTTCCTGTTGTCAATTTCAGAAATGCATTGTCTGTTCAAAGGCACAGTAAGAAAGGGAGACAGCACAAAATCTCCTTTCCTTTTAAAATATGTAAATTCAGAACAGTGTTTTAAAGCAACTGTTTGTGCTGCTTTTGGGTTGTGAATAATTTAAAATTTAAAAATTTGCATGGAAACACAAAAGACCCTGAATAGCCAAAACAATATTTAGGAAGAAGAACAGAGCTGGAGGAATCACACTCATGACCTCAGACTATACTATAGAGCTACAGTGAGACAGGAGATGATGCTGGAATAGTAGGAGGCAGAGATCACCTTCATCCGCACAGATACATCAGAAATACATCTACATGTGGAACTGCTCCTATAGAACAGCCACTGAATGCTGGCAGAAGGCCTCAGACCACCCAAAAGTGAAGAAACTCCCCAAGTACCTGGGTAGGGAAAAATAAAAAATAAAAATCAGAGACAAAAGAAAAGGGATGGAACCTGCACCAGTGGGAGGGAGCTGTGAAAGAGGAAAGGTTTCCACACACTAGAAGACCCTTCACGGGTGGAGACTGTGGGTGGCAGAGTGGGGAAGCTTCAGAGCCACGGAGGAGAGCACAGCCACAGGGTTGCAGAGAGAAAAGTGGAGAGATACCCACACAGAGGATCGGTGCCAACTAGCACTCACCAGCCCGAGAGGCTTGTGTGCTCACCCACCGGGACAGGTGGGGGCTGGGAGCTGAGGCTTGGGCTTCGGAGCTTAGATCCCAGGGAGAGGACTGGGGTTGGTGGCGTGAACACAACCTGAAGGATTTAGTGCACCACGGCTAGACAGGAGGGAGTCCTGGAAAAGTCTGGAGCTGCTGAAGAGACAAGAGAATTTTTCTTGCCCCTTTGTTTCCTAGTGCGCGAGGAGAGGGGATTAAGAGCTCTGCTTAAAGGAGCTCCAGAGATGGGCACAAGCCGTGGCTATCAGCGTGGACCACAGAGACGGGCATGAGACGCTAAGTGTGCTGTTGCCGCCACCAAGAAGCCTGTGTGAGAGCACAGATCACTATCCCCACCTCCCCTCTCTGGAGGCTGTGCAGCCCGCCATTGCCAGGGTCCCGTGATCCAGGGACAAGTTCCCTGGGAGAATGCACAGGGCACCTCAGGTTGGTGCAATGTCACTCTGGCCTCTGCCACCACAGGCTCACCCCGCACTCCGTACCCCTCCCTCCCCCAGCCTGAGTGAGCCAGAGCCCCAGAATCATCGGTTCCTTTAACTCCGTCCTGTCTGAGCAAAGAACAGATGCCCTCAGGCGACCTACACGCAGAGGCGGGGCCAAATACAAAGCAGAGCCCCAGGAGCTGTGGGAACGAAGAAGAGAAAGGGAAATTTCTCCCAGCAGCCTCAGAAGCAGCAGATTAAAGCTCCACAATCAACTTAATGTACCCTACATCTGTGGGATACCTGATTAGACAATGAATCATCCCAAATTGAGGAAGTGGACTTTAGGAGCAAGATAGATTATTTTTTCCCCTTTCCTCTTTTTGGAGTGTGTATGTGTATATTTCTGTGTGACATTTTGTCTGTATAGCTTTGCTTTCACCATTTCTACTAGGGTTCTGTCCATCCGTTTTTGTTTTTTTTTTTGCTTGTTTGTTTTGATTTTTTACTTTAAAAAATTTTTTTCTTAATAATTATTTTTTTATTTTAACAACTCTATTTCATCTTATCATACTTTATTTTATTTGATCCTCTTTCTTTCTTTCTTTCTTTCCATTTTTTCTCCCTTTTATCCTGAGCCGTGTGGAGGACAGTCTCTTGGTGCTCCAGCCAAGCCTCAGGGCTGTGCCACTGTGGTGGGAGAGCCAATTTCAGGACACAGGTCTACAAGAGACCTCCCAGCTCCACATAATATCAAATGGTGAACATCTCCCAGAGATCTTCATCTCAACACCAACACTCAGGTTCACTGAAAGACTGGCAAGCTAGAGTGCTGGACACCATATGCCAAAGAACTAGCAAGACAGGAACACAGCCCCATCCATTAGTAGAGTGGCTGCCTAAAATCATAATAAGGCCACAGACACCCCAAAACACACCACCAGACGTGGACCTGCCCACCAGAAAGGCAACATCCAGCCTCATCCACCAGAACACAGGCACTAGTCCCCTCCACCAGGAAAACTACACAACCCACTGAAACAACCTTAGCCACTGGGGACAGACACCAAAAACAATGGGAACTACAAACCTGGAGCCTGTGAAAAGAAGACCCCAAACACAGTAAGATAAACAAAGTTAAAAGACAGAAAAACACACAGCAGATGAAGGAGCAAGGTAAAAACCCACCAGACCTAACAAATGAAGAGGAAATAGGCAGTCTACCTGAAAATGAATTCAGAATAATGATAGTAAAGATGATCTAAAATCTTGGAAATAGAATGGACAAAATACAAGAAACATTTAACAAGGACCTAGAAGAACTAAAGAGAAAACAAGCAAAGATGAACAACACAATAAATGAAATGAAAAATACTCTAGATGGGATCAATAGCAGAATAACTGAGGCAGAAGAACAGATAAGTGACCTAGAAGATAAAATAGTGGAAATAACAACAGCAGAGCAAAACAAAGAGAAAAGAATGAAAAGAACTGAGGACAGTCAAAGAAACCTCTGGGACAACATTCGAATTATAGGGATCCCAGAAGAAGAAGAGAAAAAGAAAGGGACTGAGAAAATATTTGAAGAGACTATAGATGAAAATTTCCCTAATATGGGAAAGGAAAGAGCTAATCAGGTCCAGGAAGCACAGAGAGTCCCAAACAGGATAAATCCAAGGAGAAACATGCCAAGACACATATTAATTAAACTATCAAAAATTAAATACAAAGAAAACATATTTAAGGCAGCAAGGGAAAAACAACAAATAACACACAAGGGAATCCCATTAAGGTTAAGAGCTGATCTTTCAGCAGAAACTCTGCAAGCTAGAAGGGACTGGCAGGACATACTTAAAATGATGAAGGAGAAAAACCTACAACCAAGATTACTCTATCCAGCAAGGATCTTATTCAGATTTGATGGAGAAATTAAAATTTTTACACAGAAGCAAAAGCTGAGAGAGTTCAGCACCACCAAACCAGCTTTACAACAAATGCTAAAGGAACTTCTCTAGGCAAGAAACACAAGAGAAGGAAAAGACCTACAATGACAAACAAAAAACAATTAAGAAAATGGGAATAGGAGCATACATAATGATAATTATCTTAAATGTAAATGTATTAAATGTTCCCACAAAAAAACAAAGACTGGCTGAATGGACACAAAAACAAGACCCATATATATGCTGTCTACAAGAAACCCACTTCAGACCTAGGCACACATACAGAATGAAAGCAAGGGGATGGAAAAAGATATTCCAGGCAAATGGAAATCAGAAGAAAGCTGGAGTAGCAATTCTCATATCAGAAAAAAATAGTCTTTAAAATAAAGACTATTAAAAGAGACAAAGAAGGACATTACATAATGATCAAGGGATCAATCCAAGAAGAAGATATAACAATTGGAAATATTTATGCACCCAACATAGGACCACCAAAGTACATAAGGAAAATCCTACCAGCCATAAAAGGGGAAATCGACAGTAACACAATCATAGTAGGGGAATTTATCACCTCACTTTCACCAATGGACAGATCATCCAAAATGAGAATAAATAAGGAACCACAAGCTTTTAATGATAAATTAAACAAGATGGACTTAATTGATATTTATAGAACATTCCATCCAAAAACAGCAGAATACACATTTTTCTCAAGTGCTCATGGAACATTCTCATTTCAATTTTGTTAAATTTACCAAGGCTAGATTTGTGACCAAATATATGATCTATCATATCTTTGGTCACAAATCTAGCCTTGGTAAATTTAACAAAATTGAAATCATATCAACTATCTTTTCTGACCACACCACTATGAGACAAGATATCAATTACAGGAAAAGATCTGTAAAAATTACAAACACATGGAAGCTAAACAATACACTACTTAATAACGAAGTGATCACTGAGAAAATCAAAAAAGAAATAAAAAAATACCTAGAAACAAATTACAATGGAGACATGAAGACACAAAACCTATGAGATGCAGCAAAAGCAGTTCTAAGAGGGAACTTTATAGCAATACAATCCTACCTTAAGAAGCAGGAAACATCTCGAATAAACAACCTAAACTTGCACCTAAAGCAATTAGAGAAAGAAGAACAAAAATATCCCAAAGTTAGCAGAAGGAAAGAAATCACAAAAATCAGATCAGAAATAAATGAAAAAGAAATGAAGGAAACAATAACAAAGATCAATTAAAAAAAAAAGCTGTACCTTTGAGAACATAAACAAAATTGATAAACCATTAGACAGACTCATCAGGAAAAAAAGGGAGAAGACTCAAATCAATAGAATTAGAAGTGAAAAAGGAGACGTAAAAACTGACACTGCAGAAATACTAAGGATCATGAGAGATTACTACAAGCAACTCTATGCCAATAAAATGGACAACCTGGAAGAAATGGACAAATTCTTAGAAATGAACAACCTGCTGAGACTGAACCAGGAAGAAATAGAAAATATGAACAGACCAATCACAAGCACTGAAATGGAAACTGTGATTAAAAAATCTTCCAACAAACAAAAGCCCAGGACCAGATAGCTTCACAGGCAAATTCTATCAAACACTTAGAAAAGAGCTAACATGTATCCTTCTCAAACACTTCCAAAATATAGCAGAGGCAGGAACACTCCAAAAGTCATTCTACAAGGCCACCATCACTCTGATACCAAAACCAGAAAACGATGTCACAAAGAAAGAAAACTACAGGCCAATAACTCTGATGAATACAGATGCAAAAATCCTCAAAACAAAACTAGCAAACAGAATCCAAGAGCACATTAAAAGGATCATACACCATGATCAAGTTGGGTTTATTCCAGGAACGCAAGGATTCTTCAATATATGCAAATCAATCAACATGATACACCATATTAAAAAATTGATGGAGAAAAACCATATGATCATCTCGATAGTTGCAGAGAAATCTTTTGACAAAAGTCATCACCGATTTATGATAAAAACCCTGCAGAAAGCAGGCATAGAGGGAACTTTCCTCAACATAATAAAGGCCATGTATGACAAACGCACTGCCAAAATCGTCCTCAATGGTGAAAAACTGAAAGCATTTCCACTAATATCAGGAACCAGACAAGTTTGCCCACTCTCACCACTATTATTCAACAGAGTTTTGCAAGTTTTAGCCACAGCAATCAGAGAAGAAAAGGAAATAAAAGGAATCCAAATCAGAAAAGAAGAAGTAAAGCTGTCACTGCTTGCAGTTGACATGGTACTACACATAGAGAATCCTGAAGATGTTACCAGAAAACTACTAGAGCTAATCAATGAATTTGGTAAAGTAGCAGGATACATTATTAATGCTCAGAAATCTCTAGCATTCCTATACACTAATGATGAAAAGTCTGAAAGTGAAATCAAGAAAACACACCCATTTACCATTGCAACATAAAGAATAAAATATCTAGGAAAAAACCTACCTAAGGACACAAAAGACCTGTATGCAGAAAATTATAAGACACGGATGAAATAAATTAAAGATGATACAAATAGATGAAGAGATATACCATGTTCATGTATTGGAAGAATCAACATTGTGAAAATGACACTAATACCCAAAGCAATCTACAGATTCAATGCAATCCCTATCAAACTACCACTGGCAATTTTCACAGAACTAGAAGAAATAATTTCACAATTTGTATGCAAACACAAAAGACCCCTAATAGCCAAAGCAATCTTGAGAAAGAAAAACAGAGCTGGAGGAATAAGGCTCCTGGTCTTCAGACTATACTACAAAGCTACAATAATCAAGACAGTATTGTACTGGCACAAAAACAGAAATATAGATCAATGGAACAGGATACAAAGCCCAGACATAAACCCATGCACATATGGTCACCTTATCTCTGACAAAGGAGACAGGAATTTGCAGTGTAGAAAGGACAGTCTCTTCAGTAAATGGTGCTGGGAAAACTGGACAGGTACATGTAAAAGTATGAAATTAGACACTCCCTAACACCATACACAAAAATAAACTCAAAATGGATTAAAGACCTAAATGTAAGGCCAGAAACTTTCAAACTCTTAGAAGAAAACATAGGCAGAACACTATGATATAAATCACAGCAAGATCCTTTATGACCCACCTCCAAGAGAAATGGAATTAAAACCAAAAATAAACAAATGGGACCTAATGAAACTTCAAAGATTTTGCACAACAAAGGAAGCCATAAACAAGACGAAAAGACAACCCTCAGAATGGGAGAAAATATTTACAAATGAAGCAACTGACAGAGGATTAATCTCCAAAATTTACAAGCAGCTCATGCAGCTCAGTAACAAGAAAACAAACAATCCAATCCAAAAATGGGCAGAAGACCTAAATAGACATTTCTCCAAAGAAGATATACAGACTGCCAATAAACACATGAACGAATGCTCAACATCATTAATCATTAGAGAAATGCAAATCAAAACTACAATGAGATATCATCTCACAGCGGTCAGAATGGCCATCATCAAGAAATCTAGAAACAATAAATGCTGGGGAGGGTGTGGAGAAAAGGAAACACTCTTGCACTGCTGGTTGGTATGTGAATTGTTACAGCCGCTATGGAGAACAGTATGGAGGTTCCTTAAAAAACTGCAAATAGAACTACCACATGATCCAGCAATCCCATTACTGGGCATATACCCTGCAAAAACCATAAATCAATGAGAGTCATGTACCAAAATGTTCACTGCAGCTCTATTTACAATAGCCTGGAGATGGAAACAACCTAAGTGTCCATCATTGGATGAATGGATAAAGAAGATGTGGCACATGTATACAATGGAATATTAGCCATAAAAAGAAATGAAATTGAGCTATTTGTATGGAGGTGGCTGGACCTAGAGTCTGTCATACAGAGTGAAGTAAGTCAGAAAGAGAAAGACAAATACCGTATGCTAACACAAATATATGGAATCTAAGAAAAAAATGTCATGAGGAACCTAGGGGTAAGACAGGAATAAAGACACAGACCTACTAGAGAATGGACTTGAAGATATGGGGAGGGGGAAGGGTAAGCTGTGACAAAGTGAGAGAGTGGCATGGACATATATACACCACCAAATGTAAAATATATAGCTAGTGGGAAGCAGCCGCATAGCACAGGGAGATCAGCTCGGTGCTTTGTGACCACCTAGAGGGGTAGGATAGGGAGGGGGGGAGGGAGGGAGAAACAAGAGGGAAGAGATATGGGAACATATGTATATGTATAACTGATTCACTTTGTTATAAAGCAGAAACTAACACACCATTTTAAAGCAATTATACTCCATTAAAGATGTAAAAAACAAAACAAAACAACAACAACAACAAAAAGAAACAGTATGGTCCTGGCACAAAAACAGAAACATAGATCAATGGAACAGAATAGAAAGCCCAGAGATAAACCCACACACTTACGGTCAATTGATCTATGACAAAAGAGGCAATAATATACAATGCAGAAAATACTGTCTCTTCAATAAGTGAGGAAAACTGGACAGCTAATTGTAAAAGAATGAAATTAGGACATTTTCTAACACCATATACAAAAATAAACTCAAAATGGATTAAAGATCTAAATGTAAGACTGGAAACCATAGAACTGGAAGAAAATATAGGCAGAACACTCTTTGACATAATTCATAGCAATATTTTTTTTTAATCTGTCTCCTAAACAATGGAAATAAAAGCAAAAATAAACAAATGGGAGGTAATTAAACTTAAAAGCTTTGTCACAGCAAAAGAAACCATCTACAAAATGAAAGACAATGTGCTGAATGGGAAAAGATATTTTCAAATGGTATGACTCATAAGGAATTAGCATTCAAAATACATAGACTCAGTATCAAAAAAGCAAACAAACCAATTAAAAAGTGAGATGAAAACCTGAATAGACATTTTTCCAAAGAAGACATACAGGTGGCCAATAGACACATGAAAATATGCTCAATTTCATTAATCCTTAGAGAATTGCAAATTAAAACCACAATGAGATATCACCTCACACCTGTCAGAATGGCTATCATCAAAAAGAACGCAAATAACAAATATTGGCAAGGATGTGGAGAAAAGAGGACCATTGTACACTGTTAGTGGGTAAATGTAAATTGGTGCAGCAACTGTGGAAAAGAGTCTGGAGGTTTCTCAAAAAACTAAAAGTGAAACTACCGTATGAGTTAGCGATTCCAGTGCTGGGTGTATATCTGAAAAAAACAATGAAAACACTAATTCAGTAAAATACATGCACCCCAGTGTTCATAGCAACATTATTTACAATTACCAAGATATGGAAGTAACCTTAGTGTCCATCAACAGGTAAATGGATAAATAAGATGTGTCTCACACACACACACACACACACAATGAATACTACTTAGCTATAAAAAAAAAGATCAGAATTTTGCCATTTGCAACAGCATGAATAGACTTGGAGGGTACTATGCTGTGAAATAAGTCACAGAGAAAGATAAATACTGTATGTTATCACTTATATGTGGAATCTAAAATGTGTAACAAACTAAACAATGTAACAGAAAAGAAACAGGCTCATAGATATAGAGAAAAAACTAGTGGTTACCAGTGGGGAGAGTAAAGAGGGGAAGGGTGATATAGGGGTAGGGAATTATGAGGTACAAACTATTTTGTATAAAATAAACAAACTACAATTTATATTGTACAACACAGGGAATATAGCCAATATTTTATAATGAGTATACAGGCAGTATAACTTTTAAAATCACGAATCACTGTGTTGTGCATCTGTAACATATATAATATTGTATATCAACAACAAAAAACATTAAATAAAAAAAACTTAAGCAGAGTGTCTACCTGTATGCCATTGTGTTTCCTCTCCATCAGTAAGCTGGGAACTGTGATATCTATCTTGCAATTTAAGACATATATGTATATATAGACAGACAGATATAGCTGTATAGATACATATCACACACTGTTTGGCACCCAGGTGACATTCAATTAATAGTAAGTATTACTACTACTACTACTACTACTACTACTACTACTACTACTACTACTACTACTACTACTACTACTACGAATTGCTATTATCATTATTACCCCAGCCTCTTATACCTGGTAGAGAGAAAGTAGCATAGAAAGAAAATGCTGGTATGTCCAAAAGAGGCAGTTAAATTTGGTCTTGGGCACATTCTTTTTTTTTAGAGAAAAGTTTTTATTTTTGTTTTTTTGGTTCTTTATTTTATTGAATTATAGTTGATTCACAATATTATATTAATTTCAGATATATAGCGCAGTGATTCAGTATTTTTACATATTATACTACATTAAAAGTTATTGCAAGATAATGGCTATAATTTTCTGTGCTATGCAATATATCCTTCTTGCTTATATATTTTATACATAGTTGTTTGTATCTCTCAAGGTCTTGGGTACAGTTAAGCCTTATGTTTAATCTCTTTATTTATTTCTCAAATTAAACTGATTAAATTTTAATATCTTGTACTTATATACTCCTTTATCATTTTCAAAGAGCTTTCAAAAAACATCTATTGCTATTTGAATTGTTTTCAACAATTTTTTGTCTGTTTTTTCATCCTGAGCAAGTATTATTCTGAGACAACTGCAGTATTAGAATTTTCAAATTGTGAAATGACAGAGATGGAAAATTATTTAGTCTGCTCCTCAGTGACATAGGAAGAAAGTGAGGCCTCAGAAGTTTGAAATAACCTGCCCCAAAACACACAGAAAATAAGTAGCTATTCTGAAACATTTGTAATAAATACAAATAAATATCAACAAAAACTATCATAAGAAGATATAGTTCCAAGTCCAATCAATAGACCAATAATTCTAAATGATATTTAATAAAAACAAATTCAAAACAACAAAAATTGTCAACAGTTTCTCAGATCACGTTTGTAATGCAATGTGAACCTGAGATTAAGTATATCAATGTCCATTGTGTAAGCATATTATTGACCTAGCACAGCCATGAGTACATTTTGTGTCTATGCCACAAGTATTTCCAAAGTCATATTTAGAGTAATGTTTAATTTTGATGTAATTCCATTTTGAGAATTTCTTTATTCCTGTAGTATAGCACCAGGAATAGAAATGCAAACCTGTAAGTCGTTTTTGTGGTATGATCTTTTAATATAGTACTCCTCAACTTTTTTTCAGTTGGCTGATCCTTTTGGCAAAACAAAATCTTCATGATCTTTTGATCTCATCCTCTTGAGTTTTCTCCCAGGAAATAAATCACTATATTCAACTTTATAAAATATTATAAGTAATATATTCATTCACAGCAGAAACAAAAGTGAAGACAACATTCCCTTATTACATATATAAACATTTTAGTGATTAACTCACAGACTACTTGATTATTAAATATTAAAATTCATGTAGGAGAACTAATATTTACTTACTTTTCACTATTTTCCATGCACTATGTTTAGAATTGTATATTGTCATAATGATGAATCTTAATGATCACTCTCTTAGGTAGGTGTTATTCTTGATTATATCTTGACCTTTTTCAGATAAAGAACCTGATGCTAAGCAAGTTTAAGTAATTTGTTCATGGTTACATAACCTGAATTTGAACGAAGGCTTTACTGACTGTAGAGCCTGTTCTCTTTCCACTATGTCATGCTGCCCAAAAAAACACTCAAATATTGTTTACAAAAATCTAAGAAAAGGAAATGCTTCCCAGGTCTGGCCCAGATCTGGTATCAAATAAAAATAGAATTTTTCCCTGGGCACAAGCTCCCATAATGGTCAGAACACTCTTCCATGCTGTTCTCCCTATTGATGCCACAGAGTATTTGATGGTTGCAATTGATATCAGAGGCAGTAGGCACAGAAGCAATACCTGGGAGAATGTCTATGTCTAACAGGGGATAAACAATTAATTATCAGGAAAAGAAAAGGGAAGTCCTAGTGGAGCTTTCACTGCATGACAGTCTTACACTTCTCTTACTCAGCCTTTTCTTTACCTCTCCCATAGCTTGCTTCCTTATTCTTTATTCGTTTTTCCTTTCCTCATCTGCCTGCTGTGACCCAGCGCAGTTAGCAGTAACCCCTCCCCAAATAAATGTGGAAGGTATTGAAAAAAATATAAAACTATAGTAATATATCCACAACACTCTACTTTCATTTTCTACTGATATTTTACCATTCAGTAGCGCTTGGTCTATGTGTTTCTGATTCAGTTCCTAATATACTTGAAGCCCTAATTTGCATGAAGAAATATATATCTTGAGTGATCGCTGCATATGTTTTCCAGCCATTATATTCTAGTATAATGTCAGGCACACAGTGGGTGCTCTATATACATATATGTACATGATGATAGTGATAATGAAAATGATAATGATGATAGACATGGTACATTTTTTAAAAGCTATAGTTTGTGACACTAGAGTACCATTTAATTTATCTCAGTGACTACTTATTAATGTCTCCTTTTAAAGCATAGAGTTTATGATAAAGTTAATGTAAGGACCTTAAACACTACTTTGCACATTTAAATGTTCTTGGTGTTTAAAACTCTAGTTTTACCTCAAAGGAGTCTAACACGTGTGATGACAGCTGGCACAGGATTTTAGAAAAAACTGATCAGACAAAATGAGAAAGTTCACAGCATGTTGGACTCTTCACAGAAAATAATGTCAGCAATAGACCAAAATTGTGAAATATATTAGAACACACACCTGATGGTTTGAAGGGAAAATAGCACCACACAAGATTTCCTCTAAGACAGCCACTATACTTGTTACCCAACCTATACCCACTGGCCTGTACTGTGATATTCTGGAGAAGCACTTATGATCCCTGGGGCCTCTCCAACATCATGTATGAAGAGAATGGCACAGGCCTCAGTGAGCTAATCTCTAAGAGTATACGTAGGTTACTTAATCCCTAGTGTTCTCTACTTCCAACATACATTTAAGATATCTAAAATTCTATAAAATTCCACACTAAAGCAATTTTGTAATTTACCTTTAAAGAAAAACATTTAAAATAATTTAAATCAATGTGGAAATGGAATATATGGTCTGTCCAGAAAGTGAGAAAAATCATTATTGGCAATAGTTTTTGGCTAGGCTTAGGAAGGGAATATGTTGACATTTGCACGTGCATAAATGCATAATATTAAATTGTTTTGATTCAGATTCACTGATCAAGGAAAGTCTATGGATATAAAAGAACTTCTGAAGAGTCAATGTCGGCTCCATTTAGTCTGGGACTCTGGAGAATAGGTGTTCACTAAGAACATAAAACTTCTCCAAACTAAAGAGCTCTTTCATGACTCAAAAGTAAGCTGGAATCCTTTCAAGATTAAACGTTCTCCTAAAATTTTCACAATTTCCTGAACCTAAAAATGCCATGAGAAACTTTCTTTTTATTTATCTTCCTTTCAAAGCTCCTAAAATTTCAGAAAAAATATTAAATAATAATAAAAACCTCAAATATGTAAGAATATTTTATTCCAAATTTGAAGCTGAGGTTAAAAAAAGAAGTGGAAATAGTTCTTATATCACTAAAAAATAAACAGCACAGCTATAATTGCAACTGAAACATGAATTAAAATATTTGCTGTTTTAATGGGTAAAAGCAATCTGCTAGTTAAATGAATTTAGACACGCATGCATAGTGTTAAGTGATATTATAATATTTGAAAAGCCTTCAATTGGAGAATTTTTTGGTCTACATTTAAATGCCCTTGCATTACAGCTTTTCACAGAAACCTTGTTATTTATGAGCATCTGGTTACCTTCTCCCATTTCTATACTCTGCCTAGACTCGGCGTGAGTGTGATGTGAACATAGATGGCAGATGCCTTGACTTTTGATGTAGTTCATCGTGACTGGAGGCATTCCAAGACATTGGTCCTGAAGAAATGTAGCAGTGGTGTGTGTGTGTGTGTGTGTGTGTGTGTGTGTGTGTGTGTGTGTGTATTGGTAAATAAAGCAATGAAGTTCCTGTACAGTTTCTCTTCTCATTTAATTTTTTGAGTTTCATTTTCTCTGCCTTTGAATAATTGCCATTAAGTAGAACTGTTTAATAATACTGAGAGAAAAAAAGCTGTTTTCTGCATACTCTGTTTAACTTTTCTCAATACTTAATCATAGGAAAAGTCAACTGCCTGTTTTCTGTATATGATTGTAGAAATTAATTTGGTGGACTGCTTTTGCATGTGAAATGTTGGTAAACCATCAAAATTACATATATGTGTCACATCTTCTTTATCCATTCATCTGTCGATGGACACTTAGGTTGCTTCCATGTCCTGGCTATTGTAAATAGAGCTGCAATGAACATTGTGGTACATGACTCTTTTTAAATTATGGTTTTCTCAGGGTATATATATGCCCAGTAGTGGGATTGCTGGGTCCTATGGTAGTTCTATTTTTAGTTTTATAAGGAACCTCCATACCGTTCTACATAGTGGCTGTATCAATTTACAATGGAATATTACACAGCCATAAAAAGAAATGAAATTGAGTTATTTGTAGTGAGGTGGATAGACCTAGAGTCTGTTATGCAGAGTAAAATAAGTCAGAAAATGAAAAACAAATACCATATGCGAACACATATATATGGAATCTTAAAAAAAAAATGGTTATGAAGAACCTAGGGGCAGGACAAGAATAAAGACTCAGACCTACTAGAGAATGGACTTGAGGACATGGGGAGGGGGAAGGGTAATCTGGGACAAAGTGAGAGAGTGTCATGGACTTATATATACTACCAAATGTAAAATGGTTAGCTAGTGGGAAGCAGCCGCATAGCACAGGGAGATCAGCTCTGTGCTCTGTGAACACCTACAGGGGTGGGAAAGGGAAGGTGGGAGGGAGGGAGACACAAGAGGGAAGGGATATGGGGATATATGTATATGTATAGCTGATTCACTTTGTTATAAAGCAGAAACTAACACACCATTGTAAAGCAATTATACTCCAATAAAGATGTTAAAAGAAAAAACTACATCTACAAGTAGCTATTCTCTTGTTCTTGGTGGTGAAAGAAGAACTTTATAATAAGTCAAAACATAGAAGAAAATATAATGAATGTTCTTCCTGAAATTAAAAAGAGACTGACAATCAACTTCAGACTACTCTCATTCATGTAAAATTTCAATTTTCTTTCAGTAATAGTCTTTAAGCAGCTAAAATATTCATCCATTCTCCCAATACAATTGCTCTTCCCACAAATTGGCAGACCATAGTCCCATTAAGGCTACCGAAAAGCTGGGCTTCCCCTGAATTACAGGCTTTTTGTGAAAGTTAGCAACATTCAGTATCTAATTGATAACTGAATAGAAGGGAATAAAAGATAACAACAAAACCAGAGAAAAAATTCCTAGTGGAATGAATTCAAAAAGCAAATGTGTACTGAACAAAGTGGAGACACTCCTGCTAAATCAGTGGCATTAATAGGCATTATTTCAAGCTTAGCCTTTTTATACAGCAATCATCCTGCAAGTTGCCTTTTGGAGCATTCGCTATCTCATAAAAAGCTGTGTGATTTCAAAGACTGAAACAATAAAAAGCCAGAATAACTAATGTAAAATAAGAGATCAGTGCTCAGAGATGTCACTTTAGTATGGAAACATCTTTAAAAGAAGTGTCAGAGCCCATAAATGAATAAAAAATATTGTTCAATGAATATACCCATGACTTGTCAATTTCAAGAAGTTTTGTATCCTTCAAAAATAAGGTTAATTTGTCCTGATATTAAGCTGCTATTGATTTGAAAATTTCCATTCCTCCAGGTCACACCTCTTTCTTCATCTGATGTACAGCTCTTGGTGTATTTATTTTATTCATTTTTAATAAAGGCTCTGATGCAAAAACAAAACAAAAGCTTATTGCTTCCATTGATCTCTTCTGCACTCACTTAATATTTCTTTCTATTATTTTAATATTGAATTTTCTTAGAGCTCTTTTCCTGCTTATGACTTTGCTTCCTGCTAGGGCAGCCCTTTGCCTCTGCCATCTTCTCCAGTTGCTTGCTCAACATTGGCTAACATTTTCATCTTTGAAAGATATAGCCATCTTCAGGATTCAAATTAAAGGCAGTGTCATTTTAAGAACAGCCTATTTTGATGTCTATGACCTACTCATTTCATCTGGAATACATTCTGGAGTACTAATTTAATATATCTAGAAATTCACTTAGTAGTTGCTATAGCCTTGTGTTCTGAAATATGACTTATCCATTGCTAGGAGTTTAGGACAGAGTTTGTCTCTGTAGAGATGGCTGCAGTACAGAATTTACATGTTCAGCAGAGCAATAGGTGACACAAATTTACTATAGACAACACTATAGCACTGGAGAGGTGGTCTCTTTTCACTTCTCAAACTAATTAATTCTCAAACCTTCCTAATTGCCTTTAAAGACCCAAATGGTTATAAAATCATGTCATTTGCTTAATGTTCTCATAATAAAATATATTATCTAATCAGAAATATTTTTCCTAAATCTATTTCCTGGAAATTTGTACAGCTTTCACATTATGCTCTTGTAAGAAGGAGAAACAATTCATAGGGAAGATCCTTGAATTCTAACATATTATTATGTACTCTATAATCCTTTGTCCAGCAGTTGCCCTGGAATCTGGCTCAGAACCAAGAACTAATGTCTTCCCGCCACTGAGAGGGAATGGAGCAAAAGTTTCAATTCTCTTCAGTATAACCTATTCAGTACCCCCACAAAGTGGTAATCCAAATGTATTCCCCCATCCCCCTCTTTCCCCAACACATACATTAAGCACAGCTAGATATTTTCCTGCCCTCCATAATATTAGATTTAAGTACGTCTGCCACACATTGAGGGAAAGACTGTTTTGTTTTCAAATTGGACTTGCCTTTACCAAATGTCAGTAGTCCATCTTGGTTTCTGAAATTGGATTTGCATATTTCCCCCTTTGTTACCTCTAAATTAAACTGCTAAGGCATAACACGTATTGAATTCTGTTCAGAGACATTCTCTCATTACTAAAGTGTGATCCTCTCTTTAAAAGTTAAAAGAAATCATATGCATGAGTGTGTACATGCAAACAAAATGTATGTGGGAGTAAAATGTGCACTACGGAGGTTGCCTGTCAGCAGCCCATTAATTGAAGCTTCCTTGTTTTTCCAAATTCTGAATAATTCCCGTCTGCCTTGGCTCTCTCTCGGCATAAAATCCAAATCCCTTGATATGGGAACGGGGAAATCTGCAGGCTAGAGCACTGAGAGAGTTTAAGAATGTTAGTTTTGCCTCATGGATATTACAGAGCAAAGGTTTCAAAGGACTTTTCAAAAGTCTGTTTATCCTCTAAACAATGTGCAACTGCTAAGATAAAATGATAATATGCTGATTACCAGCTATGCATTTGCACATGTGGGTTTGTTATGTACAAATATATTCTCCCAGAAATGGTGCAGGTGCACTGTAGCCTTTTGTTTTATCTGACTAAAATAGCCTTAAATTCAGTGCTACTGTTATAATTTAATTCCTGTACATACCAGTCTGTCACCTCCATTCACGTAGACTTCCTCAATTTTATATTCCCAGGGCTATCTTTTAAAATTGCACCATCCCTTCCTTCAGCCACCCATTTGCTTTTCCTTGCTAGGAAGATGGGATCACATCCCTGAGTCAGCAGCTTTTTAATTTATTATTTACCCCACTGCACATTCAGTTTTTTGGTAATAACAGCTCTTCAATTCCTGCACACAGAGAGAATTGGTACTTTCTGCTCATTTCTTCTCAGGGCCCTCTATCAGTTTATGAATTTCCTGAAATGAATACCAACAGATAATGACCCACTGTTATTTTATTGCTCATTACAGGTGAGTTTTCAGTACCATTGGTCTTTCATCTTTCTCTTTTCATCAACATACTTTATGTAATTGCTCTTCCATCCGAACTGTATATTTCATAGTCTTTTGCCTCTAAAAGATTGCTCTGTAATAAAATGCCATACTGACTATACATCTACTTAAAACTAGGTTTTGCTTTTGATCACTCACCTCTATCAAAATACGGCATATGTATTTCTCCCTGGTCCTCAACTTTTCATCTATAGAAAATTGTTCGATTTCTGCAAAAGAAGAATATTTTTCCCATTAAGAATTTGGAAGCTTGACTTAAGATCACTTTGGACATAGTTAACGTTTATAAGCATATAACAACATCCTGCACTCTGCACATGAAACATATAAAGTTATTTTCTTAAAATACCTAGTCATTCTGGTCCTTTGCTCCTTAATTCATCTTTCCCTCTTGCTCCAATTTTCTCCTTACCTTTATATGTGCTGTTTTCTGATATTGATATATTCTATACTTGGGTAAAGAGTCTAGTAGTGTTGCAGTGGCTCACACTCAAGGAGCTTGGAGAGGAGAGATGTCATACAAGAATAAGAGACTCTTTTAGTTGAAGACATAAGTAGCTGTCAGGTATGGTACTTCCAAATAATGTCCTTGTAGGCTTGCCTTAACAGGTTAGAGACTCAAAATCTTTTCAAGGGTACTAAGGAGTGCCATGGAGGAAAAAAAGGCTAGTGACATTCTTCTATTTGCCTCAAACACAGCAATTAATTTTTTAAGCACAAAGTTGGTTTTATGCTCTATAAAGTCACCAAGTGGGTTCTATGTACTATATTATTTCAATGTAAGGAATATTAAGTTTCAAATTAGTATATTGTCTCAAATGCGGATGGGGAAGACTTACATTGATCTCCTGAGAAGTGCTTTTTTGCAAGGACATGCTGACAAAAATAAATCATTTTCTATCCCCTTCTCATTTTCTTTTTCAAGGAATAAAATTTAGAGCAAGGAAATCTTCCAAATGAGAAAAATTGAAATTGCATAATTAAAGGCCTAGCAATATTAAGGTCAAATAAGTCCTACTGTGATGGAGAAAAAGTCATGATCCTTAGGAATTTCTTCAGACTGGACTTCACCAACAGTGCTGGGAAAACATTGTTTTGCCTTCTGTGTTCATTCAAATCAGAACAAGACAGAAACTACAAGAATTTAGCTGAGGAAAATTAGCTACCCAAGTGACATCTATTGGAGTAAACCAATTACTTATGAATGAACACTCTGAATTATTTCTGAAATTATACCTGTCTTTTGTGTTCTTCATTACCATCCAGGTAGTTGTTATTTTACTTCTAATCACTTGAGAGAAAAAGAAAGTAATAAAAGCTTTAATAAAAGCTGTGGAAGACTTCCCTGTATGCAGTTGAGGACTCATATTGGCCTGCATTATCCCTGTGTATAATCCTGTTTGACCTATCCATTTCTATTGGGGCTAGTATAACAGATCAAATAAAATTCCTTTCTGAGGGGAGCAAAGGGAAGTAATCCAGATCTTTTGCCAAGGATGGCTAATCTTGAAAACCACCTGCATCCAGGAACTGCATCCAAACTACTTCTTCTTTAAATCTAATTTATATATTCTTCATTCTCTAGCCATGATCAACAGGTTCTACCTAATATTTGGCCTTATGCTTTGAGAAAGGCTCAGAAATTTCTTTTAATTGCTGTATCTCAGAAAGTACTATCTTAGGAGGGAAAAGCCCATTAGTAAGATGCCCCAAAATTATCATAAGTCATGCACAATTGGCATTCTGTTTATTTGAACCAATTTGCAGCTGGGGGACATCCACAGAACTAGGAAGGGAGTTGCCCACAAATTATAGTTAATGGTTAATTGAAAGAAAGAGAGATTGGTAAACCATCTGTGGCCTATCACTGGGAAGAAACTAGATCAGCTGGCTCTCTGTCATTGTTCTAATTTATAATTCCAAGGAAATAACCACACTGCCATTTCCAGGCCTGTTCTCATGGCTCTGCTACATAATAACTGCAACCATAAGCAAGTCACATAACCCCAATATTCTTTGTGCCTCAGTTTTATTACCTGTAAGATTCTGATAATTGTCATGCCTACTTTACAGAGTTGTCTGAGGATTTCCTGAAATAAAGTGTGGCATGATTCTAAAAAAAATAAATAATGTACCTGACAAGATGCCTAGTAGAGTGTTAAATAAATATTAGGTGCTGATGTTTTGGTTATTCTTATTACCTAATATGTAATCTGAAGTAGTAAATTAATCATTCTGTGTTTGTCTCTGCTTTACTAGACATACATTTTTGTTAATAGCTTTTTTCTCCAACTAAAATCAAAGTATGTGTCTTCCTAAATCACACATCCCAGTAGGTTTCACTTTTCATTTCATAAACCCTATGTATAAGAGTTTCTACAAAATATCAGTGTTTGATGTCAAAGTTATCCAACATTATGCCTATCTATCACCAAGATATGAGGTGAAGCATTCAGTCAATAATTAAAACAACTTATTTATCCTTTGTGTGTGTATTTGTAAGTGGAAGGGGGAGAAGATAGTCTTTATCTGAATAATCTAAATCAATCTCCTTAGTTATGCAAACCACTCTTTTCACCTGTCAATATCAACCAGGCCATACAGATTTTCAGTTGGAAAAAACTACTAAATCTGCTTTAGCATATAGGATTCTTTTATTTTTAGTCAGTTTCTGTAGTCTATTCCACTGATTATAAGATTCAGTTGCTTCATATATGACCAGCCAGACGTTTAAAGTAACACAGTTGCTTGCCTCACATAGCTGGAGACCAGACATAATCCAGGCATGTCCCTGGTAGCTGATTATTGAACATGGAAATAATGGGGAAAGGCACCTAAGCTGACAAATAGCTGGCATCACTGTGCACAGCAAACAATGAATATTTGGTACTTATTTACTATCCAGGTCCATAAATAATATTAGGCTTCCAAAGCATATTACAATGAGACCCTTTAAATGTAGAAAAAAATGTACCTTTTATCTCCCTTCAAATACTACCATGCTAACCACATCATGAAATCCAGCTGCTGTTTTCTTTTCATGAGTTCTTTAAAAAGAAAACTCCAGTGTAATATAAAACATGTTATAATCACTATATCTAATTATCAAGAAAAATAAATAACTCTCACATTAATTGCTTTAAACATAACAAAATGAATAATTAAAAATTACAGACTGAA
This sequence comes from Lipotes vexillifer, assembly GCF_000442215.2. Classification (NCBI taxonomy): domain Eukaryota; kingdom Metazoa; phylum Chordata; class Mammalia; order Artiodactyla; family Lipotidae; genus Lipotes; species Lipotes vexillifer. Next base: position 1,809,472 of record NW_006795886.1, on the reverse strand, counting down.
ATTTCAGAAATATTCTGTCAAACATGACAAAGTCAAACAAAGTGTGACCTTATCTGTCCACTGATTCTACCCATTTCCCATGGTCATTTTGAAGAAAATGCCTATCAGTAGATATCACCTGAATAAGGTGAGATATTATTGGACTTTAAGCTAATGTTTGTAAAATATTCTGAATTAATTGGATGAATATTATTAAATATTAATTAGATATCAGTATTTTCATTGTCTTAATAATCTTATTAACCATCCTTTTCTTTAGCTAATTCTGTCTTCTTACTCCACTCTTGCTCTCATTCTCACTGTATCACATTCCTTTCTCAAGGATTAGAAAACATGTGTATTTGGAATTCCCTGAATTCTTTCTTTTTATTTCTCAAATGACAAGCTGTTTCTCTTTGAAACATGTTAACTAATCCAATGAATTCAATGACTACATTTGGAACATTGTCCGTGTTTCTGAAAGAACCAATCCAGGAACAAGTTCTAAGCAGATATATCAAGAATTGAAAAGTTGTACTGTTTTGTCAAAATGTGGAAATTTATTTTCTATTGTGACATCCTCCTTAGTGAAATGGAATTTTAAAACGTATGCCATCATGAAGTTGTACTTTTATGTTAAAAGCCTTCATTTTTCTATCTTACTTGACTTTCAATTCTAGCTGGTTGATGGTCTATACATAAATAGCTAGAAGGAGAAAGGCTAAGTTGACTCATCTTTACCCTTGCTCTAACACAATCATAGTTGAGCTCATTCTAAACCATTTTTCAGTTATAATTTAAACAATGGAGACTAGTATGAAAAGATTTGATAGTCTTCTAATTTTAACCACCACAGCTTTAGGCCTAGAGTCAGTGCCAAGTCTTTAGTCAGTAAACACTTGAAGATACAATAATACCATACTTTTTTGTCATCAGTTGGACATCTGTATATTTCTCCTATTTTTTAAGGTGTGTTTTTCCTGGATATAGGCTCAACAAAACACAACAATGGCTTTCTCTCAATCACACTCATTTCAACGGATTGAAGGGGTAGGGGGAAGCGAATAATGTCATTTTAGGAAGTCTAAGGCCTAAAAATATATAGAAAAAACTATGCTGGCTTGAGTAATTTATTGTACTACATTACAATATTTATTGGAAAGAGGGTAGAACCATGATGAGAGAAGCTAACCAACCCAAGCTTCATTGTTGAAAGAGGGAATGGGTGAACAGACAGCATAAATATTAAGAAAACTGATAATCATATTAGCCTTTCTGGTTGGAGGAACTCATGATGAGGTGATGCCTGATAAATGGCTATTCTACTATTATATAAACTTCTGTTCATTTTTAAACTTCAGCCAACACCATTTATACAAGGGGCTCTGGTAAGAGGAGATAGGGCTAGATAAGTCCACTGCTGAGAGTAGTTAGAGTTAACAATAATAAAAAGTTTGGTAACAGAGATTTAATACCAGCAAATTCAGCAACAGAAGCAGGATGACTGTGGGAGCTGTGCAGTCTGCAACTCACGGCTGCATTCAAATACCAAAAAGCTTGATGGCATATTTGGATGCTTTGGGTGGCATCAGGATTAGAAGGTTGCATATAAATGTTAAAGCCTAAAGTGCAGCCCCTCCTTTTCAGATGAGGAAACTGAAAGCAACCCTGTGAGGGAAAATGATCTTCCCAGGTCATTGAATTAGCTACTGGAAAAGCCAAGAACCTTCTCCTGACTCTCAACCTAGTGTTTTCCCTAC